>NC_139930.1:11413280-11789390 GCF_963514095.1 Eutrigla gurnardus | reverse complement strand
GGTAAAATTGCTTTCACTTTCCCAAACAGCTCCTCAAGTAATGGCGTTAGGTTCAAAATGATGAATGAAAATGCTTTGCTCTCCCCCTGAAATTATGCACATTTGCCGTGTAGGTGTGAGGCTCTTTTACCACATTAAATCACTTCTAAATCATGTTTTTTCTAAATATCCAATTTACTGACTCTCAATTTATAGATAACCATGATATCATTTCCCTGAAACTCTACCAACTGACAATGTTGCGGAGTCGAAAGGAAGAGGAAGAGGAGGAAGAGGAAGAGGAGATAACTGTACCCAGTGTGGATAACATTGAGCTCCTCAGATGTAAGATACAGACACCACTCTCTCCTGCTGTCTCCATCCTCCATCTTTCTATCACCCTCACTGTCATCTCTCCATCCATCCTCTTTATTTCTCATGTCACCCTTCCTTCTCGTTATAACTCCCTGACTGTCGTCCTCTCTTCCAGTGGGGTCAGAGTGACGAAGGGATGAGTGGATTGGCCATTTTCTTCACCGTGCTCTTGTCCATGCTGGGTTGTATCTTCCTCATCGTCATCTGCCTGGTGGGCTACGGCCACTGGAAGGAGAACCGACGCAAGCGCTTCTACTGAGGAAAAACAAAGCGAAGATGGAGGTGGTGACGGCCGTGGACGCAAACGCACTGAGTCGAAAGTGAGACGCTGTTGGTGAGCAGTAGAGCGCAGTAGGTTGTTTTATCCTGAGGACACTATCGGACAGGAGTAGATGTATCACCTGCTACAAACAGCCTTGTCCAACTTTGCCATTGGTAGTCACCAAGCAGTAGGAGGACTATGTTTTTGTCCTCAGCTCTGCCTGATGCACACCAACTCTGCAGTATGACATCTTAGCGGCAGCTACTGTTTTTGTCACCGTTTTCTGCAAGTTACAAAAGTAAATTCTGAGATTTATTTGTACTGATTCTCAGTTCACTGATGTTTTTTTGGCTTAAAAAAATAAATGTATAAGCCATGTTGTTCCTACTCTGCATTATGACCTGAAGTGCTAACCCACTAGCAGTAAAAAACAAAACAACCTTAATGCCATCCTTACTGTAGCCCCTTGCTGCCTAAAGACGCATCTCTGCTCTTCTTCATGCTTTGATATCATATAATGTGCTGTATATTCTCAGCCTGTAGTTGTAGTATGCATGACATATGTTCTGGTTATTTTTTATGAATCGTCTAGGCTACTGCTGTGCTTGGGTTACATTATGCTTGGCCTTGTGTTCATGGAAAACTGATGAGCATCATTGATGCATGTGGCAAAGATTTGGGAGTTTTGGGGGAAATATTTAATTTACATTGATCAGTGTTCCCTTCCCCACATTGTATGTGTGTAAAATGTTTTAAGAGTAAACATTTCTGAGCATATTTAAATAGAAATGTCAGGTATGAACTTTGCACTGTAGGGAATTTTAATGACTACTCACTTATTCTAATTATTTGACACTATCTTTTTGCACATTGAACTCTGACCGACATTGTGTCATATGATGCTTTTGCAGTGAACTGAACAAACACGCTGGATTGGCCTCAGGCTGCCTCATGTGGTTGGAGATGTTGGCCAGCAGTTGTTCTCTGTACGCGTTTTCTCTCAATTGTGCAACGAGTGAAGACTTCCTTGTTTCCTGTAACCACTTTGACAACCGCCCTACCTTATTTATATTGTTTTGTTTGAATGGAAAACTTGTGCCTCATGTATCAATTCAGTCTTTGTCCTGAACCATTTGTATCATTAAAGACCAAACAAGACCTCCGTCGATATCGTTTATGATCACCTGTGTGAAGTGGATTTACATGTAATGTATGGATTAAACCAGTTTATGATAAATAGCACACTGTAGAAACTTCAAACTGAGCAACAACATTGTAAATTATGGATGACATAGCACCCCGTCAATGCTTTAAGCCAACTGCCTAAGGTGCTTCTCATCCAGCTGTGCGTGTGATGATCCTCCAGATCGATATCAGCTTTGTCATGTTAGGGTGGGGTAGCATTTTCACTCTCAAGTTCTTAAGGTCGGTTCCCCTTGATGCATTTAAGGAAGCTTTTTCAGTTCTGGCTTTACAATTGTTACAGTAGTATACCAGGATCCAACAAAAAGGGTTATTGAGGTTGAATGGATGAAGTTGAGTCAAGGAATGGCAAGAGTTAGTCAGTTGAGTGCCAATCTTTGTTTTATTAAAAAAATAAAATACAAATGATGACCCAACAAGTACACAGCAGACTTCTTACTATAGCAAAAAAAAGAAAAAAGATTCAGTGCTTTAATTTAATTCATTCTCTTCCTCTTAACTCATTTTGGCTTGTTTAAAGTTATTGGGAAAACCATGTAGAAACAGTTCTG
Source organism: Eutrigla gurnardus (assembly GCF_963514095.1). Taxonomy (NCBI): domain Eukaryota; kingdom Metazoa; phylum Chordata; class Actinopteri; order Perciformes; family Triglidae; genus Eutrigla; species Eutrigla gurnardus. The sequence goes on along the minus strand of NC_139930.1, from coordinate 11,787,020 downwards.
TGTTTAAAGACACCCTCTTCCTTCTCAAAATAAGAGGTTTTTCATTTTGGCAAAAAAAACAAACAAAAAAACTATCGCACCTCCAATCAGTTTGGTATTAATCCACGGTTAAGAAAAACTTGTAGGACAGAAACAAGGAGGCTGATAAGTTCAGTGTTCCTGTACGAGCCAAATCAAATGTAAGCCGACTGTGTTCCCTGTTGAGGTCTTTCATATGTATATAAAAGTCTTGAAATTGATGGTGTTGTAATAACTGAGGATTAAAAGGCAACAGTCAGTGAAAACACATCATGACAGGAAAAAGAAGAAAGTCGTTGCTTTAACTGAGAACACACTGAATTAGTTCAACAACAGTGAGGGATGGTAAAGTGGCAAACGGATTAAAGATATCAAACACGAATAATTCAAACAGAAACAATATATTCAACTTTTCCCCTCCGGTTTAAATATCTTAATGTGGTTTATCCATAAATCAGGGAGTAGAAAGTGTTAGTGGCTGAGGGGGCAGGAAAGAAAACGCCAAAAAAGAGGGGGGAAAAGTACATATAAACCAGAATGGCTTTTAACTCAAGCCCCCTCAGCCGACACCGAAGCATACGTTCTCACATCATTGCAGTAGCATTACAAGTCTCTTTTTACAAGTTTTCTTAAACAAATACACACAAGTACACTCGCACAAACCAAAGTAGATTACAGTACAGTGCAGTGCCACGAGTACTCAGAGTTATATTGCTTGTACTGGTGCCCACACATAAATGACAGAGAAAGTGAGAAAGGGGTCGCAGCATATAACAGTAGGTTATATATTTATATGTTTTTGCATAGCCTAGTTGAGTAAATTACAATAGACTACATGCGCGCACACACACACAAAGAACTGTGTAGCATGGAGATGGCAGCGACTTTGGTAGGTTATTTTGTTGACATTTTCACATGGGTGGCTGTGCCCCCACTGTTTCCAAGGGCCCACATGCAGAGCAGTTGGCTACACTTTCTGTTACCAAGACAGAGCCTGGTGGGGTCACGGCCCACAAAGAGCAAAGTAAAAAAAACCTGTCACAACCACACCTGCGGTTACATAGGAAATGATGGTTCTGGTTAGGCAGGTTGTTGGGAGGGATGTCGCATCGCGCAACTCCACTGACAGAACAAAAAAAAAAGAAAAAAGGCAAAGTTAAAAGCCTATGAGACAAACATACAAAGTTATATACAATCAGCTATTGTTAATTATAAGCACCACCACGACATTAAAATAACAAACCCAAAAACTGACCATGTTCAGATAGTGGATCCCAGCAACTTTAAGTGAACAGCACATAGGAAACGAATCACTCAGTGAAATGGATGGAGAGATGTTTGTCCGCAACTGATGACTCATATAGCCCTTAATCTTGGTAAACATGTGAAAACCAGAGAGACATAGTAGGACCTCTATGGACCTCCAGTTTAGATCATGTACAAAAGAACCCCCACCATCACCCCCTATTATTTTGTCTACAAAAAAAATGTATACAAATAAGCAAAAATGCACCTTAGCAAGGTTAAAAAGCAATCTATTGGAGTTCATTTTCGACCTCCAAAAAAGAAAGGATGAATCAAAATAAAACCATAGAAAAAAAATCTTTTTTTTTTTTTTTTTTTTTTTTCCCCCTCATTTCCAAGTGACCAGACCATAGAGCAAAAAACAGACTGAGCTCCAAACTCCAAATCTGGTCTCGACTAATTCCATCAGCGCCACAGCTAACTTCATGCACGGCATTTTGAATTCAACACAAACAGCCTTGATTACAAAAACAATGCACGTAAAACTCTAAAGAACAGGATGGTTTCAATCTTGTGGCTTTAAACCACATCCTCATAAAGCGAGCACACGTTCTCGGAACAAGCGCGGATGCTGCGCAAACACAACTATTACCATTCAACAGAAAACGATCTACTCTAATAAGGCAGTGGCAACGTCTGTTTTCACAAACAGAGGCTAGATTTTACTGGACGACTCCATAATCAAGACATTTGCTCTCTAGAGATGCAGCAAGGCAGCTTGAGGTGTGTTGGTCAAAAAAAAAAACTGTCTTGTATTACTTCTGCTAATGGGTGTGCAGTCATGCTCACAGTGTAACAGCTCCTCTGAAAAGGTCGTTGTCATGTTAGTTTGGCTTCACGCTTAAGCACCTGCTCGGCAACACAACACAAGGGCCACAAACCTCGACTCGGCCACGAACATAATCTTCATTCAATTTAAGCCTCAAGGCGGCCGTGCATTCATTTTTGGTGCAAAGGCCCTCGTGTGTATTTTTCCGTGCTTTAGCCAGAGAAGCTCAAATGACACAAACAAGTCAGCACAGAGCTGCGTGAGGACACACCTATACACAATGTACAGAACCCAGAGTGGAGTCTTGTAAAGAGGCCAAGAATTTCCTAAACGTGTCCTTGTCAGAGTTCAATCAGTGCCAAAAATAAACAGACAATTCATTTTAATGGCTGAGTAATATATCTGGCAAGCATGAAACGTTGGCCCCACATTGCCAGTTGTTAACGAATGATTGATAGCCACATGTTTGGAGTCTGTTAAGCGATATCAGCAATTTCTAACCGCTGATTCAGCAAAGACAAGTATCCAGGTGTCTCTTTTTTACCTTTGATTGATGTATGTAGGACAGAATAATAATATGGAGGCTACAACAATGATGACTACAATCAGAAGCAGTACATTGCGAGCGTGTGGGCTCGTGTGAAGCAGAACAATCGACCCGAGTCTTTACACTGTGACTAAATGTTCTTCCACAAAACGTTTATCTTTAAACAAATCTTGTTTTGCTGTGGTTTACCTGTATAACGACAACCAATTTCACTGCAATGCTTTGAATACGTATGAATGTTATTTTGGCAAGCAACATGCAAGGCAGCGAAGCAGGCAGTTAATCACAATAGTTACTGCAGCTGTGCCAACACGGACTAGACTGCAGAGCAGAGCCTGCAGCCACCTCAACTTTCTAATGCACCCACCCTCCGCTGCCAATGGAAAATACCACTGCAAATCTCTTACACTGTAGGAGAGAGCCAGATGGATACAGTGACAGCATCAGCTAACTAGCTACCAGTACTGTACAACAGCATAACATGTCTCGCACAGTCCAACACAATGAAACTAGATCCAGGGCATCCAAACTTAAACCACAGTCCATTTCTTTAGCCCGACATCTGGGTACACAGTCGTGTTGCCACCGTAGCCCACTATCATTTTGATACACAGATGAGCAAAGCAAGTAGCTTAAATGCTTGGAAACGACGGCAAAATATAAAAACGCAGAAATTCATGCCTCATGCAAAATAACAGTTAGCAATAAATCCAGCACTTGCATTACAACCAGATGCTACAGCACTATAAAGATAGACAAATGCACATGACTTCCCTACCGCACTATAACATCCACTCACTAGTACACACTCAAGCAGCCCCCAGGAGCTTTGCTGCAATTAATGATGACACACGCGGCCTTTATTGAAGCTGGTTATGAAAAAAAAAGTACATCCTCCGTTATGAACATCTAAGCTATATACTACTTTTGTTTAGAATGAGCCACTCCTCTGACATAACACACTAACTAAAATTCAGAGCCTCCTTGTGGCTTTTTATGGATTACTAAAATTGGTGGCATAGCCCTCTTGGCTATTGCTATGAATTTAATACAGCCAGAAACCGCAGTGATGTGCACATAATCAATAAATCATTCTTTACCTACAGTAATGCTAATAGGTGACCACAGAGCTGTGCGGAACACAATCAGGATATCAAAAAGCAATAATGGGCTGGGGGCATGACTGTATGACATTTGAAACCCAGAGACAAAACAAACTCAACTACTTGCATCTCTCCTCTGCCGTTTGCCGTTGTTTAGATGTCAAAAGTCCCACAGACTTCACACCAGATGCCGGTTGCCATGACCTCAGAGCTGACATCATCCTGCAGCTGTGCCCTAGATTTCACAGCACACACACCAACTCTCCCACACACACACACAGCTTTGGGTAAAACGAAATGTGTGCTCTCGTCGATTCAGTTCGTATTGGACTCCTCTGCTTCAGAGTCATAGTGGGTACAGGGGAGAACTGTTGTTGACCGTGTTGGTATGTCCCTAGCTGACCATCACACCGGAGGTAAAATGTCAGATGGAAGGATGGCCAGAAATGTTCTGACCAAGGATAGCGGCGAAACGGAAACATGGCGGCATAACTCAAGGTTAGGGTAGGAGCAAGGGAACCGGTCAATTCTGGTTTCAGTCACAATCAATTGCCGCCTTCTCACTACCCAATGACATTATCGAATGAAAAAAAAACAAAGAAAAAAACATAACACATACCAAATAGAGCATCAATATCGGTTTGCTGGTTTGTCCACACAATGTTATTCATGTTGCCTAATCAGAAGCCATTAAGGATAAGTCATCATCATCATTATCTTCTTCTTAACGTCATGCCTATGCGTTAGTTAAAATAATTAAAACAGTCTCTGTGGTGATGATGACAGCAACAGATCTTTGCATCACCCTGCGTGAAGCCGAAAGCCACGCTGGTTTATGTTGCGGATCACACCATGTGGTCTCCAGTGCTGGTGCTGGCGGTCTGGCTGGGCAGCTCAGAGGAGTGCTCCTTCTGTCTGAAGGTCTGCTGCTGGCGTCCGGAGCAGCAGTCCTGACCGGTGACCTTGCACATTCGGTGATCCTCGTCACTTTCCTCCTCGAGCCCTGAGCCCTCGTCTACATCCAGCTGGCAAACGCACACCTCGATCCCAGAGTCACCGGTCACGTGGCGACGCCGAGTGATGAGCTCCTCATCCTCCTCTTCCTGCTCTGCTGCCGCCATCAGAGAAGCCTCAACGTTCTCCTCTGCCTGACATTGTGCCTGGATCGAGCTCACCGCTGCTTCCTGGACTGATGATGAGCCTGAGGCCTGACTGTCCACCCTCAAATCTGCCTCAGGCAGGGGGGGTGCTGTGGCTTCTGGCTGGCTCACTTGTGGAATGATTGCTGGAGTAGCCTCAGGAGGGTTTTCAGAGTAAGGAGGGGGTGGTGTCGGGGGGTGGCCTACTACCTCTTCGTAGTCCGGAAGTTTGCAGTCATTCCAGAATCCTGAAAGTCAGCAAATACAGATAGATTCAGCTTTCAAATCATCATCCACATAAAAGGCTACATTCATGTAGAGCTGCCACAATAAGTAATTTCATCGATTAGTCAAACAAACCTTGGATCATTGATTTATTAAATAGGGTCACGATTTCTGCCAAATTAAAATCAAACTGAACTTTTGATTTTGGCATTCAAAGTCAAAAGTAGGATTGCTGATTCTCAGTATTTTTTCCTCTCTTTTTTTTCTCCTTACATGTCCGAAGGAAAATAGAAAACCAACACATCAAAGACATCATAGCATAGGTTACCGGTAGCCTGCAGCTCTGTCGGAGATGACAGAGAAACAATCCTCCTTCACTGAAGTCACCGTTGTGACAACATTAAGTCTTCCCCGCGAGCTACGTGAACAATGGACACGTCGTTGATGGAAAAACTATAGTTCGTAGGCTGCATAATATTTAGAGACAACAGCAACTAATGGAGCCCCCACAAAGGAAATAGCACTCAGTGAACGGTTTGAAAATCGCATCAGTGGATCTCTACATAAAATCAATTGTGTCTCGATGCTTTGCTCAGTAAAGCACTGGAGCGCCAACAGTAACTTCATGTTGCATTCACATGTACCTCATAAACTCTGAGAAACTAAGGCTGTTATTGTAAAAGTTACCCCCGGGCATCACATGCATCTTCTTTTTGTTGTTTTAACAGTTTGCCTGGTGACTGGTTTGACTGGTGAAATAAGTTATTTTTATTACATATTAAATCATTATTTAAAATTTGACCACATAGTGCCTTACATTCAAAAGAAATGATCATGCTTGATACCATGTAGCTCGTCTTTTTAACAATGGATTTTTTTTTTTTAATTGATTCGTGACTAGCCTAACAGTTAAGTTATGGGCATGATTTACCACAATTTTATGGACCAAACACTACATTCTCACTCATCACTCTTACATCCATGCTAATTATTTCAACGCGGTGTTATACAGGCCAACCCACTCACCAATGGAGCCAGAAACACTTGCAACTACTATCCTGTCACTGCACACAATTGTTACCCAAGCTAACTAGTCCCCAGACTCACCATGTTATTTCCTCTCTAATTAGAACGAGTTACAGACACTGTCTCAATAGGAAAGTGCATCAGGTAAATATCTCAAATGTATTTGATTTGGCTTATATTGCTGGGTAGTTCTAACATTATACAAGTAGAAGCAATGGATGGAGATTGTACAACCACTTCAATAATAGTTAACCGACTACTACTGGGTGACGTTTTTGTATACCTACGAAGGATCAACTTTCCCATGTGTTGAAACCTAATCTAACCACCCATGAGTACCGTCGCTATGATTTGTTGATCTATTTCGGCACACACTTTATATTCCTCTCATCTATTCAGCACAATAGCATTTCACACCCACATGCCATTCCTAGACACCAGTTGAAACTAGAAAATTTCAACAGGACATTATGTTGTCTTTGAAGCTGCATTTAAAATTACGATAAAGGGGGTTAAAATGCCACTGTATACAACAAGGCTAAAGGTGTTTAAGCTCTAATAATGTCAGAAGGCATGCCCAAGAAAACAGATAAAATGTCTCCCTAGTATTTGGAAAAAGCTTATTACTACGCTCCCCATGATAGCCTGTGGAAAGAGATTAAAGAGCATGTTACCACAGTCTCTGTGTGAATATCTGTCTGTGTACAATTGTCTCCACAGTCTCTGTGTGAATATCTGTCTGTGTACAATTGTGTTCACATTCTTGACGTTAAGTCAAATCATGTACACTGTAGACCTTGGACTCGTGACGTATACCTCATCCCATTCTTGTTTGTAATATTGGGGGACACACCATAAACTTTCAGCCCAGGTCAAGAGTGACCAATGACATTAGGGTGGCACCTCTACTGTCAGATGCCCCTCTGACAATATGAGAACAATATGTTCTCCAATATACACTCAGGGATTTTGCAAGAGAATAGAACAGGATCAGGATGAGGAACAGCATCTCCAATTCGAAGTTTATGACTCTCAGTAAAAGATGGCTTGATGGAAAGATGGTTTCATTCACGAAGAGGAGCTGCTTCAATGTGAGCGCAGGTATCTTGTGGATCTGAGTAATCGAGATTGGTAGATTTGATGCCATAATGTGGATGTTGTATCGTACTTTGGTAGTCGAGAACATTAAGCCTGTAGGAGTGCCTCAATGTGTCCCATAGGTAGAGGAGTTAAGTTATTGACAACCATGATATAGACCTGCAGCTCTGTTCCGATTCAGGGGAGACCTTAGGGCAGACCCAGTAGTAAGTGAATGTCCCAGCAGGTCCACAAGCACTTGTAACTGTTAAATACTGGAGGGCCTCTTTATCTTTGCCATAGAAAACACAAAGACTACTCACTTAGATTGAGTGGTGGAGGTGAAATGAAGGAGCTGGAGGCTCCCTGGTACGCCATGAGGCTGATTTCACGTTGGCGTTGCTCCTGCTGAAGGCGCATCTTAACCCTACGGTGTCGATAGGCACAGCAGCAGCTAAGCATGATGATCAGGGTCCATACCAACCAGAACCCTATGAGGGAGGACAGACTCAATGTAATCTTATCATTCACATGCAACTAATGAACAGAGCCAGGTGAAGGCAGTAAATCCATGGGTATTTTGGCTACAAATATAATAAATCAATCTTAAAATTGCAGGCTTAAGTGACTTTTCAGTACATTTTTGCTAAAGTAAAACTAAGAAGAAGAAGAGAGAAAAAAAGGAACTTACACCAAAGCTCATAGTAGTAGGTGCAGCACTCGGTCTCGCCACAGCAATACCCCATCTCACAGTGGTACCGTTTATTGTTTACCCCATAACACAGCTCCTTCCCCTTAAAAAACACACAAGAGGAACACAAAGTGAAAGTCAATACTCAATCACACAAGTCAAAACGAAACTGCACAGCCATCTCTTGATAAACTGACCTGTTTTAGAATGTATTTAAACTTGGTCGTTTATTGTGTTTACACGTATGAGCTCATTTTCTGCACTGTGACGCATATTTATACCAGGCAAAATACACTGAGATTAACATACAGATTTTTAAAATTTACAGAGACAAAGCCAGGAGCCAATGCTAAATGTGACGGTACAATTATGTATTACTGCAACAACATTTAAAGTTAATTTAAAATCGGTTTTGAGAACGACCTGAAGTAATAAAACAAAGACGATAAATGTTACTGCTGAACAAGGTCAACGCGTCAACACATTTGCAGATAAAAAAAAGGGGGAAATTGCTTCAGTGCCATTGTGACGTTTAATGTCGTTATTAACTTACTTTGACTTAAGTTAAAATAGTGGTATAGTAAAACTGGATAAGCTGGGGGTGACTGCCCCGTCCCGCTAGCTAATATCAACAACTGTGAATAAACACGTCTATTTGCCGGGGCACCAGTTAGCAATGGCTAACGTTAATCTTGATACCGTGGTTCAAACTGTAAAATGTGGGTAATAAAACCCACCCGCGTATCGTCGAGTTATAACCTTAATATTCTAACAAGTAAACTGTCGAAATATAAATTAAAACTTTGACTAAATGACGTCATTCGCCAACCGTGCCCAGTTTCCTTTGTGGAGGAAACAAAAAGGATAGGAAGAAGGCCTTCACCCACCCCAAGAGCAGCGGCCTCGCCTAGAAGCGTCAGCCGACCCCGGGAGAGCTAGCGGCAGCTTACCTGCACCAGACAGGTCCCGGTACAAAGAAGACCTACAATGGATCCCAGTGCTTTCTGCGGCATCTTTCTGGGTTGTCGGCGGGAATCATATAGCAATCGGTGGAATCGATAACTTATTGAGATGACTGAATGTGGCTCTTGCTGGTTAAGGGTTCTGCCTTGTCGCACTCGGACATGTTTTTGTTGTTCCTTGACTCTCAGAAACAGTAGTAGTAACATGAAACGGAGACGGCTTTTAAACTCCAGGGGGCGCTGTGAACGCGCGTTTGAAACCGTGGTGATCTCAATGGATGTCTTTTAATGGCGAATTTGCAGCCTGGTGCATTGTCGACACCAAACTAAGTCCCGCGTATTGTAGATAGGTAAGCCATTCAAGTTAATTGCCGAAGATTACTACATAAAACGACACCAGTTGCTCATGATTATTTAATAGTATATAATCATTAATCGTTATTATTCACAAGGTTGGAGCGTTAAATGTCGACACTAATAACTTGTTTCTGAATGTATGTGTTATCCAATCAGCAGACACAGATTATTACATAAATAGCCTAAATAAAACTGCATAAAAGGCGGTGAATGCTTGAAAAGGCAAAAGTGCTTCAAAATAAGACCCAAATAGGCTTACACACAATTTTAAAATAGTGTTATGGCCATAATTTGCATGGTACATTTTAGTTTTCCGGGTTTCTTTGTTGTTGCGGTCTCATGCAGAGAGACGCCCTGCTATCACGTTGTTTACGCTGACGTCACAGTTTCCCTGGCAACAGAGGTTAACAGCTGTTCTCCCGAGAAGCATGGTCAGAAATATGTTAATCCACTCAGTCTGAGCGAGGGGCCGCAACACCAACGACTGACAAAAACATGGTGAGTTATAATGATTCACGGACGGGAACAGGAACCTTTCTTTTTTATATTTTATATATATATATATATATATATATATATATATATATATATATATGTAGCCTATAGTTTTATAGTTTATAGTATAGTTTATATTTTGATTGAATAATAATGACGTTTCTGAAAACTGTTAAAGCTATAGCTAAAATTAACTACATCACAGTGGATGATTCACCTAGCTAGTTTGGATAGATACTTAAAAAACTACTGCATTCACTTTGTGTCACTGTTTAGTTATGACGGTAAAAGAATATAACAATATAATAATATAACAATAGGTCAATACTGATGCTAATGCCGATGATGATACGTGTTAATTGCCACTGTAAATAACTATTCCAAAATTCTAATTTAAACACTGTTTTATTCTAATTCTTTGGACCATTCACTCTCAGCAATCCAAGCTCCTTTGTAGTGCAGGATAGCAAGCACATTTTATTAATATAGCACTTTCCAAAAAAAAAAAAACAGTGGTTACAGAGTGATGTAGGCTACAGGAGAAAGAAAACCGAGAAATGGGAGATGGAGGAGACAATAAAGGGAAATAAGAAGTGGACTAACCACAAATAATACGGTTTCAAAACAAGGTTTGAGACCGTTTTTAAAGATGGACAATGAAATGTGCTGTTGAAAATTGATTGTTTCTGCATTTGGCACAGTGCCCAAGCTCCATGTTGCAGTGAGTGCTGTATCGGCATTGTCATCTAAACAGAACACACTTAATGGCTTGAGCCAAAGCCTTCCTTACCACCTTCTGGACACAACCCGTTCACAGCACACATGCTTAATCTTGTCCAATGAGAGCTTTTGGCCCTATTCATGTGTGGGTCAGCGGCTAACAGCTAAGTCCTCGCGTTGGAGATGGTTCCTGGTCGGGTGTTAAACCCCCTTACACGCTGCATTGGGTTCCTCTGCCAACCCCTGACGCAATGCCGGCCTGTGACGCCCGGTGCTTCACCTGATACAGCTTAGGCCATGTAACAATATAATGAGACTATGTTTGCAGACTTCTCTGTGTCAACTTTGAACCTGCGGTTCCATTGAAGCTCGTCACCTCTAATGCACTCTGATCCACCTGAAGGGCCTGCTGTCCATTCTTCGGAGGCTGAAACAGTCTCCAGAACAGGAGGTGCGCTTACTGCTGCTCGGCTTGGACAATGCTGGAAAGACCACTCTGCTGAAACAGCTGGCAGCAGAAGATATCAGCCACATCATCCCTACACAAGTACAAATACACACACACACACATCCAGTAGCCGAGTCACCCACTGAGAGGATAAAACTTTTCCACAACTTTTCCATTTCTTCATTTTCCAGTCAAATAGATTTGCTTTATTTCTGTGTTAAATAAAGACTTAAGCATTGGCGTTATCTTTCAACAGGGCTTCAATATAAAGAGTGTTCAATCAGCTGGCTTCAAGTTGAACGTTTGGGACATCGGAGGTCAGCGCAAGATCCGCCCCTACTGGAGGAATTATTTTGAGAACACAGATGTACTTGTAGGTTCTGTTTGGTGTATTAAAACCAATTGTTACACAAATTCAACATCTCCAGATAGTATTTCATCTATGTTATGAACCATGTCGGTAATATCTATGACTCTGTTTTTGCAGATCTACGTGATTGACAGCTCAGACAGGAAAAGGTTTGAAGAGACGAGCCTGGTGAGATACAAATGATAGTTTCTTTAAAGGAGTGCACTGATAAGATATTATACTAAGGCTCGACCCTTCTACTGCTGACTCACACAGAGTACACGTATGTCACAGGCTGCTTGCATGTCTTCCTCCAGGAGTTGGCTGAGTTGCTGGAGGAGGAAAAGCTCGCCGCTGTGCCGCTGCTCATCTTCGCCAACAAGCAGGACCTGATGACAGCCACCCCGGCGTCTGAGCTGGCAGAAAGTCTCAATCTGCACACTATCCGGGACCGTATGTGGCAGGTCCAGGCCTGCTCTGCAGTCACAGCTGAGGGAGTGCAGGTGCATACCGACACACACTGTCTGCAAACATGCATAAGCAGGTTGAGACACAACCAAGCAAATGAAAAATTTCCATTTCTTTTTAGTCCGTTTGTATGTTTGATTACATATAAATGCAGCAGGAAATGGTGAGCTAATAAACATGACTGATTTTAGAAGAATGCTGTAATGTACAATACGGCCGCAGCCGAACCGATAATAAAACGTTAATATTGCTTCTGTATGCCACATTAAAACGTCCTGGCAAATATTCACTGCTCTAGCTGTGTTCATGTTCACAGCAGAAACCCTGCAGTTACTTCCTATTATATTCAGCCTCCTCTGGGTGTTGAACTGAGAACTTCTCCCTCTTGGCAAACTATACATAGATAAAAGGTTGAGCGTGTTTCTTACAGTCAGAGAGGCTTTGCTGTTGTGTAAATGGCTCCTATGAGAATGTCATCACCAGCTGCAATAAGAAAGTCTTCTTGAAACATCATCTCAACATATTATAGATGTCATAAAATTGTTTTATTATGCTTTCGAGCTGCGGCTCACATTGATTTCTCACTGACTTTATCACACTGTCTGCTTCTTTCCAGGATGGCATGAACTGGGTTTGCAGAAATATAACATTTCGAAAGAAATAATTCAGGAAGCAAAAGACCAATGAAGAACTGCAGTCGCACTTTACGTTTGACCTACGCTGTCATTTGACGCCCGGTACAAGAATGTGTTATTATTTTTTTAATTAACCACTTTTGGTCATTCTGTCTTCACTTGGCAGTATAAAAACTAAGCAGAAGTATTAAATACAGTGATGTTTTAACCCTGTCAGTGCATATCTTGAATATGTATATACTGTATATATCAGTTTGTTTTATTCAAAATGCTTTTGAATTTTTGTAATGAGGCACTTTGCATGTAGGCGCTGACCATCTGAATAAAATTCAGTCTTTAGTGTGGCAGATTCGACTGATTGTTGTCGTTCGACTGTGAGTCTCTGAACTTAAAGCTAGAGGGCGGCCTTGCGCCAGTGTTGCCTCTCACAGCCCAATGCCCAATTTTTACATCCTCTACTTTTCATGAATGATGTGACACCCTGTGCCATGTTTGATTTGTTCATTTCATAATCATTTCATAATCATCATTCCGTTCTCCAGTTAATATAGCATGCTTTATTGCCTTCCACAAAGTCAGTCTTGGGATAAAAGGCTATAAACAAGGCGGGCAGTCATCGGCAGTAATTAATTTAGCGATGCTTCAACATTTTTGCCCATTCACACTTTGACAGAGTTGCTTATGGCCACACCGTGTACTTCTAAGGTACAGAACTAAATCTGTACCGTGAACAAACATGACCTTAAAGTACTTGCAAATGCACACAGGGAGCAGAACTCAATACATCTCTCTTGCATACACAATAAACCATACAGAAACGCCTCGGTCATTCAATTACTCAGCTGCTCGCCGTGTTCACCGTGATTTACCACAAGGCAATTGCATTTTTCTGTTTTGTCTTTTTTGCAGCACACTCGCCACAAACCCCACTAATCTGAACTGGCCGAGTGCTCCGCTGTGGTCCTATAGGGCATTTACATACAAACCTTTTTCAGGACTAATAGCTCTCCAATACAATTTGCATTTATATAGCCCCCTTCATACCAACATGATTTGGCGCCTTTACCCATGATAAAAAATAAACCTCCTCCTTTGGCCTTGAGTTACTGCCCTGCTGCCGCTGGCGAGTGTGTGTTCGCGTGCAACCCTCTATGTATGTAAGGTTGGTTGATTTTAATATGTCAGAGTTGCTTGATCCTCAGATGGAGACCGAAACAAGTGTGGGAAGTCTCAAAATGGACCTCGTAATGATCCAGTGCAGGCTTTGCTCTCGTGTGTTATCTGCAATACAGCACACTTGAATACTGTTGATACAGCAGTGTCGGACACTTGACCAGGCCAAAGAGTCCCAAGGTAAATATTAAGCTACAACAGATTTTTGTGCCTATCGTTATTCAGTTGAAGCTACTTTCAATTTGCCCGTGCAAACGCATCCAACACTTTTACAAGGCTCCGTGGAGCATAGATCAAAAGAGAGAGAAAAAAGTAATGAATAAGGAAATGAAAGTCTACCATGTGAGACTGAGGATAAAATGTCCCCTCTCTTCCTTTGGAGTGCTTAATCATTAACATCTAATCTTTGTGATTATTGCCCAGCCTGACAGAAATATACCCAATTACACATAGAAGTACTCTGATAAATCTTTCCAATTTTATATACCAATAGTATGTGCATCACTAGCAAACGCTGTGGAGTACCTGTAATTCCCAAATGAATAAAATTGGATTTAGCAAATAGAAGAGTGGATCGGAGCAACCAGTCCTCGTTACCTCTGGCTCTATCATCAGTGAGGTGAGGGGCAGTCAGGCCTGCAAAGGGCCATAAATCATGGGACTTTCCCAGCTACTCAGGCCAGCACACCGGCCTCCCACACAGGGGAAACGAAGGGCAGAGAGTCTGATTGACTCCCAGGGTCAGAGAGAGAGGAAGGGGGGGGGGGGGGGGGGGGGCGAGATCCTGTGACTTAATTAAAGTGTTGTGCATCTCACACACTGTAACTACAGCCCAGTCACTTTGGTACTACAGCTGGTGAGGCAATTCAGACCTCAAGTACGTCTGAAGGAACCGCATATCTGTGCCGCTACTGCCAACAGGAACTACTCATTTCGAAACCGGTACTTGAACCAAAACATTTACATATCACCCTCTCTGTGTGTCCGTTCATATATTTGACCACATAGTGCAGGTTTGTCTGTGTCTGCTGTCAACAGAGGGGGTAAGACCATGATGGCAATGGTCACACAACACAGGTGATTCTACGATACGATATATTGCAAGGCAGAGATCTAAAATACATTAATACATCCGTATAACTGAGGAGGAAAACGTACCCTAAACATGAAATGTTTCAAAAACAGGAATCAATGCAGCATTACTGCTTGGAGGGTATCGGTTCTCAGCAGTTTTAGCATGCAAGAAAATGTATGTGCCATAGTTAAAATTAAATAAAAAGTGACAAATGGCTGAAATGCCAGAAAGCAAAAACATTTCCAGAAATAAAATAACTGTAATTAAAAGGGAAATACCTGGTTCTAGCACCTCAAGTATGAGGATTTGACTGTGAATTGGACATATTTGTTCGTCTGTATATGAAGAAATCACCCGAGGCTCTGGGAAATTGTGACGGACATGTTTTCACTTAATAGACCACTTAATTAATCCATTAATCAAGAAAATAATTGTCAGTATCAATCAATAATGAAAATGAATCTAATGATGTATGGACACCTGATATATGATGCCAGTGTATTGATGGTGTATCATAATATTGTTATCAGATGTCTCCCCCCTATGCAACCCAATAAAAAGAGAACATGCTACGGAGCATCAACAGTGGAATAGCTGCAGCTGATCCCTCGGATGCATCTTTACCATCAACAGTTTGTCCTCTGCACGGACTTGTGACGTTTAAGCATTTCTTTAAGTGAAACTCCCATGTACCCTGTAAGCTGCCACAACGAAAACAAACCGGCCTCATCCCTCCAGTAACAATATCCGTTTGTTTGGCCGGCACAGCGTCCCTCCTGCCTCATTCCCAGGCCAATCCTTTATGATTAAGCAGATAAGTGCTGGTACTGGATGATAAAACAAACAACAAATGTCCACATTCCTCTCATAGCTCCTTTGATGTGTGTGTGGTTGCCTCTCCGGGGCTCTTACCTCTCCAAGCCCCCTTTGCTCTAATCAAACTGCAGAGTCATAAAGAGCGAGGGATGGGGACTATAAAAATGATCGGGAGGGTCTATCAGCTGGGGGACAGAAGTTCACACCTCGGAGCGGGTCAGTCTCTCAGCGCGTGGGGGGCTCGGCCTGGTAGGGGGTCCGAGGCTCTGTTTGATGAGACAGGAAGCAGAAGGTTGTGGTGGAAATATAGTGGGAACTCAGACTTTTCAAGAGGAAATTTAGACAATTCAGCAGGTAGACCTCAGGTATGGGTTTGGGAGATTGTGTGTGTGCTGTTTCAATTTATTCTTCTGGACAGAATTCTTTGATCATATCTGGGAGTCCATAAATTCTGTTTTTACGGTGTAATATTCATAATGTTCCTCTGAGGAAGGATGGTCTGTTGATGTTTGGTGCAAAACATAATTTATATATATTGTGTGGGATATATTGTGTCATGAAAAAAACACAGAATTTAACCAAAAAGTCAAGATTTAGTTTTTCTTATTAGCTCTAAAATCTCAATAAATTACTGAACTAACTGATTATTTGCGGCCTGCGAGGCTGCATGGTCAGTGTTGCAATGGTTGTTCTGCTGCTCAATTGAAATGTCTATTGTTTAAAAAAAGAGTATTCTTTCCCCTCCATTCTCCTTTTGGAAAACCTAACCATGTCTGTGCCATTTTCTTGCCAAATATTACGTGCATGATGATGATTTCCAATATCTTTTATAGAAAAATCATTGTTACTTGCTAGTCAAGTCCTTGCCACTCCTTTTGTGTTATTTAAAGTCATTTCACTACAAATCACTGTAATTGGAAACCAATCATGTCCAATAGATAATAACATGAGTAAACTGTGAAGACCATGAATCAATAACTGACCGACTGGTGTCTCACTCTTCACTATAGCACCAGGGCAGAGGTCATACTCTTGACCCCTCGCCGACCCTTGACTCCGAACTGCACTGGGAGGAAATCACACTTTCCATCGTCCGAAACGCTCTCAGATTGACTGATTGTTCTTATCATTTGACGGATCTGGTCCAATTCTCTTTTCTCTGTCTTTGCTCCCCCACACTCCCTTGTCCCTCCCCGGCACTCGTAATACCACTTTTTTATCACCTCTCGCTGAAACAGAGACCCAGCGCCATCCGTCATTACGCCGCGCACTGACAGCTCCTCACACATGCATGGATTTCTACATTTGACTCAATCCAGGGGCTTACTTTACTGTAACCGATTCAATATTCCTCAAATGAGCCGACCGATCTATATACACGCCACGGTGGATGGAATGATCTATAGCACTGCCTTAATAGATTTCCCAGGCCTCGGAGACTGGCTAGTTTAGGGGACAGGGCATAATTTGTGCAATAAAAACATAATTATTCATTTGACTTGCTTGATAATTTATGTTCTCAAGCATTACAGCTAAAATGTGTGTGTGTGTGTGTGTGTGTGTGTGTGTGTGTGTGTGTGTGTGTGTGTGTGTGTGTGTGTGTGTGTGTGTGTGTGTGTGCCTGCTGGAAACAGGATTGGGCGGCACCATCTATTCATGAATTTATTAATACGTTTGTGAATTTGACAAAGTGAAGTGCCCTGAACCAGGAGGGACTAACTGGTATTATTCCCGTAGTCAGTTTAGAGTGATAGGGAAATAATCGATAAGGCTAACGTTATCCTGATCATCATTTAGGCAAATGCTGGCAAAACAATTTCTATTTTTAGCTAATTGTAAGTTTAAATCCTCATTAATCAGCATTTTGATCATGTGAAGTCCTCTGAACCGCTAGGGACTAGCTAGCAGTATTTATGTACTTATAGTAATTATGGTAAATACGATTTGCCGACTGGGAAATTGCACGTGAAGAAGTCTTCATTTCGAGTGGGAAACGGAGATCATTTTGATACCCGAGTCTCCGAGTTGGGCCGACCAGAACCTTTCAACATGGTGGGGTAGAGGACACACTCAGTAAGGGACGGTAGTTAATTCTTTATTTTTAACAGTGCTACAAGTATTAGCTGTGGTTTGTGTACATAATTTTAACCTGGAATCTATGGACACTTAACTGAATATATTATAAATATGCTATTTATCGTTCTAACCTTAACACAAAGAATATTAGCCTGCTAGTGTGGTGCAAAGTTAGCATAAACAAAATTAGCATAAAAAAGATTTTCCTTATATGCAGGTAACGGCAAACCTTATGTCTGCCACTTGTCAAAATCATCCCGACAACAAAGCATTTGAACATGACATTCAAGTAATTCCGTCTTCACAAATGGGAAGTGTGATCTTCCGACTACGTGAAGGTAGCATTCGTTCGAGTTATGAGAAAATATCCGATTAAGTTAACGTTAACCTCACCAACGTTGGCAAATGCTGGTAAAACATTCTCTCATTTTAGCTATTTGTTAGTTTAAATCCTTATTAAACAGCATTTTGATCAAGTGGAGTCCTCTGAACCACCAGCTTGTATTTATGTAGTATGTTCAGAGTTATACAAAAATGTCCAATTAAGCTAACGTTTAGGCTACCTAACAAGTGTTTGGGCTAATGCAGGCAAAACATTTTCTAGTTTGAGCTATTTGTTTACATCCTCATTAAACAACATCCCCTCTAGCTAGTAGTCTTCACGTATTTATGAGTTATACGGAAATATCTGATATAACTAAGGCTGACCTAACTGACGATATTTGGTCATTTAAGCTAACATTGGCATAACATTTTCCACTCATCCACGAGGCATTTGTAGGTTTACAGTATTTTGATTTAACGTCAGGTTAGTTATGTCAGCCATATTATCACGTTAACTCTTCAGTCTAAACAGGAAGGCTAATATACCAGCAAGCTAACGTAACTTTTGTCAGCCGGTTCAGTTCCACGGTACAGTAACAACGATGTGTGAGAACTAGTTTGTGAGGTGCAACCTTTTTTTAAAATGTAGTGATATAAAGTAAATATAAATATCCGCTTAGTAAACGTTAGTTTTATATGTCATTTATGAACAGCTTAGCACTCGCATCCAGAACTAGACATAGCTTAACCAACTGAGAACAAACGGAGAGCTATCACAGTACACACAGCTTTTGTGTTACCTTATCTTTAAATAAAAACTCTGATGTTTATTTCCTGCAGCAGAATGAATGAAATGTTCATGATGTCGCTTAAATAAATTACAGCAGAACAGCGGTGTGTGTTTGTGCACAAATCTCTGCGCCGTTGTGTCTGACAAGCCCAGTGAGTGTGTGTGTGTGTGTGTGTGTGTGTGTGTGTGTGTGTGTGTGTGTGTGTGTGTGTGTGTGTCAGTAGAGAGAAAAGGGAAATATTGTTTGTTTTTTTATTTTGTTTGTATCGCCCTGCCTTTTATGGCCGACGCCGTAGCTTTGCGAGTGCCAGAGAGGGTAAAAGAGAGAGAGTGTGAGAGAGAAAGAGAGTATTCTCAATTTCCTTCTAAAAAGAAAATTCATTTGCAGTTGCTAATGTAATGTCACCGTTGTGTTTACTGAGCGTGGATGATGTATAGGGGATGTTGCATTGAGTGAGACTGCTTAATGATGCATAGAATTAAGTCTGTGGCTTTCAGCTGAGCTCCCCTCTCTCTCTTTCTCTCTCTCTCTCTCTCTCTCTCTCTCTCTCATACTCTCCCTCCCTCCCCTTCTCTCGCTCTCTCTCTCTCCCTCTCTCTCTCTGAGACTCCCCATTCCCCTCCTCTTCTCTTCCCTCCCTTTTACCTCTCTTTTCGTTTAATCCCCACCCTCCTCCTCCTCCTCCTCCTCGCCTCCTCCAGCACCACCAGCCTCTCTCTTTCCCGTCTCAGATGCAGGCTGTCTTGGACTGTTGGCCACACGTTGCTCTGTGCTCTGTTGCCTAACTCCATCAATCACTAGGAAGGGGAGAGGAGAGTGTGAGGAGGGAGGGTGCAATAAAAAAAGAATAGAAATAAGATATGGCTCGGGGGGGTGGTGGGGGGTGAAAACACACATTCGGTATAGACGTTGTACAGTTTTAAAAACCTGGAGGGAAGAGTGCAAACGAGTGGGAAGAACACCTTCTTCCGTTTAATGATTCGCTGTGCGCGATGGCAGTCCAAATAATTGCCCGAGTAGCGCGTGAATATATGGGATGGGACTGCGTTATTCCTGGCTCCAAATATGATTGTAAGTGTGCTGGGACCAGGGATGATGATGATAATGATGATGATGATTATGATGATGTGAGTTTAGCGCTTATGCTAACGGTTATTACCTGAGCGAGATGACTATCTGAGTGGGATGAGAGCTGAGTGGGAGGAGTGAACTGCAGGAGAAAGAATAAAGATGCTTTTTTAAGCTTACTATTCCTTAATTCATACATCAGGATGTGACTGAAATACATATATTCCTGGTATGTCAGTTTACTGCTTAAAACTACTCACTTGCTGAGAAAACTGAAATGCTAATTCTTGAAAAAAGCTTTGGTTTAACAGCCTGTTAAAGTTGTATAAGTGACATCTCTGACAGTTACAGTATTTTAGTCCATACGTAGATACTTAGATCTAAAGGTCACAGTTCAATCAAAAGGTCACTCATTTCACAAGCTGCATTTTATTATCTATTGCTAGAATGATGCTGCATTAAGTTTAACTGGGTCATTTTCATTAATTCTTTGCTAAGTGTGTAAAATAAAAATGCACTTCTAGGCATAATAACATAATTAGATGTAAAGGTTTAGTTATGCAGCGTGAATAAATACATTTAAAAACATTTTGTTTGCCAGGTCCACCAGAGATATTATTTTACAGTCTGGTTTGGAAGATCTGAACTTCATCCAACAGCTCTGCGATGAATTTGAGTGCACGGATGCTCTGTGGGAGAGAAAAGGCCTTCATAGCAGGATATAAATGCCTGTGCTTTTGAAGTGAGATGTCCAACAAACACAGGTATAGGTCCAACATGCAGGTGTACACATTTGGGATTTGGCCCATTTGAGACCGCATGTGATCAGACTCGTCCACCCAGAGTTGTGAGTAACAAAACAACCACGTTTTGTTTGTGTGTTGATTTTACAGTTTCTCTCACACATCTTCCTCCTTCATCTCTCTCTCTCTCTCTCTCTCTCTCTCTCTCTCTCTCTCTCTCTCTCTCTCACACACTCTCACTCACTCCATTGCTCCGTTGTGATCCAGCTGTCCACCCCATTCATCATCCCGCCACTCTCCCTCGCACAGAATTATTATTTCTTTGATGTGTTACTAGTTGAAAACAAATCCATTTTTCTGGCCATCAATTTATCATTCGGAATGGGAAGTCACACTTGAATTGTAGGGGCAACCCCATTTTCCCAGTTCCAACTGTGTGTTTGTGTGTGTGTGTGTATGTGTGTGTGTCTGTGTGTGTGTGTGTTTCTGTGCATGTGAAATACATGCCTCATGTTTAGATCAGAGCTTTGTACATGTGAGATGCAGGATGAGACAAATCAGAGGTAAATAGAAGTGATGGGAGGAAGTAGAGGGAGGAGTAGTTTGGGAAAGTGAGTGAGGCTGGGAAAAGGGTGCGTGTGTGTGTGTGTGTGTGTGTGTGTGTGTGTGTGTGTGTGTGTGTGTGTGTGTGTGTGAGAGAGCGAGAGAGAGAGAGAGAGAGAGAGGGCTTCCCTCTTCCTCCAGTCACCCTCCTTCACCTAACGTCTGTGATAATTTATCACTCCTCCTAGCTTGGCTGACAAACTATTTGCAGGAAAATGAGTTTTTCCGCCACGGATTTGTCCTCTGGGAATCGAAAGGGGAGCTGCTGTGTTTTTATTCCACCACACACACACACACACCCACACACACATACAGATACGTGGTTGTTCACGCGCTCACACACACACTAACGCACACACACACACACACACATGGATTGAGGTCTCCAGTATTTATTGGGGGGAGGGGGAGGTGGTTAAGATAAATGAGGTAAATTAATAGAGTTACTGAGGGAAAAGATCTGCTTCCGCACCAGCAGATCTGCGACTGACACACAAGAGATGAGCACACACACACACACACACACACACCCTCCCCTTCCTTCACCCCCCTCTACTCCTCCCTCCCTCACCTGCCAGGCCATCCCGCCTTCCCTCCCCTCTCTCACTTTGCTCTCCAGTCCCGCTGATCCCTTGTTTGCCCTCCCACAGATGACAAATGTAACACTCAGACAAACAGCGATCGGGGCCATACAGCATAATGTCAGCTTAGATCAACACTGGGACAAAAGCAAATATCACAGCATCAACACTGCATCACAAGTGTGTGTGTGTGTGTGTGTGTGTGTGTGTGTGTGTTTAGTGTGTGTGTCTGCGCGCATGCACGTTAATGTGTGTGTGTGCCGGCATTACGGTGGCTGACCCGGGTCACTGGATTCCAATCTCACTTTCAACCTCATCAACCAAGCTATTGACAATGTGCTTGACGGAGAATTACACGACAGTAAAGGCCTAATTACATTGCTATTACCCTGGGCTGTCCATAATCATCAAACACGACGCATCAGTGGGACACCGCCGCAGTAAATCTGCAGGCGCTCTCCGTCTCACTTAACGCCTGTTACCAATACAGTGTTAACATTTCTTTCCATTTTATTATGTCTGTTGACAGCAGAGGCAGGCGGATATACTGAAGTCAGTCACTCGCACTGTATCAGTCCAATAAATATAACACTCAAATATGTAGGCCGCAGGGGAAGCCACATGCCTAACTCTACTCTTGGATTCTTACACACCTTCCCATGTGCAGCTCCACAATAAATAGAGCTGAGGCTGATGGGAATGTCATAAACAACAGTATTGGACCAAATACAATGTTTATGGATGAAAAAATGAAGTTCTTCACACACAAAATCGCAAATGTATACCTCATGATGGTGCAGGGGGGTCGCCAAAGGCATCAGGGTTCATCATCTGGGTACCATGAATGTGGGCGCAAAATTTTGCAATTCATCAAATAGTTGTTGAGATTTGGACAAAAGAGGCGGAGCAACTGACTGACCGGCTTACAGCCATTTCTTCCATCACTTCCTACTGAAGGCCATTTGGTTGATCTAACCTTTTCGGTTCAGTGGATTATAAATCTAGAGTGTTTTTCAAAGACACTTATGCATTAAAAAAATCTGGTGGAAAGCGGCTCTAATGTGTTTTCTGGCTCTGTTTGGCAAGTTAATTAGAAGCTGAGAGTAACAAGATTGTTACTCAGACAAATTGATTTGGTTTCCTCTCTGACAGTCGCTCAGCCCGCCAACAGAGTGGTGCTTTGATATCTTCTGCATTAACAACACGGTGCTGTTCGGATAAACTCTTCTCCCTTTGGTGGACTTGCTGGTCTCCTCTCATTAGAGAAGCAACTCAGTTCCCATGAGGACTTTCAACTCCACAAGCCTCAAAGCCTATCGTCACCTGCGTGATGCCCGTCTCCGTGGAGACCAACTCTGACTGGCTGGCATGAAGACGAGGTCCACTCTGGTGGACCGCTCTGATCATCAAAGTCTAATGCAATCACTAGTGTGTGTCAATGGGGGTGCGTGCGTGTGTGTGTGTGTGTGTGTGTGTGTGTTTGGCCTGCGTCACCCACATTGAATTCATTCACATTCAGTTGGTAAATTCTTTCACTGTTAGATGTTTTAGGCGTTAAGAAGGGAGAGGGTAGCAGATTAAAAACTTGACTCACTTGACCACCAAACCGCATGTGGACTAAACACTACGTTGCACTGCCCGCAAGCCGAGCCCCTCTGTTGCTAATGGCCATTACTGCCTGTATGCCATTGTAGGCCCCACAATAGCAATCAAGCTGGGATTTTGTGTTGAGCTTGCTGGCAACAGTTATTAGCCCCCCGAAGGAAGAAAAAAAACTTAAAGGGGGAGCAGTCAAGAGAAGAACAAGAAGATTTGGGGTCCTGCACAGAGGGGGAACGTCAGCAGGAGGGACGGGGTGTAGGGGGGACAGGGTGTGGGGTCAGAGGGCAACACCAAAGCGGAAATGGGAGGCACAGGGGGAACAATGGACGGGGCTGGACTAAGACAGACAAAGCTGGAGGGGTGCACAAAACACAGGAAGATGAGGAGAAAAAGATGAGAGTACAGAAAGGAGAGGAGCCAAAAACAGATGGTAAAGGCTCGTCGCAGAGAAAGAGGGCGGCACTGAAAGGATGAACGGGGGGACAAGCTGAAAAGCTACTGGCACATGACAGTGCCACCTTAACATGACTGAATCCCATATGGTAACAAATGGGCAACACACAGACCACAATATGATGTTAAACAAAACTCTTCATGTACCTTTATCTGTTTGTCACTCAGTCTGAAGGGGGGATGTGTCCCAGTTGTCATGGTGACATACTGGGACAGTTCCCAAATCCCTGAACAGAATGTAAAATGTTATTTTATTGAAGTCACATATTTGTGTGAATAAACGTGAATTATGACGTGAATTCTCCTTCATATGTTGCAAAAGCTGTTTTTTTTTTGTGAATGTCCAAATGAACGAAAAACGGGCCAGAAAATATACGTTTCAGCGCGTGCGAGCTGGGGAAATCGTCGCCCTAATGGGATCATCAATAGCGAGGTGTTTCTGCAGCTATTACGACCTAATTATCGGGCTCATCTCGACTCGCTGGCCGCCAAGGAGACGTGCGCTCGCTCGGCTGGATTTTATAAAAGTTGCCATTAAGTGGGTGGCATCCATCTTTGCGGGAGCGCGCAGGGGACCAGGAGGCGACGCATCAGAGCGGGAGCGCGCGAGCTGCGAGTCAGGCGGTCGGTCACGGCCGTGGATGTAAAATATCTGCTTAGTTTTTTAGTGAGGGGTGAAGGACGACAGTGTGAGTGTGATAGGATTGGTGGACATCAGGACTTTTTAAACAATAAAATCCCAATAGCGTCTTGTGTGTCTGACACTGTGTGAGATCATAATTCATCCTCAACAGGTTTCACTTTAATAGTCTTCAGGCGCAATCTGATTTTACTCGTTTATAATGGGCTTTATATTCTTTATGCACTTCTCCTGTTATTACTTTATTTCGCCATGTGGGTTTTAGTGAAGTTGTTTCATCGTAATATTTCTGTCATGAATTATATTAGACGTGCTGAATTATCTACAACCTGCAACTCAACTTCAGAAGTCAAAAAACAAACCTCAAAATAATGGATTTGATATTAAAAAAACAAAAACAAATAGAATCGTACCTTTAAGTAACATTTACGCATTTTTTGAACTATCCTCCAGACATTTAAGTCGTTTTGCATGTGTGTCTCCTTATCTGTGCAGGCGGAAGTGTTGGCTCTGACATTTTGGCCTCACCTCTTGTTGCCACCTGTCGCCGCAGGTTACTCCGCTCCACCCCTCCTTTTTTTTTTGTTTTTTTTTTGCAGATAGCACTGCAAACTTTGCTCGGGGAAGTAAATCCGGAGATCAACAAAGACACACCCGGAGACCAGAAATAGAAATAAATAAACATAATTGCCCAAAGTCCTCAACCCCCGCGTTTACAGTTCAACTTGTTCTGGAGAAACTCAGCTGAATTTGCTCCACAGAAGTGCATTAATGTGAAATCAGCAGATTTACGTGTTAAAGGTTTGAGTATGGATATTGTTTGGAACTATAACCCTCAGTTTGCATCAAAAAATAAACATGAAATATGATGTGCCAGTCGGTGTATAGCCTACATGCAAAAGACAGTTTAGAAAAGCGTTGGATATACTTGGTTGTATTCCGAATTTCTTTCCCAAATTGCACCTTGTCATGAGTCAAGGCGTTTTATTGAGCCTTTATATGTCCTTTAAAAACACATGTTAAAAATGTCTTTAGACATCTGTTTATTAAGGCAAATGGCCTCATGTGCAAGTTCATATTTACACTCGATGTACATGTTGTTTTAATGAAACTGACCATTGTCTTCTTACCGTCTTATATTTACTTTGAACATAGGAAACGGTATGATTTTACACATTTGTTCAGTTCGATTGTTAATGACATTAAAGCCAATAATTATA
This sequence comes from Eutrigla gurnardus, assembly GCF_963514095.1. Classification (NCBI taxonomy): domain Eukaryota; kingdom Metazoa; phylum Chordata; class Actinopteri; order Perciformes; family Triglidae; genus Eutrigla; species Eutrigla gurnardus. The sequence goes on along the minus strand of NC_139930.1, from coordinate 11,761,521 downwards.
ACGAACCATATCTCTGCCCATGTGTCTTATTCTTGGATTTCTCTGACTGTGATCTGCTCTTTAGATGTCAGGATGCTGTCTCAGTCACTTGAGGAGAACACGGAGATGCTGCAGTGGGATCTTTCCTATAAACATGGCCCTCTATGCGTTACCAGAGTCCGTATTTAGGGCGTATAGTGACTCCTGGCCCTTGGCAAGTGGACCCGTATAATTAAGCGCTATTTTAATTCACGGCATCATCAATGATAGATACCAATCTGTGAGTTTTAATCCCTTGTTAAACTCTGCGTAACCTCCCTTTCTTCTCCCACCTCTCCCCCTCCGGGCCACTTGTCGTTTCTCTCTGGTCACTTTACAGAGGAGCTTCTCTGTTTCCATCTCAGGTTATGATTCCCTTTAATGTCCTGACGGGGTTTTATTTATTTCAAAACAGTCGCGCCATTGTCCCGCAGAGGCGCGTAAATGAAGGACTTCAATCACAAGCGGACCAGATAAGGACTGAAGTTGTATTTCGGGTCCCCTTTCTTCTCCTAAACCCCGACGTGAAACTGAATAAAAATGTGTATACGACTATTATTTAATTCCCGCAGATTAACAGTGACTCCGATGGAAATCATTTCCTTAAATTGGCCTTGTTTTCTTGCTCCATATGGCGGAATAACGCTGCTCTCGTGGCAGACAGACGACGGACGGCGCTCATCAGAGGCGTCGTGTTTGTTTTACAGGCGCGTGAGAAACAACATGAACAGCGATTTAACTCAGGGGGGGATCGTGACACCCTGGTGTGACATCACGAGCCCCGTTTCACGCGGGGTGCAGGAAAGTTAAAAAAAAAAAAAAAATCAGCTGCACTTTCCCCCGAAGCTTCGAGTCGTTTTTACGCACGAACTGTGCGCACTGCACCGAGATCATCTCACAGCGTTCCCGAGGCAGCATCATCACTGTCGCCTGTTTTATTACTTATTTTAATCTGGCCTCGTTTCATTTCCAACACATTTCCAGCATTCCAATAATATGATCTATGAGACAACCCAATCAAACGTGATCCATGCAGCTTTATTTTATTGTTATTATTATGTTTTAGATTTTCTATTGCGGTGCCATTTGAGTCCAATATTCAGAACGTGATTACGAATTAATTGACAAGAAAATATGCGTCTGTGGAAGAAACACACTTAAGATTGAGTTTCATCATTTCACGTGTTTTCATTTATTTGAGTCAAAGATGAAAATGTCTTTATCTGCATTTTACAAAGAAGTGAAGAGATTCATGGAATTCATTGCCCTTTAATGAAACGCCTGATTCACTGTCAGCCACCGTCAGCTTGGAAACAGCAACACGGTTTGGACCGAAATCTGCTTCCACTTTCTCCCACTTGCATCAAATAGTCCCCCCTGGTGTTTTCAGCAACAGGTTTTTGAAACATATTTGGGGTCAAGCCGCCGGCGTAGCTGTCAGGTTCAAACTGTGACTGACTGCGCCAAAAAAAAAAAAATGACGCAAAATAGAGTGTGAACTCAGTCTAATTAAATCGGCGCTGTCGCTGGAGGTGAATGGAAAACAAGCCGTCTCCTTGACAAGAGTTTCCGTACAGTCACTCACTGGGTGTAATGTCATCAAAACACAGGGTCAGTCGTACTGTCTTTTTTTTTTAGGGTGGGCGCTCCTCTCGTTTCCATAAAACCACACCTCCTCCCCCCTCCTCCTCCCCCTCCTCCTCCTCCAATGGCTGCGGGGCTCCGTCCCGTGCGCAGCCCCGGTTGGATAAAACCTGGCAGAGTGCTGGCAGCACACACACAACACAACCGCAGCCCTGCCTCCTCCAACACGGACGGGACACACACACTCACACCGTACACCAGCCTTCAGCACCAGACTCCTCGTCATTTTGGATAATATCACAATATCTGCTGGGGGACCTTTTTGATATATTTTATTTTTTGGTTTTTATCGCTGAAAGGTAAGCTGTCGTTTCGATTCCTCACTAGTTGTTATGTGATGTCTGAATGGCCGTGTCGGTCCGCAGTCCTGACAGCGCAGCAGAGATGTGAAACAGAAACAGAGGGCTTCAGTTATCCAGAAACGCACGAGAAAGACGCACGAGAGCTGTAGACTTCGTCTCGCGCTGCTCTGAGGAGACAAATGAGACGTCACGATGAAGAGCAGTTTATTCGGGTGTAAAGATGTGGCCCAGGTGCTCATGAGCAGAAAGTTAAAAGAGCAATGATAATACAAAATAATAATAATGCAGATTCAACTCTTATAAAATGCACCAAAAGAGCTGAAAATGTGGTGAATTCCCCGGAATGAAAGGCCAACACGTGTTTGTTCATTTATTCATGCAGGATCCTAAAAATGAACCTTTGGCTGAAAACTTATGTACAAATCTTGATTTCTGTCATCCTATGCAAATTATACTCTGTAAAATAACCGTGAAAAGACAAAAAAAGGCTATAAATCAGTCAAAATCTTCCGTAATATAAACAGTTAATTAATTATTAAATTAATTAATACAAAGCAGATTTAAATACTTCACAGAAACACAATGGAGAGCTAGATGAGTCTTATAATGCAAATAGCCATTTTGAAAGACATTGACAGACGTGAGATGTTAACTGCTGAAAAATAAACGTAAAGTTGCTGCATATTCTGCAGAAAGTAATTGTTCAAATGTCCATGTTAATTTACAGGCTGAAGAATGAGTATAATAATACAAAAACAATTAATTATCATTTTAAATAAGAATAAATAATAACAGCAGGTAACAGTTGTTATATAGTATTCATATTATAAAGGCTAGTTACAGTCTTCTTCACATTTTTAAAAATGTAAAACTTTGTGTTTTTTATGTCCCTCGTCACAACCAACTGATTCATTAGTGATATTTTATTAACAGAGATTCATATAATTTTGTTATTAATAGTTATATGGTTTTTCTACATTTTATTGTAGCAAATTAAGCTGTAAAAGTATTACATACTGCATATTTAAAATCATGTTAAATGTGCAAACTTGCTGTTTATTTTTTAATCATATGTTTTCTTTTTATTTACTTCCACTCACAACTTGCAAACGTTCATTCTGACTTAAAACCCGCCACGAATAATTAACAAAAAAATTACACTGCAATTTCAATGCACAGTAGGCAAAAGGTAAAATGTTGTTAGCTACAAACCAAAATAAGTTTGATGTCGTCAGTGATCACAGCTAACAGATATCTAACAGCGTGTGACAGTCGGCTAATTATTTGGTTAATTTTTAAGTGTCCACCCAGCAGGACATGACAACACCTGATACGCTTAAATGGCTTTAAAACAGCTCCACACACCAACACAACCAGTGGCTTTAAAAACAAGAATTGCACAGTCCTTTTTCCACTTATGTCGCCTTTAAAATAATATGATTGCAATAATTGCAGTGATTTTTATCACACGGTGTTTTGCAGTTAGTTAGTGTGGAGCTGGAAGTTCATCAGCAGAGTGAGAGGTGTGCAGCAGCTGAGCAGATGGAGCCTGTAAACAAGGCTCACATATGGGCAATGACTGCTGCCAGCGACCACATTTACAGCAGATTTAGCATCTTTTAGTTAAGAGTTGTGCTGCAAATCATTTTTCACATCTCTGAAGTCCGTCTGTGTAGTTACTTATTTCTTTTTTTTCCATTTCATTCCTGTTCAACAAGCCAGAGATGAAGCAGTCACTCTTTAAGAGACGTCCTTTCATTTATCTTTGCTTGGTTTTCGTGATTTGATTCAGGTTTATTAGGTTTAAAAGACACGTAGTGCATTCAAACACAGTCCTGCAGTGAGTCTTTCTCCTCAGACTTTGCTTTTTTTTTCTACCTCCACATGATGCAGTCATCACTCGTCCAGATTTCTGTCCAAATAAAACACACTCTCTGGTTCTAATAATAATGAGCTGATTAATGCAACCAGTCATTCCTGATGACGACGACGTTAATGAAGGGGAATTGTATGTATAACAGGAGCAGCCATCTAGTTTGGCTGGAGGGGAAGACATATCTCTCCTCTTCTTTATGGTGTTACGGGAAGACGGACACGTGCAGACGATTTGAAGACAAATATTTGGTATCTTAGCCGTATTTTCGGACCACCAGCTGAGTATCTGAGCTCAGAGGCATCACACATGACAAACAGCCAGTTTGATAAAGCACTGTCCTCCTGCAGCGTGTGGTCGACAGTGCGCTCAGGAGCACACTCATGCCAGACGAGGCAGGACGGGGAGTAAAAACACTTTAACTGGGACAGCGTGGAGTCGACAGTCACGTTCAGCTGGTGGAGCGAGGACCAAAAGCTCAGGGATATGTCCAACAACGCTGGAAGAGGTAAATACACAACACAAGTTGGCCTCTCTGACTCCTGTGAACAGAACTGTGATCTGTCTTCACATTAATAACCATTAATAACATCCACTTTCCCCTTTTATCTATACAAATCCCCTAAATCGCCTATGTATTATTCAAACATGTACTGCTTAATGTAGTTGTAAGCAGATGGAAGTGCTTATTTATGTATTTGTCACGTCTCCTGTGGAGGCTGCTTTCTAAACAGATCACAATCTTCATAGGGGACGTTATAACAAACATTACAAAATACCCACACAGACTGTCTTTATATCTGCTGACAGCTACATTACAGTGTATTATAAACCATTTATTTAAAATGTGCATATGTGCTGCTGCTACATGGGGGTCTTAAAGTTACCACATGAGCTCGTTCCAGCTCTTGATGATGTCCCCATGTCGCTCGTGCATCATTTTATACACATCTATCCAGCATTCGGCCTGGCATTTGGTGTATTTGGAGATCTCCACTAGAATTTAAAATAAAGCCATGTGTCTGGCTGACTTTTAACAGCAGTTCGGTCACATTCGGCCCAATATGAAACATTGTTTGGAGAGCATAGGCCTACAATGGGATGCAGCTCGTCATACTCACTGTGATCCTCGAAGGAAGTGTTATGTTCCTCTGGTCTTGTGCAGGATTTCCAGGAAGTTAATTGGTTGGCAGTTAAAGCTGTCAGATATAAATTTAGAGTCACTTCAGCTGGGTCGATCACAGAGCATCTATCTATCTATCTATCTATCTATCTATCTATCTATCTATCTATCTATCTATCTATCTATCTATCTAGTTTTAACATAATGAATTCACGCTGTGTTTTTTGGTGTGCACGCGGTGTCTGTGCACGGTGCGCGTATACGTGCGCGTGCTCCCCCCCCCCCCCCCCCCCTACTCCCCCCCGGGTCTGCTCGGCTTTAATATCCTGCAGGTTGATGAAGCTTGGCGGGGAGATTTTTTTCCACACTCCGCTGGCAGCGTTAATAGAGGCTCCCCTCCCTCCTCCTCCTCCTCCTCCTCCTCCTCCTCCTCCCCCCCTCCCTCCTCTCTCCCTCTCTCCCTCCCCTCCCTCGGCCTGGTCCGGACGCTGTTTGATGTGGAAATGAAAGCTGGGAAAAGGCTGAGAAAAAAAGAAGCGTTTCAATGGGTTAAATTAAAAGCAATGGTGTTCTTGCGGAGTCACCACCGTGCAGTCTATAGAGAAGATAGTGGAGGCCGCTGGTTGGACGCAGCGAGCGCTTTGTCTGCTGCTGTTTACCGGGAAAACCGGTTGTTATGGTGTTGGAGGTTATTTTGCAGAACACTTTGACAGATCTGTGGGTTTTATTTTTTTTATTTTTTTTTTTTTAGATCAATGCACGTGCAGTATATTTGATATTCAATCAAATTTAGGCTTATTTTTTGTTTTTTTTTAGTTATCTAACAATATTTTCAGCAAACGACATGACATTAGAAATAAATTACCAGCTTCATGCATTAAAGTGTCATTTATAATATGGATATTTCTAAAAACGGATACCATAATATTCTATATTGTTTCCCGAGGTAAGATTATTTCTATTATTAATAATAATAATAATAATAATAATAATAATAATAATAATAATAATAATAATAGTCATTATTATTACAGTCATTATTTATATTTTTCATACAACAGATGCAATGCCACCTGCTTCAAAAAGGTTTCAAAAATGCACATAAAAAATATGGATAATTAAAAAAAATAAACTATATACTACAGTCACTGATGCCCAACAAGCCTCATGTTACAGCCCTCAAAATAAATTTGCTGCAATATAAATGAGAATTGGGAGAATAAGCCTGTAGGTATTATTATTTATAAGGAGTTGATTATCCTCGAATTAATCAAGCAATCATCAATTTAAAAGTATGAGCTTCACTCTGGGGTAAAGTTAACATAATCTGATAAGTATTAATAATATTCACATAATGAATATTTGATACCGTTTTTCCAGACTAATATCCTAATAAATTAAAAAATAACAAGTATGAAAGTATTGAAAACAGACTTCTCAAAACTTAAACTAGATCCAATCTCCCCTTTTTAAGTCAGTGTGAATAAATCAGCTGTGAAACACAAATGTCACAGTCTTCTACCATCACTCACAGCCTTCTTCTTCGGTCGCTGCAGTGAAGGTGTGTTTTCTTCTCACTGCTCTCATCTTCTCCCGTGTCCTCGACTTTTTTATATTAAAAAGCTTCATTATGCTCCTGACAACGCCGGCACTGCTACTGTTATTTATTACAGTTTAAGACACATCTCATCTGCAGCCTGTTCAAGAATGATTGACAAATGTTGCAGGTCATTTTAGGGACGATAAGAGGGACAACATATGTCATATACATAATCTTCCTTTATACTTTATAGATTTCCTAAGCTTTTGTCTTTTTTTACAGTTCATTTTTCATTATCACTTACAACAGTAAATTAGTTGATGGCTTTAACAAAAATGTGTGTGTGTGCGTGTGTGTGTGTGTGTGTGTGTGTGTGTGTGTGTGTGTGTGTGTGTGTGTGTGTGTGTGTGGGCGTTGTAGTCCGGTGACCTTGGCATGTCTCAGATCTCGGGTTCCATGACATTTATAAGTGTTCATCCCCCCTCCTCCCCCAGGTCATGGGGGTCTTAACCAACTAGGTGGAATGTTTGTTAATGGACGTCCACTTCCGGAGGTCATCCGGCAACGCATCGTGGACATGGCCCACCAGGGGGTTCGACCCTGTGACATCTCGCGGCAGCTCCGAGTCAGCCACGGCTGCGTCAGCAAGATCCTGGGACGGTAAGTCTTCTGACTTCCTGTTTAATCGCCCGGCGGTGTTCTTTGACCTCTGAGAGTCTGTCGACTTATCAGGAACACTTTGCCTAATGGCTGGAAAACTTCTCTTCCAGTTATTACGAGACGGGCAGCATCAAGCCCGGCGTGATCGGCGGCTCCAAGCCCAAGGTGGCCACCCCGAAGGTGGTGGATAAAATCGCAGAGTACAAGAGGCAGAATCCCACCATGTTCGCCTGGGAGATCAGGGACCGGCTGCTGGCGGAGGGCGTGTGTGACAGCGACACGGTGCCCAGCGTGAGCTCCATTAACAGGTGACAAGCTGAGTTATGAAGGAAATCACGTTAGAGGTGCGGATATGCCACTGAGGATCAGCCGCTTCTTGGGTGTTAGGAGACATAATTGAGGATATAAAATCAGCTTTTATATGCTCATCATCCCGACAACGCTCCCACCCAACGAGCAACATTTACACACAGCTTTACGGTGACATTCACTCACATGTGTTTCTCCTTTCGGTTTCAGAATAATCCGTACGAAGGTCCAACAGCCGTTCAACCTGCCTCTGGATGGGAAAGGCCTGAGTCCGGGACAAACCTTAAGTAAGTCTTCCCCATTTACAAACACGCGCATGCACAATGGAGGCGGCATCACCATCCATATCACCGAGCATTATCATGTGGTGGTGAAGGATTAAGGTTAAAGAGAGCGTGCTCATTGTTGTGTAGGATTAAGCTTGTGACCTTGTGGAGAACGAGACTAGTGAGATGTACAGTATGGCTTCCCGTTCCCCGTCTCAGATCTGTCCCCTCTTTGTTTTTCAGTCCCGAGTTCAGCAGTCACCCCTCCTGAGTCTCCCCAGTCCGACTCGCTGGGCTCCACCTACTCAATCAGCGGCCTGTTGGGTATCCCCCAGCCCAGCGCCGAGGGCAAGAGGAGCCATGATGACAGTAAGAATCAGATCGCCACACCATTGGCGTCATTGTTTTTTGCCATTAGATGTGTATCTGTGTGAAAGAGGGAAGATTATTGCTTTATTTTTTGATGAAAAAAAGTTTTGCAGCAAACACTTTTTTTCAGGTCGACATTTAGCATTTGCCCGGAAGTCATTCACTCGGATATATCATCTCTCGAAAAGCTAAAAAACATCTTAAATTGCTTTATTTACTGTAATAACTCTTTTGACCTTTTGTTTTACCTGAAATTCATTAAGAACAAGTTCCTCTGTCACAAGGGAGAAACGAGCCGAGAGGCACCAAACGAAGAGCGGTGAAGTGGAGAATAAAAAGTTCTGTTAAATCAAATTCAAAATACTTAATTCGCCCCTTAAAGGGCAATTTGAGGCTTGTGTTGTGAGCGTAAAAAAAAAAAAAAAACACGAAACAATTTATTCACACACTTAAAAGACAAACCTCATCTTGTTTGGTTAAATGGTCGCGAGTAGCATTTTAACATTTGAATAGTGACGTTTTTCAGCACAGAATTCTTGGTATGTTTTATATTTTGCTTGGGGAATTTCAGATGTGGGAACTTTGACCTTTAAGCAAACACAACAATGCATGGCTTCCTACCACACACATCACATGGGCTCTCCTCGGTGTCCATCAGGTGATCAGGAGAGTTGTCGGCACAGCGTGGACTCTCAGGGCAGCGGAGGCGTCCCGAGGAAACAGATGAGGGTGGATCACTTCTCTGCGGCCACGCAGCATCTGGACTGTGGCTTCGATCGTCACCACTATCCCCCCGACTCATTCGGCTCCACCTCCAGCAGCAAGACAGAGCAGGTAAACAACGTCTCCAAAGTCATGTATACTTGAATCATTTTCTTCAATTTCAGATTCATTTAGAGCCGTAAATTGAAAACATAAAATCCTGCTTTGACTTGCACGCAAACATTTTTGCTCCTTCTCGTATAAAAGCACACTTTGCAACAATAGCTGATCTCTGTTCATCATTCTCAGACCTTGTACCCGCTGTCCCTCATCAACGGCAGCCTGGACGAGGCCAAGACCAGCCTCTCCACATCAGGCTCCACCATTGGACGCAATCTGACGGCGCACCAGAGCTACACCATGGTGACCGGTGAGCCTCTTAATGTTCCCTGGTGACCTTTGACCCGTCAACCGTCAGCATCTTGTTAGACTGTTGCACAACCGCGTACCGGTGTCCTGAAACCACTCGCTCCTTCTTTGTTTTTTTACATCTCACTCTAAGTTTGTCGCACCGTGCTCGTGCTCACCATTCGTTTTCATTTTCTCGCCCGCCCCGCACACCGGCCGTCGCCGCCTCAGAGCCCCTGCCGCTCTGTCTAAAACAGGAAATGTCCCCAGAAGTGACCAGCACGAGCCCCTCCCCACACATGGCAGCGTCCAACCTGGCGTTCGTGGAGCTGCAGGCGCTGCAGAAGCCCGTTTCTGTCAGCAGCAGCAGCAGCTGCAGCAACTCCACCCATTTCCCCAACACCTTCAACTCATATTCCCATCATGCACCAGTGTACGGGCAGTTCAGCAGTCAGTCTCTCATCTCAGGTAATGACAGCATCCATCTCAGTCATGTCCACACTCATCTGTGCTGTACAGCTTTTCGCAAGGGGCAATTTGTGCACATTTCTTTTCATTTCTGCTTAATCTGCCATTTATTTGTCTCGATTAAGAGCTCGATGAATTGACATAAAACTGTGAAAAACCCTTCCTCTTCAAATATCTCAAAACCAGCTGAAACCATTTAATTTTTGGTATTTTTCAGAAGGAAATAACCTCAAACGTTTATTTCTATCTATTCTATCTTCTATTTCTATCTACTATGAGTGTGGCAAATGATGAAATAATAACTTAACTTCATGTTAATGGTTTGTGTTTTTGGTGTGTGCTTTCAGGGCGTGACATGGTGAGCTCCACCCTGCCGGGCTACCCACCTCACATCCCCTCACATCCCCAGTCAGGTTACTCTTCGTCTGCCATCACGGGCATGGTAGCAGGTAATGGAAAATAAATACATCTACAATCAAAAAGTCAAACAGGGAATAAGGTGGAAAATAAAAAGCACCAAATGAGTCAGGTAGGGAGAAAAGGAAAGGAAGGGCGGTGAAGGCAGAAAGAGAAAGAGAGGCAGGGATGGAAGCTTATGGATTAACAGGAAGACAGGCTGAGTCAATGAGTAGTCTTGCCAGGGTGGTGAACTGTGTGTGTGTGTGTGTGTGTGTGTGTGTGTGTGTGTGTGTGTGTGTGTGTGTGTGTGTGTGTGTGTGCATGCGCGGGTGCACGTGGGCCCAGGGGGTATACAGGGAACAGGCTGGGGGTTCCACCCTGCTGCCCACACCCCCCACCCAGACACCTCTGACCACACATCGCCATGGGAACCAGGGGGCCCAGGAGGGAGATGCAGGGTGGGCGGAGGGGGTGTAAAGTCTGGGTATGAGCAAAGAGGAGGAGGCGTGTGTGTGTGTGTGTGTGTGTGTGTGTGTGTGTCTACGTCAGGATGCCTGCATACGAGAGAGAGAGAGAGAGAGAGGGAGAGAGAGAGAGAGAGAGAGAGAGAGAGAGAGAGAGAGTGTGTGTGTGTGTGTGTGTGTGATGTGCCTTTTTTATTTGAAGTCTGCCCTCCGAAGCGCGAAATGAGAGGGTCTGATTTATTATTTTTCTGGTGGGCTCGCTGTGAGGAAGCGTTGATACACAATTACTGAATTAAGGGGGGGGTTAGGGCAGGAGGGGGGGGGGGGGGGGGGGGGGGTGTAGGGATTCATTCCAGCCAACATAATTACCAATTAGATATTAAAAAAGAGAAAAGAAAGAAAGAGGAGTGCCAGAGAGGCTAAAGCAGGAAGTGTAGGACGTAGAGAGGAGGAGGAGGAGGAGGAGGAGGAGGAGGAGGAGGAGGAGCGATGCGAGGGGCCAAGTGCCGAGGAGAGAGGGCGTAGAGGCTGGCTGCATGCACCACTGGGTCGAGGGATTTTACCCTCAGCCATCCACCTGCACCACAGATTAATGGTTTACAGGCTGCTCTAACTGTTGGTAAATTATGAGCTAAACCCGAGCAGACGCCGGCACACAAACAACCCAACTCTATAGAGCTATCGGCGACATCTTGGGTTCGCCTTTTAATAACGATGTTTGTTGCATCGATGTGGCGTTTGATTAAATGCTGTTGTTTTTTCTCTGTCTTGCAGCAGGCACAGACTACTCGGGTCAGACCTACAGCCATTCGCCCTACACCTACAGCGAAGCCTGGAGGTTCACCAACTCCAGCATACTGGGTGAGAATACTGCAGCGTTTATGCACTGTTGACTGCTCTCTGAATAGATTCAGCTTTACTAAAGATAATCATTTTGACCTCCACAATAAAAGACAAACTACTAATTAAACTTGTAAAAGTCCCCCGGGAGTTTAGAAAAACTCACTTCTAGAATTGAACTGAAACAAGGAAAGGAGTCATTTATTCAAATACTAAATTCCTTTTACAGACTATTCCAGACAACATGGAGGCATGAGACGCCTTCAAAAAATAAGTGTAACAAATGGGGTGGGACACACAACAGAATTGTCTCTTATAGTCTGAGATAATGATTGACCTTTTTGTCACATGTGGGTACAAACAAACATGCAAGTTATGTGTTTTTGCTATGATAAAGTCGACTATGATGAATCGTCATCAGGTATATGAGCCTAGAAGCTGATTTTCAGAGGTACAGAGCCAAGTTTTGGGGGAAATCTCCACCACAATCACCACACCACTGGCTAAAAAAGAAAAGCTCGGCATGAGCGGGTTAAAAAAAGTCAGCCTCTCTCACGCAGGACAAACAGTCCAAGCAGCTCAACCATCTGCTTTAAAACCTCCGATAAGATGGATAAAGAAAGTCTGATCCACCGCCCGCCAACGCCTCCCAGTTATGAAGGCCTCCATCTGTGTCTCCCCCCGCAGGTTCACCCTATTATTACAGCACGGCCTCCCGCACCGCTCCACCATCTGCAGCCGCCTACGACCACCTCTAGTCCCCCCCACCCACCCCCCAAGGCTGCATGGGACCTGACTCCACCTGGACCAGGACTGGAGAACATCAGCATCAGCGGACACATCCGGTTACAGACCGAGGCATGAAAGTCAAAACTGGATGTGAACTTGAGACTTTTTTTTTTTTTTTTTTTTTTTACAGCACCTACTCAAATGTTATTTATTTGCCATTACTGAAACCGTTGCCCAGGGTAACTGTGATTCATGCACGTTTACACATTGCTTAAACTCCTCCCGTGCAGGGCCTGTTTTCCAGAGACTCAGCCCGCCATCTCACATCAAGGTGCATACTTTCACCTTAGAGCTCTTTAACGCTGTTTTGGCCAAAGACTTTCTTTCTTTGCACACCTCCAACTTGACACCGCCGATCCAGTGAATTTCAGATCTGCAACTTCTTTTTTTACTGAACCACGCCTGCTTTTGTTTACAACGCTTTCCGCATCACAAATTGATTCCTATTTCTTGATCTGTGTCTGCTTGCAAATTAATTTTTATGACTTGTTTTCACTGTAAATTCAGTTCTTGGGAGCTTTTCTGTCGTGAAAATAAACTAAAGGGTGACACATTAAATCACAATTACAACCAGATGCCCGCATATGCCCCTCAAAGACAATAAATGTGTTTGTCTAGCAATATGTACATATTGTAAATGATGAATTACTTATGGGGAAGTGATGCAATTTTACTCAGAGAATGACTGATGAGGGAGGGGGATGATAGTGATTTGGCTACAAAAACCAACAAGGCTTGAAATACATTTTTGTTGTTGCTTTGAATACATTTATTTTGTTGTCATGCTGATGTTCTGATTTTTGGTAAGAACTGTGACCTATTTTTTCTTATACTGTTATTAATATTATTGCAGATGTAAATATTGAATTTCTAAAGAATTATTTTAATTAAAGCATGACAAATTTACTGTTGTTTTTTACTGTTGTCTTCTTTTAAAGGGTGGCTTTGATTTCATAATGATAAATTAGTAATAAACTAATGATGTTTTCTGTAATTAATACTAGCAGTACTCATGCATTTAAAGTATAGTTATCTCAAAACATGGCAGCCAAGGTCGTTCAGTGGGTTTAAGTTTATTTTCAAGAGTATTTGATTTTAAATAGCTGAGTATATTATTCTCATTATTATTATTATTACTATTATTATTATTTTTATTTTTGAGGAGTAGTACTAACTCTTTTATACGAACATGCCAAAAGTCAGCTTTTTTTGCACCTCAGCATTTTAAAAGGACGAAACCAGCGATCCTGAAAACACGCGCATCTGTTTAATTCCTTTTTTTATTTTCTGCATCATGTAGTTTTATTCGCAATTATTTCGTCCCTCTTTGCGGCCTCATAATTGCGGCGTGCTAACGACGCCACGGTTCGGCGGTGCCGCGGCCCACCTGGTGCCGTCGCGCGGGAAGGCGCGAGGATGATGGAGAGGGAGAGCTAGAGGGCCGCGCGCGCTCCATCATCGCTGAGACCTGCAGCACGTGAAACTGGGTGTTTAGGCACGCGCTCCATTGTAATGACTGTGTTCTATAAGACATTAGAGTTTTATGTTTTATTGTTAAAATCAAATGACTTACCAACCAAAAAAATAAGGTTTATTTATCTATCTAAATAGATAGTATTCATGTGTAAGTAGGCTATACATATTTGACCAATAATCAGTTTATTATCAAGCACGTTGTTCATTGGACAAACAATCTCAGTCCTGTAGCTCATTTGGAGCTTTTTTTTTTTTTAATATTTGTAATAATACATATTAACAAACTTTAAACTATATACAAAATACTCAAATAGATGAAAATAAAGTTTCAGCCTATAATTTCACCAAATTTAAATACCAATATATGACCAATAAGTACTATTTGTTTGTATTTGTCTATGTTCTCTTTTTGTTGACTTATTGACTTTTGACCTTAAAAAAAACACACTTTTTTATGGGTTTTGTACATTTTTAAATTAAACTGTATCCAAAAATTGTCATCGGTGGGGAAAACAAACGTGGTCATTAGACCAATGAGAGTTCTGCAGTTACTCTCAGTCTAAGAACTTCATGGCCTAATTCGCCATTAAAGAAACCCTCAAACCTGATTACGCAACCCTTGAGTGACGGTTTTTGTCTGACTTCTGAGACAATTACTCAAAGTCCTGGATATCAGTTCAGTCGGAGCGATATCCGTCTGCCGATGAAGACCAACCCTGACGTCTTTCTGTTGACAGTATGCGCTTCTCTCTCTCCCTGCCTCTCCGAGCCTCCCCTCTCTCCCCGACTCACCTCTTTACACCCCTCCCTTTGTATCCCCCTCCTGCCGCCGTGCTACTGTACACACCCTGTAAACTTTAAACAATAGCTGCACTTCATCCCATTGTTGTCCAAGTGGCCTGGCCCACTCCAGACAGCCCATCAACTGACTGGACGCCCATTCTTTCAAGTTCCCTGCTCAGGCATGCAGAAACACACACACACACACACACACACACATCCATATACACTCATACATACAGAAGAGCTTTCGAGTTGATGCGCCTCACAGGGACGAGGTAAACCTTTCTCCACCGGACCCGGTTTCAAATTCCTCCGCCAGCTGATGGCCGGCCAGAGAAACGAAAGCAGTTAACGTTAAACATTAACAGTCTCGCTGCCAAAAAGAGTAAAAAAACAATACATTACACTGCTACACACCAGGCCCCAGCAGAAATAACCCCTCTCTGTCTCTCTCTGGGCCTATTAGTGAGGAGGTTTCGGGCCACAGTGCTTCTGGTAATGAGCCCGGCAGCACAATACAGGCACCGGGCCGGAACAGCTGAGGGCAGACAAAGCTGGCAGGACGGGGACTTACTACATTTAACACAGAGCCATACTAACACAGTGTGTGTGAGAGAGTGTGTGTGTGTGTGTGTGTGTGTGTGTGTGTGTGTGTGTGTAGGATGGAGGAGAAGGCATGTGTCCCATCACCATTATGGGGACAAACTCAAAGACAGAATGGGGGCCCCTGGAGAAATTGCTGCCAAAAAGGCAGTAGAGGAGTGTGTGGCAATCAGTGGGATGACGGGTCGGGGTTGTCCTGCGTCAGTCATCTGGAAAGTTCTCCACTTATCTCCGGGCTCGAGACACTGCGCCAACCAATTCGGCCCCGGCGAATAAGTATTATGTAGGCTGACAGAATTTGTCCGTCCAAATGAGCTGCAGAACACGCTGTTGTTTTAAACCTTGAATGGCGGCGCTGCTGTGTGGGCCCCGCCCCGGGCCTGGGCTTCTTTGTGGCCCTCCAGAGAAACCCCAGATTGTGTGAGTGAACCCATCACCTTGCTTGTTAATTGTATGCTGATTATTTTGAACCCTTTGTCATCTTATTGCACTGAACCACTTTTTTTCTGTGAATATTCTGCTCTTTCAGAGTGTGAGATTCTTATTCTGTTGCATTGACTTCGCCGGCACCAGCTCCTCATTCGCACACTTAACGATACCTTTCTGACATTGGGACAATCTCAACCACTTAACGCAGCAGTCTAAACAACAAAGCATCGGACTCCATTCTGGCCTGATGATGGCACTAAATGACAAGGTCAGGGATCACCAAAGATCACCAAAATCAGCAGGATTCTTCTTCTGAGAACCATGAGTTACTAAAGAAAGGTTTGAGTAAATGTTGAGAAATATCCGTGGGTAACTGAAACATTTAACCTATTGGTGGCGCTATAAGTAATAGGATAAAGAAACTCACTAGGATCCATTTATGAGGACCACACATGTCAAAAATAGATATTTCCGTCTGGACCAAAGTGGCGGACCGACCGGCTGAATGTATGAAAGAAAAAAAAGGGGCCTCCGAACACCTGAGCGCACTTCAAATGACAGCACCTTCCTCGAGTTTCAAGAAGCTACCTAATCTTCTCCACCTTTAACCATAATGCACCTGGAACAAATGTGCCAGTCAAACAGAGCTAAGTGGCCAAACAGAGGGTGTTTCTGTGTCGGTGCAGGCCGAGGGAGGAAACACAGGTGCCCTGTGTCCGAACCGGCCTATTAAACAACACGCGGGGCCCCCGAAGGCAGGAAGCTGCTATTGACTGGAAGACATCAAGAAAAACGTGCCTTTCAAGGCACACACACATTCAACACTATACACACACACGGAGGTGGATAAAATCTGCCAGGTATCAGGTACTGCCCCGAGGGAGAGGGTTGACCCACAGGGTGAAGGAGGGGGGGGGGGGGAGTCAAACACACAGCTCATTCAACACAACGCACACATCTCCGTGGTTTTTTATCCCCGAGTTAAAGATTATGAATCAGAGAATGAATTCATGCAAATGTTATTAGCTTTGGGTGATAGTTAAAAGTGATTTCTGTGCGAGTTGAGAGATGGAAGGAGATAAGATGGAGAAGATAAACTCTATGTGTTGCGTTAACTCACAGAGCGCCGTGTTTGTCCTGCATCTTAAAAGCTGCCGAGTCTGTGCCCGAGGAGTGTTGTCAGAGGTAGGAAGAGGAGAGGGCAAAAGGAGGTCATGCGTTTAAATGCCCTTAAGCAAGGCACTTGCCTCAACCCTCTCAATGAGAGGCTCCTTTGCTCCAAAAAGCCTACATTTATAAAAAAGGGATACGAAGGGTTGGCTCTGATGTAATCTAAAGAGCGATTCGTGTTTGGGTCTGATAGGCAAATAAAATGAAAACGTCTGGCCATGGGAGAAGCTAAACTAATGAGTGCAGTCTGCAGGGGGAAAGGAGGCCGGGAAGATGTTTTTCTTCAGTGCCTCCCTCATTTCTTTCAAATCAAGACACAGCGATAAAAGAATATCACTTCCTCACTGGAAATTACACTCATGGAGGCCGAATATGAACGTACAGGACGGAGTTATTAGTTAATGTCTCGATGAAAGAGACGGAGAAACAAAACCCCTTAAAAAAGAGTACAGAAAGACTTGGAGGGCCCTGGACGGAGAAATCACAACAGCAGCAGTCAAGAGGGAAGGGTGGCGGGGGGGGAGGCACACTAAGAGGGAGACAAAAATTGTTTTTTTTTTCAATAGCCAGAGTGGGAGGAATCAAGTGTTGGTGCAGATAAGAGATAAAAAAGTAACAAGTAGAGCGTGCGAGGCGTCGGCAGCAGATGGGGAATGTGCGTCAGGAGGAGCATTAAGGGCAGAAAAAAATGCCAGGGATGAATGTGAGTGTTTACAGTACAGTTTATGTTTGTTGGCAGTGTTTGCAGGCGCTTGTATTTACGCCACATTTCAGAGCCATTGTGGATGTCGAGCAATGTTCAAAGCAACGTTGTGTGCGAGAGAACGGAGGAGGAAAAAAGAGGGTGACCTTACGTCTCAGGGTCTTTTTTTTTCGGAGCCCATGCTGGACGAGCCCCTAATGATCACAACTTGAGCTCTTGCCTTTTTAATTACCCACCCAGGCCTGACTGAGTTGCACAAAGCTTGAGAATGGAGTGGCGCAGATGGAACAAAAACAGGCCAAATCCTTGGGAAGGATGCCCTCTGAACCCAGCAGCTAATGCAGCCCCTGCTGCTGCAGCCGGTCATTATTGTTGTTGGAGAGGAGGAGAGAGATGGCACTCCAAAACAAGGCCACCACCACCGCTGAAGTCATGGTCCACAGGCCATGTGAGAAGGGGCTTTTGGTTCGAGAGCTCCGGTGTGACGCCAGCACACAACGAGCACCACCAGCGCAGATTGTGTCCCAGTCAGAAGCTGAACACAGCGGATTATTAAACATTTCGTTTTTCTGAAGAACAAGAGGCACTAATGGCTTCCTCCCGCTGCTGATATTTCGTCACAGTCCCGAGAGCATGTGGGTTAGAGCCAAGATGGCGTCACCTTTTTCGGCGTCGCCTTCCGCCCCTCTTCAAGGTGCTGTGATGGCCCCGGGCCCCTGTCACTCACGGCGCCCATCAGTCACTCTCATCTGCAGAATCTGACTTTATCTTAATGAGCTGTTGTTATTCCTGGGAATGAATGGAGACTGCTTCCATTCACGGGGACAAGAGGTTGAGCTTTTATCACGTTAAATAAGCGCCACACATGATCAGGGTTTCACCCGATGAAGGAGACTCTCAAATAAACCTGAACAAGGAGCTCGTCGGCTCGTTCAGCTTCATAATGAAACGTCTGCTTTGATCCAATTCAGACACAACAGTCCCCGTCTGTATTGTCTGTGTTCTTCATTGCATTTCCTATTGTCACATCACATTCCTGTGTGTGTGTGTGTGTGTGTGTGTGTTTGGAGATGGGGTGTGTGCTGGGGTGAGGGGGGGGGCTTAATTCCAGACATCCTGCTCTTATTGTTGACCGCCCCAGGTCGACTGCTGCTCAACATGTCAGGCTGAAAGAGAACAAAATGGGGCCCGTGCCACTGAGAGCGATCACACACACACACATACACACACACACACACACACACACACACACACACACACACACACACACACACACACACACACACACACACACACACACACACACACACACACACACACACACACACACACACATACATATGAACACACTCCCAGGTCTGCTCCATCTTCTTTTTAGTAGTTGAGGTGACATACCACGAGAATAATTCAAATAAACAGCTGCAAAAGGGCCAAAAGTAAATTATTATCATACTTGTGGTTCATATTGTAAAAGCCCCCTTCCTCTTTGAGCTTTCTTTCTTATTAAAAAAAAGATACATTTTGAGATAAGAAAGTACATTTTCTCAACACACAAACACTCCGTAACTGTTTTACCACGTTTGGCGGCTTGTAGCTAACAGTGCTAGCAGTACAAACTACAACAAAGCTGCTGACAGAGCCAACGGTGTTTACCTGAGCGGTAACCAGAGGGTGGGTGCTACGCTTCTGCTGAGGGTGCTGTCGGTCAAGACGGCGTCATCAGCTGGAACAACCATATCAGAGCAGGGAGCAGCAGCCGGTAGCTAGCCAGCGGTGTGCTAAAAGCAATGCAGCCCGGCTGGTTTCGTTAACGAAGCAAGGAGAAGCTCTGATAACAACACACACAGAGGGAGAGTTAAGTACACAAAAATGCACTGTTTCTTCACATAGAAAATAGTGAGCTGCTATTTTAATGCTGAAGGTTGTATATTGCCCCTTTAATTAAAAACAAAGCAGGTTTTGGGGGGGAAAGCATCAAAAGCATGTAACTGAAAGGTTGAAGATTACTAGTAGATTAAAATTACTACTAATTGTTGTATATAAATTTAAACTGAACGGCCCTCAAACCTAAAGTGTTGCCATCCATAAATAATCTCACCCATACTGATTGAACAGAAGTAACGTTTTATTGTACTTGGAGGAAATAATACATGACATTTTGGAAATAAACCCTTCATTTGGAAACAATATGTAACGATAACATCAACATATTATACACAATATTAAAAACTATAAAAGTGCAATTAGGATTCTTAAAGAAACAAACATACAATCCTCACTCACCGTTGTACTGTGCTGCAGCACCCTCTAGTGGTTTATATTTTAAAGGCACATTTCTTTTGCCCAAAGTAAAAAACAACAAATGGAAGCAAATTTGTAATATTTTGAGTACAAATACAGACCAAAGTTCACACAATAAAACTAAATAAATTAGGTCCAGACATTTGAGTCATTCAGCAAAATGAAACCGGTTCCTGCTTTCTATCCTGAGGAATTTAAGTTTTGGGATTCCCTGAGGTTTATTTTTGCAAAAGTGCACAAGAAAGAAATGCATAAAAACTCTAAAACAATAACTTGCTGAGGCCTCAGATATGACTCCGGTGTTTCTACTATTCTCTTCTTGGTGCTTCAACAAACCAAAAGACTCGAGTCCCGTCAGTTCACAGCAGAAGCTCATAAAACACCGTTCAGACCTCTTTATTCCACCGAGGAATGATGGTCCTGCGATAAGTCCGTCTTTCTGAGATGTTGCGTCTGACTTTGATCACCGCCGGAGGAGCCAACTCCAGGTCCAGAGAGGGGCTGGAGTGGGACTTTTTCAGCATGCCTTCATCCTCCTCTTCCTCCCCTACAGAGTCTGCACACACTGTTTTATCAAACAGTTTCAGATCTGGGATGCTCAACACGCCGTCGCCCGTCTTCTTCATGCTCTTCCAAGCCTCCAGCGCCTGGATGTAGATCTTGTAGCGACACATCTACAGGGTTTGAACAGCAGGCCCGGGGTCATTTGTGGGGATGTTTACACTCATATAAACACACAGTCACTCACGGCTCTTTCATTACCTCGTGCTGCAGGTACTCCGCTCTGATGCGAAGCTCCTCCAGCTCCTTGGCTTTGGCTTTCTTGCCCTCTGGTGGGCTTTCCTGCAAGTGCACCAAGTCCGCCTTGAAGGACTCCAGCATTCCTGCATAAGACTGCAGCTGACGTTCCTGCAGCGAGAGAAGAGCAGTGAATCGGATAAAAGGCTTCATTCAAATCCATTTTAAGCAAATCCTACTGGTGAACAAACATAGAGTGAGTGGAAACTGTGTCTTGCTCTGGCTGCAGAGATGAAGCACTCCAGGAGAGTTCACAGTACAGGTGTTCATCATTAGAAATGTGCATCATAGGAATCACATCGGTACTTTGTTAGCTGTTATGACCAGTAGGTTAATGTCAGCTTATGTTGAGATAAAGTAGATGATAATTTGACAAAAGAGGTTGTTCGAAGTCCCTGTCTTGTTTTGTACATTCTAAATAAAGTTTAAATAAAAAAAATAAATACATTGCTTGTAATTTGTGATTTCTGACTTCAGCTGTGTAGC
The DNA here is from genome assembly GCF_963514095.1 of Eutrigla gurnardus. NCBI lineage: Eukaryota > Metazoa > Chordata > Actinopteri > Perciformes > Triglidae > Eutrigla > Eutrigla gurnardus. The sequence goes on along the minus strand of NC_139930.1, from coordinate 11,740,598 downwards.
TGGATTGTTGTATTTTTACAGCTATTTTGAGACGTACCTACTTGCGTAGGTTGGGCTAGATTCGTAACATAACAAGGTTCAGTAAGAGTTTTGTACAAAACATTTTTGGAGCGGTTTGGATAAAGTGGCGGGTCGGCATATATCAAGAAAAGTCACCATAGACATGGGATTGCTAGAATCTCCCAGGAATTGAGCCTGTGACATTTTCATTGAAAACAGCCAAAATGTGTGAAAAAATATTCATACACAAAAATTGCAATTATAAGCGTGTGTACCAGAGTGTGAGCAGACTGCGACGAGGGGAGGATGGGTCTGAAGAATCTCCTCTGAGAGCCGACGGCGGCGGGGAATGGAGGCGAGGAGTGGAGGGCCGAAACCAGGTTGATGCGGCTGATCCACGAATACATCTCCACTTTGGATCTGAGAGGAAAACAAACAGTGGCACTGACCGTCCGGCTCACAAACACACGCACACAAACACAAACCGCTGTGACTTACGAGGACTGAAAAAGGAAAACCCTCCAGTCAGCCGTCTGCAAACGGAAGACGTGCGGCTTCTTGGTGTACTCGGCTGCCTCCTCGGCCAGAGAGTGGTGCAGACTCACCACCTCCTCGTCAGTCGGCTGATCCCTCCTGTAATCATCCTGACACACATATATAGACGCCACGTTATCCATGCTGCAGAAACAGAACATTAATCGTGACATTGAGTGCGACTGGAGATCCTATCAGATAACTGACCTTCTGCAAGTAAAGGACCATTCCCCTCAGCACGCCGCAGAAAGTCTTCCAGCTTCTCTTCCCCCACGGAGCTGCCACACAAACAGTCGGCAGCGGCAGGAAGATTTGTAAGTATTGGTATAAAAGCCCTCAGTCAGTGCATTTTATGGTTATGAATAAAAACTATAAATGTAATAACAATAATAATGTTAAATAAAACAAACCAATAAGTACACCAATATACAAACATTTTAAAATCTTAAAAAAAAACACAAATACCAAACATTAAATCCCACTACAACACCGCCACATCTCATTCTGACCTGTAGGAGGTCAGAGTTTATCATTTTAATCAGCGACACTCACTGCGTTTGCCGTCAATGTCAGCATGCATCTTCCTCTGGAGGAATCCCTGTTTGACCACCGAGGCCGTTTTGTCATGAGGAACGTCCTGGAAGGGGTTGGCTTTTGAACGCAGCGGCGCATCTTCTCCTGCGTCTTCATCCACCAACACAGAGCTCTTCAACTCCTCCTCATCACTTGAATAATGCAAAGAGGGATTACTTACTGCGTGTGTGAGATGACATATGTGAAGAATGAAGAAGAACACGTGATGTTTTATTATGTATTTATACCACTGCACTTACACAGCCCACTGCAGAGGCTCACTCTTTATGGAATTGTAAAGACTCTGCAATGTAGATGAAGAGGAAAGGGTTCAATTATTTTCTCGGACAAAGATTTGACTTTGCTTTGTGAAAGAAATCAGGGACAGCGTTACCTTCAATAGATCCTTGCTGAAGTTTTCTCCTTCATTCATTCCATCGAGGTTGGACACAAATTTAGACGAGGACATGGATTTTCCTACATTCTGTTAAAACACATAAATCATTGACTAAATGATAAATCACAGAGTGCCATGTCAAAACAAATCTTAAGATGTAAACAGAAGTGTGTTCCACCTGTCCATGCAAATCCGTGTTGAGAAGCATCAAAGCACACGTGAGTGCCAACACAGACTCTGAGGATATAAAAAAAAAACAAAAGAGGGAAAATGATCACACATCAGTGCTCACTGCTGTATCTTTGAGAAAGGTGACAAACACTTAATCGTGACCGGCGCTCACCTGAAGAGGTAAAGGAGTTGGGGTTGCACTGATGGAAGCGACAGGCGAAATGCTGCAGCACGCGCTCTCTCTCCTGGGTCTCTCCTATCAGTACCACCACTTTGAGAAAAGATCTGACGGAGAGAAACCGCAAGGAAATACAAGCATTTATGGGATGCAAGCAAGAAAAGTATGAAAATCTAACCTCCACCTCTGAAATTCTCACCTCAGGGCATGATCGAGAGTTTGCCCAGTGAAGTCAAAGAGCTTGAGGTATTCCTCCCCGACAGCACGACTGAAGTCATTACTAAATAGGCACAAATCACATTCTGTTATCAGTGTTATGACAACTTTAGAATGATAGAAATATATCAATCTGAGGGTGTTTTTCTTGGTCAGAATGGAAAACAAATTCATTACTGCAATTCAATATTTTCACAAATATTTCAGGGTTGATTATTTGTGCCATTTAATCTAAACTGGAGGCTAAAGAGGATGATGATGAATGGAAAGTATTATATCACACTAGCGTACCACAGAAAGTTTTTAACAGAACAGTACTATGTTTTGCCCTCTCATTCAACCCTTCACACACACACACACACACACACACACCCACAGACACACACACACACACACCCACACACACACACCCACAGACACACACACACACACACACACACACACACACACACACACACACACACACACACACACACACACACAGACACACACACACACACACACACACACACACACACACACACACACAGAGTTCAGTGTCTTGCTGAAGGACGCTTCAATATGTAGTCAGTATTTTTTTTCCAATGTCATGCTACACAGGAACTTATTGGTTTTAACACATTGAATCGGTCGACAAAGTGCAGCAAACTGTTAAAATGTACTGCATGTGACTTGTTGCAGTCACATGCAGCTGCAGTGCTTATAAAACCACCACCCCTCAGTTCTAAAGAAAGAAAGATAAAACAAATAAATAATGCGTGCTTACTCTTTGTCTAAGTGCTTCACCACGTCCGCACGTTGGATCCCGTCCAACTTGTACAGCTGCTCAGCGAGGCGGCGGGCCATCTCCCTGTTCACCTCGTCTCCGTTCATACGAGGCACTGCCGTCTCAGAGGGTTTGGGCTGCTCTCCATTTGCAACGACTGTTTGCACGGACCCATCCTCAGCACCTCCTACTTCTTCACCCCGACGTGACGTCTCAAACTGTTTGTCCACCTGATTGAACTCGGCCTCCGCTGTCTGCTGCGTGACCTCGGGCTCGGGAGACAGATGCTCCGTGATTTCAGGCTCATCTGTCTCCGGCTGGACCAGCTGCCCGGAGAGCGTCGGCTGAGGCGCGTCGGCCGTTTGCAGCGTCTGCTCATTCTGCTCTGCTGGCTCCGTCTGGTCTTGCTGCTCTGCCACTCCGGGGTCTTCAGCCTCAACACAAACTGTCTGCTCTGACTGAGTAGACTCCTCCGGCAGGTCTGCGGTTTCAGGTTGGGTTGACTCTTCCGTCAGCTCCATCTCTGGTTCTAGATGTTGCGACTGTCCTAACCGGTCGGAGTCTGGTGACACCTCTGCTTGGACCTGCTCTGACTCTTTGGTCATCTCAAGCTGCTCAGACTCAGCAGGCTGCGGTGACAGTTCTATGTCCTGTGAAGTTTGGTCACTATCTCGTCGCTCTAAACTCCTTTCCTCCTCAAGGTTTTCAGTCAGCTCTTTTATCTCCGGTGTGCTTTCGCTCCTCTCTGCATTATCTGCCGCCTGTGTCGAAGGTTCTTCGATGTCAGACTGTTCAGGGTCCACGTGCTGATCTACATCTTCACGCATTTCTGGCTCTGCAGCCTGACTGGTGGGATCTTCATGTAACCCTTCGAGTATCTCTATGTCCTCTCCAGTCCCTGAAGGTTCCTTCAAAAGCTCTGACTGCTGCAGATCAGTTAGCTTATCTGGGTTTACGGTTGGTCCAGTATCATCGGTTTGTAGTGGCTCTGCAGGAAGCTCCCTACAAGGTGTGGATAAAATATGCATCGTCGTCAACGTTATAATAGCAATCTGACATGATTAACATAATGAAAGCGTTTACCGATGATACACACTTCCTGTTCCCCTTTCTCAAGTTAAGTCCGTGATACTCACACATCGCTCAGAAGACTGACAGCTTTTGCCTCGACGCTTTCTTCAGTACAGGTCACATTTATCTGCTCCTCCTCTTCTTCCTCGCCTTCCTCCTCAAGCTCAACACCATTCACTGAAGTTTGCTCTTCTTCTGAGTCTCCACGTCCAGTCAGCAGACCGCCGGGCTCCTCCTGTTCCTCTTCTAGTTGTACATCTACACAGCTGTTCGCTTCATCTTCGGAGCCGTCAGTCTCTTCAAGAATATCAATTAAGTCCACAATGCCAAGAGGATATGAGGTCACTGGCGGTCCCTCCTCTTCTTCTAAGTCAGTCCTCAGAGGGATTTCTATTAAAAATAGTTCAGGTCTCTAGCATTAATAAAGCTTTCTAACTACACAAACTCCAGAAACCAAAAGTCATGATTTGTGAATTCTCAAACAGACAAATTAACAGAAAAAACATTTGCTTTTTAACAACCAATTCAAGTCGTCTCCCTCCAAGTCATACGTACCGTTATTACTGTCTAACAGCTCATGTGTTGAACCTTCCCTTTCCTGTGTCGGCGGCTCTTGCACATCTGCAGCATCACATGGCTGGAAATTGCAACACAGGCCATTGATCATGAACATGAGTTGTGGGAGAAAGCTTGTGATTGCCAGTAAGACGCTGCGCTCTCAGCCTCATCTGACCAGCATTATGTCCACGCTATTCCTCCCACCTCTATTCAACCTTACAGTAATCCAAACACATGTCTCTAAAGAGATCAAGACTGAGGTGGTGAAGCCAGAGTCAAGTCAGTGCTTAGTGAAGAAATGGCTCATGACATAGGAAATCTTAAGGTGGTCAAACACGTACAGCAAACACACAAAAATAGACAAAATACTAAATAACGTCAGCATGACAACATCACACCTCGCTCCGTCTCCGCTCACATACCTCTGAGCCGTTTCCTGTCCACTCTACAGCTGAGTTGCGACGCAGTGAATGGAACTCATCTCCTTCCGCTCTGCCGTCTTGTATGAAAAGCTCAGCATTCACATCTTGATATTGGTGAAGTGATGGGGAAGTGGTTTCTAGACTCGTCACGCCGGCAATGTCCAGCTCATTGGCCAAGCTGCTTTCAGTCATGAGCGGCGGCGTGTCCGCACAGGGGTAAGGCACGTCCCACTGTACTGTGGCGAAGGAGAGTGGAGGACTGGTACAGGTCATGGGGTGCACCGGCCATATGACCGGCTCCCACTGCTCTGCCTCCTCGGGAGTCTCTCGTCCTGGCTTCGGGGAGAGTTGATCTGTCCCACGTGCCTGGTTTATCTGCACCTCTGTGTCACCCCACACTATGGTCTCCTGCTCTCCGTTGATGTACTGGTGGTCTATGGAGGTCCATGAGTCCTGTTGAGGCTGCTGAGGGACTGAATCTGTAACATCTGGTGAAGAGGAGCACAAGGTTTCCTCCTCCATTAGCATGTTTCTCAATCAGTTCTGTCGTTGGGGCGTTTGTGGGTTTTAGTGAATGAGTGCTGTAGCTGTAAACGTCGTCTTGCTACAAAACGTCCTCTCCTGCTGTATGATGGATGATCATTTTGTAAGATCCCAGAAACGTGAAATCCTGAAGCGTTTTACGACCTCACAAACGGTGCCTTTCACAGATCTGTAACGAGAGAGAAAAAAACGTTCACAGATATTTTACCACACTCCCTTGTAACATCATATAACAACAAATTATTTTCTGAGGAACAGATTCTCCTTAACATGAAAAAGAAAAAGAAAAAACTGGTTGGTGACCTCCGGAAGGAACATCTGATAAGCTGAGGGACAAAAAGGCCATTCATAAGACTCTACTATATTTGGTTGTAGAGTAAAAGTGATGATTTGTGGGTTATCTTTTGGCTCTATTTACTTTCTATTCATCTGTGAGAAACAGTACATTTTAAATTACACATAGGAAATATATTTTACGGCCCTGATAGCACAAAAACACTCCAAACACTCACCACTTGTGTGTCAACAGAATCCAGTCTGGAGAAGGTTTTTGAGCATTTGCTTTTCTAGCTCGCAATGCTCATTCGTCAATGTTTTTTTTACTCAGCAGTGCAGCAGTGCAGGTGTGCAATGCAATAGACGTTCAGTGGAATGCTACAAAAGCAAGACTTTACTTCCTGACCACAGACGCAGAGAATCATCAGAGAAAGTGAGCAAGAGACATAGAGGAGCGTGGTGCAGATCGAGGCAGGGGCAGAGGGGTGGGGCTGAGGGGCTGTTTCAGGGGAGCAGTTCAACTGCCTGCGTCCTGTGGTTATCATTTTATCGCCACGCTGCATGGAGTCTCTGGGCAAAGGATAAAAACCACGAACCACCTGCGTGTTGTGAACACAAACCAAGGCCAGCTACAAAATATTATGTGTTTGTATGTGATGAACACAGTTAAAATGCCTGCCTGTTTTAATCTTTGATGTGAGCCCACCATCACATCTTCCACTCTTTCTTATAACACTTTTTCTTTCTTTTTTTCTCTCTACTTCTCTTCCTGTCTTCATTATTCTATTCACGTCATGAAACCAGCATCCGGCACAGACCTTTACCACATTTCCTGTGTGGGTGCTTACTTCTCAGTTCCTGTCAGGGTGGAACACGCACTGGGGTAAGAGGGTTAACGAAGATGAACAAAGATGATGTTTGTCAGTGAGAATCGGAGTTATATAAACTGAATTTCAAGTTGGACCACTCGGATATCATATCATACTGACAATCTCTCACTGCTCCTTGATAAAAAATATTGTGTCACATGATTACACAGTTAATCCTCTGTCTTTGAAAACACTGTTGATGATTTAAAAAAACTGTAGCAGCAGATCTGCAGAGATTTCTAGAGATTTCACCTTCAACAAATATAAAACAGAAAAGACATCAGTGTGCCCTAAGTGGAGAATACCAGAAGTTGCATGTAATGCATAGGAAGTTTATAAAGCACATCACAGCCAAGAGAGGATGGTGAAGACAAAATGAAAGGAGAAGTTAAAAAAAGAATTATACAAAAAATAGAAGAGAGGATCATATTAAAAGAGGAACACGGCCACACTGGCTAAAGCGAAAGTTTTGAAAGATGGGTAGTTATAATAATAGAATTTCCCTAGAGACGATAAACACTTGCTGTGTTATTCATTACCATCACACGTCACGGACATGAATTTGAACACTCTCAAACCTCAAAGAGCTCAAAGTGGAAATCTCATTAGTAGGAATCTTTTCAACTGTGAAACATGACTTACCCCCTCCAGGCTCTTTAAAGCACCATCATATGATCGGCAGACTTGTGAGGTTCTAAGTCTTGTGGGAGTGAGAGACACGCTGCTGTGTTATACTGGGTTTATATCGCTGTCAAAGTGCTGCACCTTCACAGGCATATTCACCCAGCATACAAATAACCCTCAGTTGGTTATGTCTGATCCTGCTGCGCACAACAAACAAGCCTCACATCCGCTCCTTCTAAGCCGAGCAGTTTGTGGTGTCGCATAACGATGCATGCAAGTCACAAGTCCTAGTCTGGACCAGGTCCTCCCCCTTCTTCTTCGTGCTTGCTGTCCATTTTGGATAGATCGAGATCAGACCTCAGTCTCCCTCTGTCCCTGTGCTTCTCCCAGCAGGTACGGCTGTGGGGAAAAAAGGGAGGGAAAGGTGCAACAAAGAGGAAATTAAAAAGGCTACATTGCGATTGGCAGATGACTCAAAAGCTCAGAGACACCTGAGAGGTCTGGGTCCACGCCCACTACCCCGGAGGCATGCAAGCAAGCACACACATACAGTACAGGTCAGGTGAGGGGAGTGGCTCAGCTTCATTCCTGCAAATGCACCTAGGAATGATGTGGTAGAACCAGATGGTGTCCACATTCAGTGTGCTCTAGTCATCAGCTGTGCCTTTTACTATTGATTTACTGGCGAGCTGTGGGGAGAAAAGCCTGTTTCTCACAGACGCAAGTTGTTGTTTTTAGCCTTATCAATAATAGTAATACTAAATAGACTGCAAACTTTTGTAGCCACTACTTAACCACTTTAATAATGATAATAACAATAGAAAACAGAGTGAGTTACTGTTTGCATAATTAGTTACTCACGTGAATAACGTAAGAAATCATTATTAGAAGCATGTTTAATTAGCATTGTTGTTGTTACTGACTTTGTTGCAGTTACCTAGCGTTAACAGTATAGCATAGTAACTATCACATTAGCTAAGAAAAGCCTACATAACACGAGGTAGTAACACTCTTCTATGTATATTCGTTTTTAAACGAGAAGCATTATTGCTAGTAGCTACAATCTTTGTGTAGCTAACTAGCTAACTTGACTAAATATAAGCAGTGTCATTAGCATTGTTAGCATTCAGATGATTAAAATATTAGCATTACCTAGCATCTATGTGAGCATCCTTGAAGCCGTTGCTAGGTAGAGCTAGTGGTTGCAGTAGCTGACTTAGTAGGATTATTATTATTATTGGTGGTGGTAGTAGTAGTGATAGTAGTAGCAGTAGTAGTATTAGTAGTGAACCAGTAGTACTGCTATAGTTCTTCTTGTTATAACTTAAACCATTTATCCCTGTGGTTATTTGTGTAAACTGTCACAGAAACCTCTCAGCTAAAGGGCCGCGGCTAATAACGACTCCCCTCCACGCCAGCAGGGAGCGCTACTTACTTGTTAGCGATAACAGCTTCTCCTCATCGTCACTTTCCTGCGACCGTCTCTGCTTTGTTTGTTCCGCACACGGCAGCAGAGTCGCACACACCCACTTTTTTTCCTCCTCTCCCTGTAGCATATACTTTCAAGCGTGTACCAAACCATCCGGTGGCGAGTTGTCCGCCGCATCGACCGCTCGGTCTAACATGGCCAAGTCCAGCGACCTGAAAATCTTTCTGGAATCTTCTCTGAATGAGATCTTTAAAGCGACGGTGAGCGACATCCTGGACTCGGTGGACCGGACCCTGTCCGAGTACCAGGGCACAATACACAGGATCGAGTCTGAAAACGAGGGCCTGAAACGGCTGCTGTTCGCACAGAAGTGCTCCGAGTCCTCTGCCAGAGGTATGCTTGTCCACACACTCGGGTGTAGCTTCGTGCCTTTTTGTCCGAGCGTCCCCCTGCGTTGTCAGCAAATTAATGTGTTTACCTACGTAGATAAAAGGCAGCGATGCGTTTATGAGGTGGGAAATATGCCCTGGGGTCACTGCGTCACACAGTAGCCTTCTAATTTACACTGTAGGACATGACTGTCACAGTGTCCTGCCCATGCTAATGATGGTGGCACATCACCGGCCATTCTACAGCACACAGTGGACCACAGTGTCTGTGTACCCGAAGATGCTATTATGAATCACATGTTTTTATTGACAGCGTCATCTAGGACGCAAATAATATGTTAATAACTGCAAATAATGTGTGCGCGTGCGTGCGTGTGCCTACCCAACTCAGTATTTGACAAGTAAAAACAACACTACCACTGACTTTAATGGTACAACAGATCAGGAAAAAGCTCTCATAATCACACTGTATACTACCTATCCAACACCAAACAACAGCCGGATAATTCCCTTAGCGAGTAGAGATAAAAACAGAGGGGTTTTGTCATTAATCATATACAAATATTCTCCATGTCCATTTATCTTACCCATGTTGTAGGTGTATATTATGTACATAGAACTTATATTTGCATTTTATGCTATTGTCTTATTTTAATTTGTATCTAACTTGCTGTTTTCAACCTCTTTTTGACTGTTTGATCATTGTTTTGACTTTGCAGATAGTTGTGAACAAGATGGCAGTGAAAAGCTTTCCACTTCAGAATGGAGCAATCGTCCCATCAACGCCAGCCAGGGCACGTTCAAGATGTCCATATGCAGCAGTGACAAAAAGAGCTTCAGACGGAAGCAGAAAGACAAGATGAGGGAGAGCATATCCTCTTCAGCCTTTTTACTGCAGACTGATCATATGGTAGCAATGCCATGTGTGACCACGGCAGAGGTTGGCGTGTCGCCCCAAAACCTGATATCGGTAAAAGCAGAGCCAGACCTGGATGAAAGTGTTGCCGTTGACCTCTCCCAGCCTTCTTCCCTCCTCAATCTGTCAGTGAGGCCAATAAAAAACGAGACAAGGGAGGTCAGTTTTGATAGTTATGATGCATATGTGCCTCTACCGCCATCTACAGGCCTCGAACAAGACTCCAGAGGCAGCAATAGTGAAGTCAAAGTCACCATTGTTTCTGACTCTTACATGCATGATGGACAGTTTATCAAAGCGGAGGACGAGGAGCAGAGTGGTGTGTTGCAGTATGGTGACTCCAAGCAAGAGCTGAAGCATGCGTTGAGATATTACCCTGAATCCGATATACAGGAAAGACAGGTCGCAGAGCCAGAAGTAGCGGCACACGAGGAGAGCGCTGTCGTTCCCGCGGATGAGTTTTTGGAGATTCGTGACAACTTTTTGCGTTGTCCCACCTGTCCCAAAACGTTTAGTCGAGCAGCCTTGCTCAACGTCCACATCAAGACACACAGCGGTGAAAAGGCCCACGGCTGCAGCTACTGCGGTAAACGCTTCGGCCGGGCTGATCTCCTCAAATCCCACAAGCGCACCCACACGGGAGAAAGACCCTACTGCTGCACCCTCTGCAGTAAAACGTACGCCCATCCCAGTCAGCTCAGAATACACAAGCGCGTCCACACTGGAGAGAAGCCGTATTCCTGCTCGCACTGCGGGAAGCGCTTCAACGAGCACAACCAGCTCAAAGTCCACTTGCGGACTCACACCGGGGAGAGGCCTTACAGCTGCCAGGAGTGCGGCAAAACGTTCAGCAACGCAGGTAACCTGCGTATACACGAGAGGATCCACACCGGCGAGAAGCCATACTGCTGCGCTCAGTGCGGGAAGAGGTTCAACGGTTTGGGGGACCTCAAAACGCACTACAGGATTCACACTGGAGAGAGGCCCTACAGCTGTGAGCTGTGCAAGAAGACCTTCAGCCAGGCGGGCCACCTCACCATACACATGCGGATGCACACGGGAGAACGGCCGTACAGCTGCAACGAGTGCGGCAAGAAGTTCACGGTGGCCAGCAGCCTCAAACTGCACCAGAGGACTCACACGGGCGAGAAGGAGTACAGCTGCTCGTACTGCAGCAAGAGCTTCAGCAGGTCCGGTCACCTGAAGAGACACGAACTGGTCCACACCAAAGAGAAGGTCTTCCTCTGCAGCCAGTGCGGGAAGACCTACACGGACCAGTCCTCCCTGAAGAAGCACCTGAAGATGCACGCGGCCAAGGCTCAGAGCGAGGGAAGCACCGGCGAGGCCGAAACGAGCCAACCGTCGGCCTCAGAGACACTTTCAGACACTGATAGAACTTAGAACCAAATTCTTAGAAGAGGAAAAACGTAAATGCTGAGAATGTGTGCTGTGTGTGATTTCACAGAATCGTCTTAAATCCAGCTTGACTTGCGAGCTTTTTCTGAAATGCATCTTGCAGCCTACATCAGCAGGTCTGCGTTCTGGTTTCTAAGAAACATGTAAAAGGCTTTAATTACTCAAAGTGGACCTCCCTATTTCATCGTCTTTCTGGTAAGTAACAAACCTCTTACGACGTGTTGATGCAGGGCTGCTATTGTGGTTGAAAACTCCAGGAAAAGCTATTAAGTGGAGCTTGAGGTAAGATTATGCTATTCTACTGCTGTTCCCGAGGTGAAGAGTGACCTTTCACGCTCAAAACTGTATGTCATGTTTGTGGTACAGTGCAATACACTGTTGTCTGATCGTAGCTGTGATTTAATAGATCAAAGTATGTAGCAATACCTTTATGATTGACTGACACTCTTAATATTCCTCTCCCGAGGCGGGACCCGAAAAGAACTGTTGTTCTTTTAAACATACTGTCTGTTACCAAAATGTTGGTAATATGTTTTTTTGAAATGCTTTAAAGGAAAAGTTATTGAAATGATTGTGAGATTGGCAGGACGGATTTTAACCCCCATGCTGGAGCGAGTGGCCGAGGTCCAGGTTTCTGTTCTGTGGTCCTGACCTTTGACCTCTCTGTGGAGAAAATGAGAGTCAGTAAAAATATAACAATATAATTGTTTTAGACTAAGATATTAAGATGCTTCTACATGCGTGCAAACACTTTGTCGTAGCCAGAGGGTTAGAAATGTGCACCAGTGTTTTAAGGTGAAAATTATTAATATATTGCTGTATATAGCTTTAACTACACAGTCTGATCCATTGAACTGACACGAATGTAATTGTGTAATACTATTACTGGAATTAATGTTACTGCAAGTATACTGTATTGATTGACCGGCTTACAATAGTAAATTAATAATAGTTTTGTAAACCGTGCTGATATTTGAAGAGTGTCGAGCTTTTAGGGGATTTGGTTTTGCGTCTCTTACTGCAAATTACAGCTGACACACACGGGAATAGAAGCGCCATGTTTGTGGTGATAGGGCTGCTGTGTGTCATGGCAACGTGTTGCTATACATGCACAGCAATGCATACTAAACTGAATGTTTGCTACTAGGAGTTTATTGTGAACTACTTTTGTGTGATTTGTGTCTAAATTAAAGGGAAAAGTTAACCAAAATATTTTTTATGTCTTATGTATACTTTATATTTGAAATTGAAGGCAGTGCTATAGAAACATTAACAACAGTACAAATACATGCTGACACAATGTAAAAAAAAAAATTAGTTGATAGAGTGGAAGTGACATTTAATAAAATGGAGATAAGGGGTGTTGAAAACATAAAAAAATAAATAATTTAAAGACAGAAATCAAGACATTGCTGTTGTTGTTGTTTCCATGGGGACTGTGGAGACAAGTTGCTGTTTAAGTTTTGTTTTGGTGTCGTATTTGAGTTAATCAAATAATTAAGTCTGAAATTAGGAATGAAAAATGTAATGCCCATCACACTGTCCCATCTTCTGGAATTTCTTTAGATTCTAGATTTTTTTTTCAGTCCAAAAAGCCCAAATAATCAACTACCATGTAAGAAAAGGAAAAAATATTATTATTATTTAAATTATATGCTTAAAATTACTTAATTGATTAACCGTAATGATTGAGATGGCTGGCAATTAATTTTCTATTGATCAAATAGTTTATCAGTCGAGTAATTGTTCTTCTTACAACCTGAGTTGACAGAAGGGAAAGCTATCCATTTTAACAATATGCTCTACAACTTTAGAATCTTTAGAGCCAGAACGCAGGATAGGAGCCACTTCACAAAATCTTTTTAACAATCAGCTTTTTCAACATCAGATAAAACAAGACTAATAGATTTTTCACAGCAACAGAGCGTTATGTTATCACCTCACATCAAACACGTGTCTATGAGATCTGTGTGGCTCCCCTGTGGCAGCAGTTGAGCTTTTCCTTGGACAGATAAAGCATCGGCTGAATGCTGCTGCTGAAGTCCATCAAGCCAAACGCCACATAGTGAATGTAGCAACGAAACACGTCGGGGGAGAAGTAGTCCTGGAAGGGGAACAGCGCCACCGGCGGGAAGTAGTTGAACACTATGATGGCCAGGATGATGAGGACCATCTTGAAGGCTCTCTTCTTCACGGGGTGCATCTCGTCTCGGCCGGGCCCCGACTGCCTCAGTGCCCAGAGGATCGCAATGTTGCAGAACACCATGAAGGCGAACGCCGCGAGGATCATCGCCGTGAACACCTTCTCGAAGTTGACGATGTTGCCCACGCACTTGGCGGCGGCGTAGGCCAGCGTGATCAGCCAGACCACGATGGCCAGGGCGGCCCTGTGGTGACGGTCCTTGAGCTCGGTGAAGGTGATGGGGTGGACCACGGCCATGTAGCGGTCCAAGCAGATGCAGGAGAGGAAGAGGGGCGACGAGTCCTTGATGCCGTAGAAGAAGCGCAGGACGTACCAGGTGCTGCTGGTGTTGAGGAACACTATGTTGGCCAGCTCGAGTGGAGGGATGAGGCAGAAGAGCACGTCTAACACCGCCAGATGGGAGATGAAGATATCCGAGGTGGAGGTGTCCCCCTTGGTCCTGTGGATGAGCCACAGCACCATGAGGTTGGCCGGGATGCCCAGGAACATGTTGACGAACTGCAGGCCCAGGTACCAGATGATGACGGCGGGCATGTCCTTGCAGCTCTCGTACACCGTCTCGGGTCGGAGCGAGACGAGCAGCAGGGAGGAGTTGATGTATAAAACCTCCATGAGAGACGGATGAGAGGACACCAGCCGGAGGAGCAAAGGTCTGTCAGGTATCAAAACAGAGACGCATCAGGTTCAGCTGTTCAATAAAGTTACATGTAAAGCAGAAGTCAAATCTCGCGTGTCCACATGCAAATCTTTTTTCAAAGGAAGTGACAGTTTCTCAGTCCGAGTTCAGGTGAAATACTGGATGAAAGCGTTGAATGTCAACACATACACTGTTAAAATTAACTCAGCCGCTTCTATGTGATTCACTGCAGTAAACAGAATTAACAGCAATGAACGGGAAGTGAACTGTTAGGTGCTAAACGTATCACTGTTCTTAGAAATCCAACTTTTTTGTTGAAAAAACAGTTTCAATAAATGCACTGCAGAAATGCCCTTCTGTTTTTGTTTTGTTTAGTTTTGTCATGTTTTCCCTTGTGTAGTAAATGGCTTACAACTGCATTTCAACCCTTGAATCCTTGAAATATACATCCCCTAAATACACTGAAAATAAACCTCCTGACTCATCTACAAAAAACTAAATTATACTGTAGACCACAGCAAAAAAAAAAAAGAAGAAAAAAGTCAGAGTCATCAGGTCACTTAGATAAATAAAATAAAGAAAAATGCATATTTAAGCAGCTAATGCATTGGAACAAAAAGAGAAAAACAACATTGTTGTATCAGATCTAAATTAATACTGCCTCAAAAGAAACAAAAGTTGTAACATGAAGATAAAATTGTCTTTCTTTCACGTAGTACTTAAAAAACACTCACATATGTGAAGTATCCATATTTATCTACGTTTTGTATGGTGAGCCAGTCTCTTACCTTGAATTGGCACTCGGTCGTCTAATGAACTGATCTGCTCTAGACTGTCTCTGCCTCACACTTGCTCTTCAGACTCCTCAACCCATTTCCTTTCCACACGGCCACACAAAGAAATGACAGTGTGTGTCGAATGTGACTTCATGAAAGGGCTTGCACAATTATTTATTTTAGTTTCCAACGGGTCAACAGCTGGCTCATTCCACTATCTCTGTATCTAAGGCGACGGGTAGATGTGCAGCCTGTCTGCAAAGAGGGCCTCGTCTCCTGCATCACATAATGAAGTAGTATTGCTGCTGTAAATGACGCGGCTACAAGACTGGAGGAGTCTTATCTAATTGAGAGATCCGAAAAATGACACTCACCTGTTTGACAGGAAACTGGTGTCCCAGCTCCACCTAATCCTTGTGATCCCTGTGTTCTTCTGTTCCGGTGGGAGGAAACATCGAGCCCTCGCACCTCAAAGTGAACACAAGACATCTTTTCGGAAGATGACCCAACACTTCAGGGATCCTGATCATCCAATCACAGCGTGGAGGCGAGGGCGTGGAAGCAGATTATCCCCCCCCGGATGTCTCGTTTGGACTCATGTACATCCATCGCACATTTAAAAATGAAGGAATAAAATAATCGTTAAACAAGGATGAAGATGAATGACACAAACATGTGAAAGTGAGTTGGGGAGTGGGGGCAGTAAAATATTAAAACAGGTGTGTGTGTGTGTGTGTGTGTGGAGGACGTGTTGTGGCAAGTTATCATCCATTCACACCAATTGGCAATGATGCAACAAACCAATGGCGCCTGACGGAAAATCGGCAGTAAACAACTGATGCAACAGTCCAGAAAATCACTTCTGATTCAAGTCAGTGTAACAATGTGTAATGTGTTACATAAGGATGACACGTTTCGTGATATGAGGTCCGTCGGTGGGTTCGTGCCACACCCGACATGCAGGACGGGGACGCGTATCCCTGCTGAGAGCTACAGACGACCGCCAACGATTTGGCACATTTAAACACGAACGAGTGTTTAAATGTGCTTTTCTGCATCCAAGGAGAGAGAGAGTTGTTTTCCAGGCTAGCGGAATGACCTCTCAGATGACCTTTTGACCTTTTACTCCTACTTTATTAGACTTGGAAAAAGCAGTGGTGGAAGATTGACTACAAGTAGCAATGCCAGAGTGCAGAAACATGCCATACTTCCAAAGTAAAAATTAAAGTAATAGCATCAAGATATACTTGTATACTTAATTGCTTATTTTAGAGAATAGCGGACATATATTCAGAATGTATGGTATCATATTATTGGATTATGGATAATGTTGTGAATGTGTACATTAATTGTACTTTAATACTGCAGCTGGTGAAGGGGAGACCAATTTTAATTTATGTATATATGCATTTTAAGTACATCAAAATTGTGCTTAACATGATCAATCATTGTTAACATAGTCGATATATTATAGCATGTTCCTATAAGGGCCCATATTTTACTGATCACTTCTCTGCAGGTTGTGTATGTTCATGGTGTCCTTCCGTGTGTGTTTCAGGCTGTTTGAACAGCTTGATGACTGATTTGAAACTTGACCCTGGTTTGTTTACCTTTGCGTGTCTCTTTCTGAAGTTGTTGGTATGGGTGTCAGGTTCACAGGAGACGCGTCGCCTCCTATAAGGTTCTAAGATTCTCACGGGTTTGCTAAATTCTGCATCAGAGCAGAAACACACACAGCAGCACACCGCGGCTTTTGTTCAAACAGAAACTAGTGGAGCTTCACAGTTGAACACATTATCTGCAGATTAGTATGATGCATTTATTTTCCTATCACAAAATCACTTCTAATATCTCCACTTTACTCAGATTTTGATCAAACCTAACCTAAAAAAGATACATACAGTATATACAATGTTTGTATGTAGATGTAGAAAATTATGAGCTGTCATATTGTAGATAGTAATCCTTTATTTGTTTATTTTTACACATGTAGATAATTATATTTACTATATATATATAATATATAGCACTTAAAATAATATTGTGCTTAACAGCCACATAACATCAAACAAGAGGAAACATATAAACAACTGGCTTAACCAAAAAAAAAAAAAAAAACCCTTACCTATAGCACTCTGATCGTAGCACTGTTGCTCTTGAAGTACTACTTTACTCAGATGAGGACCTAACACTTGTTCTATTTTTAGCTCTTACCTTATCGGCAATGATTCGTTGTGGTTTCCATGTTTCCTTCTTTTGACAAATGTACTTATTGTAAGTCGCTTTGGACAAAAGCGTCTGCTAAATGACCTAAATGTAAATGTAAATGTAATGTAAACCACCACAAATGTCAGCAACAGCAAACTCATAAAACAACTACTTCAAGCATAAATTACTTCAAGCCATAAGACGTAAGTTATTTAGCCTAAGGATGTTTGTTTTGCATTTTTTTTATTTTTACATTCAATTTTGCTTGTTTGGTTTACTCCATCTACCTCATCGAAAGAATGCAAAATATCAAAATATTTTTCATTTCAAAAGTTGATTGATTGATTGTCTTTAAAGTCAGCTTTAAGGTTCAGCAGAAAAATATAACAGTAAAACGTATAGCAAGTATATTCTGCACAGTGAAGCTTAAACATCCAAGTAAAGCTATATAAAAAAAGCCACTAAGCAAAACACAGTTGAAGCAGAGGAGGGACTAGTTAAATGTTACAATGAAAAAGCTGGCATAAATGTATATTATATGTGGATAAATGTACATATTCATGACTATGTAGTTTCTTGAGTTCTCAGCAGCACCCATCTATAATTCCCTGCACCCACTGTGCAGCTCTCCAGCTATGCTCCTCATTAAAGCCCAGCAGAGCTGATCACATCTGAGGGTGAAATGAACAATCAGATCATCCTCACTGTCTGAGGACATTGCCTTAATTCATGACAGGAAACGATAACAGGACTAAGCAGCGCAGGCCCTCCTGGAAATTCAGATCCTATAATAGAACGTTGAGTTGTTTCTTTTCAACGACTCATTGAAAACCAGATGGAGACACTGTATGAAATCGCTTCCCATGGTCGCTGCAAGATATGGAAGCATAAAAGGAGATGTAAAACTGCCAGGCGGTTAGGGTTTCTCTGAAACTGAGCCATCATTTACCACAACATCCGTACAAAGATCTTACAATATCTTTTCTCTGCTTTTCTTCAGGCGACTGTGGCTCAGTTGGTAGAGCGGGTTGTGAATGTGTATGACTGCTGTATGTTTGAGGTGGTGGTCGGAGGAGCCATAGGCGCAGAACGCCAGCCACGCTTCCATCAGTCAGCCCCAGGGCAGCTGTGGCTACTATCCTAGTTTACCACCAACCTGGAACCCTGTCAGAGCGCTTTGAGTGTCTAGAAAAGCACCATACAAATCCTATCCATTATTATTGTTATTCAATAAGCTGCAAGGTCTTCACATGAAATATGACTAAAACTGTGAAAAACGTTTTCTTTTAACTTTTTACTTAAATGTAAGTGTTTAAACAATTGTATTTCGGCTTTTTATTTTATACATCATGAGAAAAACACATTGCAAGTAACCACAGAACCATAGTCAGCATTGTTCGGTCGTATTTATTTCTTTACATTTTATCTGAATTTGAGTACTCTCGATAGAAAGCAGAAGGAAAAAGAGTTTCACTCATAAGTAATGTAGTTAAAGCAGCAACAAACATACAATCAAACAAGTGGGAAACAGACACCAACATGTGCAGACATCCCAGCAGTACCGTACAGAGCCTTTATAAAACTACCTTTCTTTTATTCTACCGCCACCCACTAACTACATAATTCTCTTGTAAACTTTTGTGGAGTGTTTTTTTTTTGTTTGTTTTTTTTACAGTTTTAGTCTAGAGCCAACATTTCCAGGCTGATCCTGTTAAAGAGGGACACTTACGGGGACAAAAATGGGTTCATATACATCAGGTTTCACACAGAAATCTCTTTAGAAGATAAATACTTTGGAGCTGAAAATATGACCCATGCTGACCCATGCTGACCCATGCCCATGATGTAGTAATATATCGCCAAAGTGACATTTTCTTTTGTTTCTGATGTGGCATCAGAAAATCTCCCAACCAAGGAGCTCGGGCTCCGACATATTCCCCGTCTGCCATGTTTGTCCTCCTCAGCTCTCTTCTACGTGCAAACTTCCACACTTCTCCCGCCCATCTCCACCTCTACAGCTCGTAGGCTGTCCTTCCATCTCTTTTCACCAACCGAAAAATAAAAACATCTCAAAAATTCATAAAAGTTCTTAACGTTAAACATGCTACCGTGATATTAAAAAAAGAAGAAAAATCTGTTCTTTTCAGTAATTCCTGTCTCTCAGTGTTTGAAATGAAACACTCTAAAACCCAGAAAGCCAAAATAACAGGTAAACACATTATTATTAATTGACATTAAAAGGAAGGGAATACTGAAAGACAAGGGAAAAGTGTATCTTATTATCATTTATATCAGAGTACCAAACTAACAAAAATGGAATTGATAGGTCACAGCAAGCAGATGCAGCTTGTGATTTGTTTCCGTATTAAACTGGAAGAATATGGCATTTTATTCCAACAGAAACCCACTAAGTTCATGTTTTGTATACTACCTGTCGAGCAGCAGAAGTAACAAAGAAACAATCCTTTGGGTGTGAGAGTCGAGATCTAGCAGATGCTGTAATCCTGCAAGAATCGGAGTGGTGAGATCTCATGAGACCCGACTGGTGTCGTTGATAGCGTTCTGGTCTTTTCAGCTTAGTTGGAGTGTTCATGCAGGAAACGTAAGAAGACAGCGAGTAAAAGACTCCCAGGTCAGGTTAAGGCTTTCCTCGCCGCGCTCTCATCTAGGTAGTGCATGGTTTGGTTTGGTTTCGGAGTGGAGTGGTCACATGGTACAGTCGAACGGGTTGGCGTGTCGTGGCTGAAAAGGTGCATCGCTGCTACAAGTGTTGGTAAACAACAGTCAGTTTACAGTCTTATGCTGTAAGACTGGGTTTGCTGACATGCTACGGGGTTGGGTGTGATGGTTTTCAGATGAAGGTGGAGTCCATGGTGCTGGTGTCGTGCGC
Source organism: Eutrigla gurnardus (assembly GCF_963514095.1). Taxonomy (NCBI): domain Eukaryota; kingdom Metazoa; phylum Chordata; class Actinopteri; order Perciformes; family Triglidae; genus Eutrigla; species Eutrigla gurnardus. The sequence continues at coordinate 11,720,536 of NC_139930.1, read as the reverse complement.
GCTGCGGGCTCGAGCCTCAAATAGCTGTTTTATCAGCGACGACTTCTCCTGCTCCAGCTGGGCGATCCGCTCGCTCCTCTCCGTCACCTCCTTCAGGAAAAGAAAGAGTGACTGTGTGAGTGACTGAAAAACAACTGCACTGACTGTTAAGCATCAGAGACTTCCGCCTATTAATGTAGACTGCATCAAAACCTGTGTGAGAAGTCGGTTCTGGTCCTTCAGTCTCTGGATGGCTTGTGGCGGAGCTGGACCCGGAGGTTGGCCGTTAGCTGCTGTCTGAGCAGCGCTGGAAGGAAAAGACTGCTGGGAAACGAAGAGGAACCGGTGTCAGGTACACCCAGCTTCCCTTCTACTCAACAATATTTGGGGTTTGAATATTCACTGCATCAGTTGCACTCAATTCCCCAAAACAAGTGTTTTGTCAGCATTTCCAAATTGTCTACAGCGATGTTAGCACTACACTGCGAGCTAAATGCTAACGGTACCATACTAACATGCTCATAGAGACGCTGTAAACATGCTGATGTTTAGCAGGTATAATATTGAGCGGTCTAAGTTTAGCATGCTAACATTTGCTAATTAGCACTAAACTCAATGGGAATGTCAATGGTTCAAAAACATTTTGTAGAAATCTCAAGTCTCAATGCAGTTTCATGAGATTGCAATCCCGAGAACCAAGTCACAAAATATGGCTAAAAAGCTCCACAAATCATAAACCCTGCCTAGTTAGCTAAAATAGGGACATGAATATGTCCAGACACAAGAATCACATGAGCCTACTGGTATTCATTTCCAAAACATTGTGCAGTTCTAGTCTCACAGTGAATCGCATCCTGGATCGTTAACAGTGAGCAAGTATTGTTTCATCTATGAAAAATAAGCATATGTCCATCCACATGATGGTTTCTAGATTCTATTTAAATTACAAGACACTGACAATGCTTGAGAATTGCATAAAAATGCAAGTCAACGGGGCAGGCAGCACTCACCATCCCGGAGCAGGAAATAAGGTCGTTGAGGCAGCGGTTGACTTCTTGCAATTTGGGTATTAGAGCATTCATGCGACTTTGATTGGCTTCTGTGAAGAAATCCTGAGATGAGAGAACATAACAGACAATTACGATGAAATTCAGAAAAGAAAACAATGTCCTTTTAAAAAAGCTGAAAAAAGAAGCCATTCTTTTCCCATCCTGTGAGATCGTGTTTATTTTTTAGGTCAAACCATAAATCTCTGCCAATAGAATTAAAGTTCATACATTATTTTCTTTTGAAAACGTTATTTTACTTTGAAACATAAAAAGGCCACATTCAACAACTATAAATATTTATCAGATAGTTGCTGGAAATATCTTCTCATGATGAGATACTTTCTATTTTTGTACAGTTATACATACAAATAATAATAAAAATGCATCTCCAATCCTTTTAGTGGTTTTAGCCCAGTGTTTGAACTGACCGTGCAGTGGGAGCTCTGGCCGACCTGCCGCTGTCTCTCTGTGACATTGTGGATCTGGCCCTGGTACCAGTCACGGGCCCGCTCCACCACCTCCAGGCCCGTCAGCAGGGAGTCCTTCTCCTGCTCCAGCTCTTTCATTTGCTTCAACTGTGTGAGTTGAAAGTTAAAAGGGAGAGTGTGTTGTTGGTAAGTGAAAAGGAGAGGGACAGCAGGGTGGGAGAGAGAGGAAAGACAGATTTGATTAAGAGCAGAGAAAAAGAAACTTTCTGTGCAGATCTCACATAGAGACAGAAAGCATCTCCTTTTCATATTCCCATCGCGATTCCAAGCGCTGCCAAGATTACATCTAATTACAGATTTTTGGCTGCCAGCAGTCTGCATGGTAGACAAACTCCCGTCTTTCACCAGGGCATCTGCAGCAAACCCTTTGTGCTGGCGGAGACAATGGCGCCGTACCAATTGTGCCGGACTCTCCTCCCATCCTGAACAATGTTTAGAGGAGCAATCAGTCCGGCGTCATGACAACCGCGCAGCAACCTAAGAATGGGATAAACAGCACTTCAACTATGGCCACCCCAGTGTGTGTGTGTGAAAGAGAAAGAGAGTGTGTGTGTGTTTGTGTGTGTGTGTGAGTTGAGTTGTGCTGACCAGGCTGTCCATGCAGCACACTGCCACAGTCCAGGCCTCATTGCTGGCATTCAGCCACCTGGTGTGTCATCTTTCTATCCAGCCATCGTCCCTACATCCCCTGTGTAGCTCAGTACATTCCTGTGGTCATCGCTCATCAGTGCCATTTAAAACACTGCCATGCTCGAACACATTGTGAAAGTAAACCAAACCAGGACAGGTTCAATAGTCTTTCTTTAACATATTTGTGCTCTTTCCCAAAGAGCCTGAAGCAAGAGTACACACAGAGGAAGAGAGTAAGGGGGGTTTCGGGAGAGGAGGGGGGCATCAGAGGGGTAGGGTCTGTGTCTAGAATGAAGCATGACCCAGTGTCAGGCTGCATGAATGTGCCGTAGTCCACGGGCAAGAAAACCATTAAAAAGAAAGAAAGAGAGAAAGAAATAGAAAATACACACAGAGAGGGAGCAGAACAGCAAATGGCTGAAAGGTTATAGAAAAGTGCATGTATGTGTGTGTGTGCTGGCTGAATGAGCAGGCATGAATACACACAACAACGCACATACAATACCATGGCACCCATTGCACAAGCGGGTGAGCTAAAAACACAAAGAAGAACATAACGGCCTTTCAAACTGCACCATGAAACAGTGTGGTCTGAACCTTGAGGCTCCACAATACCACAGCAGACCCAAATATATTCAATCTAGCTTTAAATTATAGAGAGAAAATCAGCAAGTCTACACATTTAAAAGAAAATAGAACCAGGATATATCAGCATTCTTGATCAATGACTTGTGATCGATTAAATTCATTGTCATTCTGACACTCAACTGATCGACTCTTTTCAACGCTCTACAATACCACAACAGGTTTGGACTAACAAGACTCGAAAAGTGAAAAGATTTCATTATTGATCTGCCAGTTATTTTTGTGATAATCAATTCATTGATGAGTTTATTAAATGTTAGAGAAACACAGAAAACTGCCCATCAATTATTAGTTTGTTTTCAAACAAAAACTTCATAAATCAAAGATATTCAACTGACAACTACAACAAAGAAAGTAGTCTGTTTGTAACCAGCACATAATGAAACGTTCGCTTGATAAAACACCTGTAAACATTGTAGTCGATTCAATTCTGGCAGTTTATTATTCCATTAGTCGTCTCAGCACTAGATCAAACCCTAAAGCTCGACAATACAACAGCAGTTTAGCCCCAAAGTCCGTAAAACTGGCTTAAATAAATAGTTTAACATGTTCAACAAACTGAATTCCCTCTTTTCTATCAATCACCATTAAACATGATGCAAATTTTCAAATATCGAAAGATGCACCAGTTACAGAACCACCTCAACAGATCCTCTACAATCATCTCTCCCTGTCCTTCTGCGTCTTTCCCTCCCTCTCGTCCTACTCACCCAGAGGAAAAAGTGCAGGGCCTTGCTGCTGTAGAGGCTACTGCTGAGGGGGATGAAGACGGTAGTGTAGGCAGCCAACACAGCTGTCCAGGCTGGGCCGGGCCGGCCGAGCGGGTCCTCTACTTCTATCAGGCCCCTGGGCCGGACCCGGCTCACTACCATCAGGGCAGCGGCGGGCCAAGGCGGCCTGGGTGGGAGGGCCAGAGGGAAGGGGGAGGAGGAGAGGGGCAGGGAGGGGAGGGGAGAAGGAGGGGAGGCCCTCAGTCAGCCGCTCCAGACACAGAGGCCAAGGGGAGAAGACACGGAGACGGCGACACAGACAGGGAGAGAAAGAGGGAGAGGAGGCGTGCTAGAGAGAGTGAGAAATGTTGAGGCAGGGGGAGAGAGACGAAGAGTGAAGGGAGGCATGACCTCCCGACTGGAGGGTGGGAGGGGCAGAGTGAGGGGGAGGCAGCGGGCAGAGGGATGGGAGGGAAATGTGGGGGCCAATAGAGAGTGAAATGGAGACGAGCTGCTCCTGGAAAACCCTTCCTTCATGATTTTACTGTTTACTTTTCCATGTTGATGAAATATTTTCAAAGCCTCAATCCTTGTTATGCAATCACACTTCAAATCATCAAAGTCCTAGTCCAAGCTGACCTCGGCCTCTCTACTACAGATCTGGAATCTTTTGCCCAATGATGATAGGTATCCAAAAAAAATCGTTCAAAAGAATTCACGTGTAACCCACTAGTGGGTGAAAAGCTGAAAATTCTTAAAAGAAATCTCCCCTACAACATCATATTTAGTTACTTAGTGTAATACTACACCTTCATTCACTGTTGTTATTGTCAGGCCAACAGCACAATAGCCAAAGATATTCAAGTCCTCATATACGGTGGAATGGGCATATTAACAGAACCCACTGATTGCTAGCACACTGGGTTTTTTAGCTGTCAATACCAGAGGTTGTCAAACGAAGTGATATTTTATAAGCAGCGGGTTTGAAACGGTGAGTGCAGCCGTCTAAGTAAGTAAAGCAACACAAACTGGGTGGATCCACAGCACCCATGCAACACTAATTTCAAGGTGGTTAGCTGTCTAGGCTGGGCTGGGCCGGCCAAGCGAGTTCTCTACTTCAATTAATGAAATGCATGTGTACAACACTGACATTCAGAATCGTCTCTCATGGGTAAGACTATGGCCCAGGCGTGGCCCCTTCATAAAAACTTTTAAGATGCTTTGTAGAGACACTACACACTGTGTGTGTGTGTGTGTGTGTGTGTACCAACCATTCCGTAATCCACTCCATTGGATATGGTATGCCGCCTCTGCTCTTCCCGACTCCGCCCATGTCGCCTGGAGACGCCCGTAAATCCTGTTGCTGATTCACTGTGAGATCTCGGTAAACCTGATTTCACAACACCTAGACAAATGTGAAACATCACAGATTTAATCAATATACACTGTAGTCATGCACTCGGCAATTACTACAGTTGTACTACTTGCCTGCTAAACACAGCTGTGATAACAGTATAGAGGGGGAACACATGTTATACAATATTTTCTGAAACCAATTTGATAATATGACTCATATGTACTAATTATTTAGGCAATTCAAATGTACCACTTTAGTAGTTAAGAGGCAGTGGTGGTAAAAAACATTGTTATTACAGCGGGCATGCCACGCACGCAAGCTTTATTTTTTTATTATTATTATTATTTAGAGGGAAACATTCAAATTGAATCATCTTAAAAAAGGTCTCATATTTATGTTAAACTTTTCAGTTATGAAGTCTAAATCAGTCCCTGGTCTATACAGCATGAGATAGAATTTCTCTGGGCAAAAGACGTCCACATCTGTAGACAGACAGTAATGAATGAGTTGCCAGTGTTTACCACAGGAGGGAGCTGTACTCTGCCAATGTGTGTGGACACTGAACTCCACCATGCTCCCTTGTTTGATTACGTGACCGAGGATGAGTTCAGTGGAGCAGACAGAAATATGTGAAGTATCTGATCTTCATCGAGCCCTGGAGAGCTCCGAGAGCTCAACGAGACACGACAACCCACTTGAATTAATGAAACCTAAAGCAAACACCACTTTTTAGGCAGGGTTTCCCAGAAAACTGCTAAAATGTTTGCTTTGTTGTACAACAGGAAGACAGAGTCGGAAATCTGTCCACTTTAGTGAACCTCATCTTCCAAAGAGATTGTGTAATATGATCGAAAGCTCCAAAAGAGCTACTAAATAGACCTCACGTTGAGACTGTTTTGTCAGCTGCTGTTTTCCCAAACTTTGGAACTCAACCCAGTTATTCCAAAAATAACATATAAAAAAGGGTTTCCTGTCACAGCTGAAATACATGCAGGTCCGATAAAGCAGAGGCTGAGAGCGTCAGGACTCTGGTGATGTCCAGGGTGTTGGGGAGGATTTCACCACTGCCGTGATTCAGTGAGCCCTGATCGGTCTGCTGTAATCTGGCCTAATCCAGCAGGGTTTGGCTGCATGTGAGAGATTACAGCACGGTCACTGCTGGTCTGCTGGTGGATGCCCGAAACAAAATAAGTGGACATAATATCACATACACGTGTGATATTTGGATACAACATCTCTTATCAAATCTATGGGATTAATAAACTGCTAACACCCTCCACTCCTGGGGAAACTTTCCATAAGATTTTAGAAACTCACTGCAGCGGTTTGCTCCCATTCAGCCACAAAAGCAACTGATGCTGAGCGATTCATCCCAAAGGTGCTGAAATGTAGGCTCAGTTTAACTCAGAAAGCCTTGTTCTTCATGGATCTCGTTTGGGCACATCGTGATTGTATCATTGCATATTTTAGGATTACGATATCCCTTTCTTTAAGATAACAAAAAACTGACAAATAGCACAAAAAAAGCATGTAAACTTCCATCTATCTATCTGAACAAAACCACTGTATTAGTGTAACGCAAGTGGTGTAAGCAGTGAAAGCCCCGAGGGCTCGACAGGGAGAGTGTGCAAAAGTGTCACTCTTATCACTCGAGACAGGCCTGGCTGTACAGAGATCAGGCAAACTCGGACAGACTCTAGCTGAGGATGTGTGTGAGTGTGTGTGTGTGTGTGTGTGTGTGCGTGTGCGTGTGTGTGTGAGAGAGAGAGAGAGAGAGAGAGTGCGTGTGTGAAATAACTCTTATGATTGTGAGAGAAAGAAGAACAAAAGCTTGTATGAGAGTGAGAGACTGTATGTATGAACAAGATAATGAGCAGGCAAACTGGGAATTTCTCAGCAGCGGCAGCTCGTACCAGCCTACATCCGGCTCACCAGGGAGGAACGGATGAAGAAATGAACGTGCATACAACCGACCATCACCAGTTTCCCAGTCAGAGGGGCCGTGGCAGGAATGACTGAGCCTCCACAAGACGAACCCCCAAGATAGTTAATGCTCTGCAGGAATTTCTGACACGACCTCTGACCTGACCGGGGTTAACAACAGCAATTATTCAACTAGCCACCCATCGATGCAGCAGAGGTCATTAAACAGGGCCTGTTTAAGCTGTGACATAACACTGACACCTGAGAGGTGTCAACAATAACGGTTGTTGACCCCCACTGAGACTAAAGACTCCCTTTTAACAGTAACCATTTTAACGTTACAATACTGACATGCAAATACAAGCACTCTGCATACACTAAACAGTGTTCTACATGGACCGCTGCATCCAATTTCAATAGAATATGAGATCGAAGCTGGCAAGACTGCAGTGGACATATCAACTCAGTTATGCATGTAATCAAGTGGCTCACGAATTCAGCCTTAAGTGTATTTTTTATTCTGTGTTCTGTCTTGGTGAGTTAATTTGCATTTTTAAGTCAGCAGCAAATTGATAAATTCTGAACTTAGGATGGGAATAAAATGCAGATGCAACTGCAGGCAGCAGCATCTTAGATGACTATTTTGGTAGTGCAGATGTGCTGAGGGTTTTTATTATTATTATTTTTTATGTCATTGCAAATTTAGCATCTTTGGGTTTTGGGCAGTCAGTGTATTTGTGGCTTTTTGTGATGGATTTTCTTCACCATTTTATGATATTTTATGAGCTAAAAATAAATAGAAAACCTCTGCAGTCCTTGTTGATTGTCAGATGAGTTGAGGGCCAATATGCGGTGTGTGTGTGTTGATGTTATATCTGGATTATGGAGTTTAATTTATTAGACATGATTATTCCGGGAGACATCATTGATAAGTATTTGCTTTCGCCACTTACTTGGTCCTTGGAGCTGCGGGGACTCCAGAGCGAGCGACTCGATGGTCCTGACCCGGCTCTGCTGCAGCTGTGTGGGTTTGGTGGCGTGGGCCGGGTCGGCCCGGTAACACCCGCCCCCCGGAGCGACAGAGTTCTGCTCCAAACTCCGCCCGGTCCTCTCGAAGCCCGCGCTGTACCGCACCGGTCCACACGCGGGGTACCCGGACCCCTCCTCCGGCCTGGCCCGGCTCTGGAGGGAGGACGCCCGGTGCTGCATGGTGTTGGTCACGTTGCTCGGCCCCAGCGGACGGACCTTGTTCTCGACCCGTGTCCCGACGCCGCCCGCGGACAGCGGGGCGGGTTTCTGGGTCTGCTTCGGTGCCTGCTGCGGGTGCACGGCAGCCTGGGCCTTGAAGTGGGCGCTGTGCTCCGGGTTCAGCATGGAGTAGCGCAGCCCCGCGACGAACCGCTCAAAGGTGAGGCAGCCATGCGGCGGAGTGACCCTCCTCAGGCAGCTCAGCACCCCGCCGGGCAGCTCCCGGGTGTCTGCCCCCTGCCAGCGGCTCTCGATCTCCGAGATGTGGACATACCCCCGTCCACCGTCATCCAAAATGTCAAACAGGGTCCTCAGGCTGTGTAGGAAGGCTTTGGGCAGGCCATCTGTTGAATACTCCGTCTCTTTCGGCTGCACTTTTGCCGCTTTAAAGCCCTCCGCTTTGCCTTGTAACGCTTCTTTTCTGGGTCCAACACGGCTGTAAATCGCCGACGTCCCATTCAGTTTGCAACCCTGCTCGGTCGCTATCAACGCCATGATTGTACCGACGTTCTCCACCGACTAATCAATCAAAAACTCATCAACAGAAGTTGGCTAACTTATATAACTAATATTTAACACACAGCCCGAACCTACAGAATAACACGAGAGATACACGCGTACCGAGCAGTAAAATACATATCCTAATAAAGCCTTTTTACTCAAAACAGTCCCGAAACTTCACCGTTCTGCCTGCCTGTCCTCCCCTCGAAACTCCGCCGATCTGTGATCCATACTTTCCTTTTTCTAGCGAGGACCGCCCTTCAAACGGCTGTGCGCGAGCGTCCCGGGACCAGCCATTGGCCGCGGTGGGCACGAGCTCGGCGCTCATTGGTGCAGGCCCGAGGTAGGCTCCAGTTTGAGTTGTGTGCTTTTGTTATTACTAATGCTGAGACGTTATTCATACAGCCTGGATATTATTATCCTCCCCTTCCACATAATCAGAAGGAGCTGGATAAACGATCCCCTTACGGCCCCACACACACTCACAACGGTGCTTTTGTTTCACATTATTAAATAACCTGGGATAGAATGAATATAAACAGTTAACCCATTAATGTTGATTATATGTCACACAAATCACACAAATGTTTACTATCATTTACTGCAACATAGAATTCCGTGAAAGTAATTAACTAGTAACCAGTAATTACTGTAAAAAAAACAAAAACACTTAATCCTTCAGTTTATCACAAAAAAACAACAACCACCAAATAGGGAGTATTTAAAACTGTGATCTTAAAAGTAACTAAGGCATTAAGACACGTGTATTGGAGTAAAAGTATAAATAATAAAAAATTATAATGTAATGCAAACAAAATAGGGTTTAATACCTCTCTGGCAGAAAAACTGAACAAAGAGGTCCTTAAAATGTAGAATTCATTATAGAGCTATTGTTCCATGTTGCATTAGATTGTGCATTATTGTACACACAGCCTTGCTGTTAAGCCTATTAGCCTACCTTCCATAATCTTCTAGAATTTAAAATAATCTTATTGACCATACATGGGATACTTGCCTGTATACATTTTAACAGTAACCACTGATGTTAGAAGGATTTGGTAACACAAAAGTCACAATGATCATATTCAAATAAAGCGTTAACTGTGTCTCTTCCTCCCTCCAAAGACCGTTTCGTCATGCGGAGGCTTTGACGTGACCTACTGTGATGCATATCAAGTTTTTCTCTCGGTCAGGCTGCTCCACACAAACACATCGCAACCATTTCTGGCGTTTCAGGGACACTTCTGTTTTTCTTTCTTCGGCGATGAGTCACATGAGAGAAACTCCCTGCATAGAACCGTATTTATCTCTGACCTGCCCAGACTTGAGCTCTCGTCTCCACATCGAGTGTGAAAGCCTTCGCACTGATTAACGTTAAAGATATTGGCACACTCTATGTACCGCCTCACATGTTATTCATGTTATTTGTTTAACAAATGCAACTTTACATTTGTCTTTCGTAGAGAAGAGCCTGAACGATCAATAAATGAACCCTCCCTCTGACAGTCAATCCCACACACCAGTTGTTCTTGTTAACACATCAATTTGTGGGAATGGATTATGACTCAAGGCTAAAACGGCCAAATAGATCCAATTTTCAAACACTCAATAGTGTGTCAGATTATACTGTGGGGCTGAGATAATTAAAATAAAATAAAAAAAATGCTACAAACTGTGTGTTTCAGGGCTGGATTGTTATATAAGACAAGGTGAAAGAAAGAGCAGGAGACAAGCTCGCTGTCCAGTTGCAGCCCAGTTAAGTGTGATCACTCAGGGTCAGACACCCAAGCTCTGACTCCAGCTCTGCTCATCTCTCTCTCTCATGTTGTCACGCACATGCACTGCTGCCAAACACACACACACACACACACATTAGGCTTCATAAACCATGCCAGTGGTTGCCAGGCGTGCCAAAAGAGCCGGTCCATACCGCTGTTTGTTTTAGTTATTGGACACGTAGCACCGCGGGCCAGTCACTCCTCTCATGTAACACACAGTCTTCTCCCCTCATTATCTCCCTCTCTCTGCTTCTTTAATGTCTTTTCATTCAGCAGCATCAATGTGCATGTGACAAAGGATTTGAGAGCTTATTCAATTCATGAAGCCTGCTGGGTTTTTTTTGGTTTTTTTTCTCCTTTTGGATGGAGAGAGACAGAGAGAGAATTCAAACCCTTCAAATCTTGGAGGTGTTAAATCAGATTTGGATTGCAGTGGGAGGACGAGAGCGAGAGGAAGCGGGAGTGGGGGTGGATTCGGGGAAAGGGAAGAAAAAAAACAAAACCTTAAAGCTTAAACCTTATCTGCTCTTATTCAGATTGCCTTAAGTAGGAGACATGTTTTCATTTTACAAACGCTGTAAAGATGTTTCCCGCTGCAACGACATGAGCTTGTTCTCAGTAAATGAGACCTGGACTTTGGTCACTTCATTCACTCGAGGTGTTAAAGCTTGAAAGACTCTATTGTTTCAAAGGCCTGCACTGCATGGTGCAGCATTTACGTTACTAACACCTTATTGTACAAAGTGGTTCAGCTATGCAAATAAACTGGAGTCACAGTGTTGTTTTAAGAAAGCAAAATGTAACCAGAAGCACTTTTTTTCTGTCGTGGACAGGGTTACCAGAACAAGAGACTGAGGGTTATCGGAGATTTTGGAGCATTTATTCAGAATTTAAAAAATAAATGTTTCACTTACATGCATCTAGAGCCACTTTCAGCCTTTCAGGAGTATGGCAGCAGTTGCATATCTGAGTCAGAATAGAGTGTCATCATCCGTTAAGGGTCTGGAACTGGGCCTCTACTCAACATTCAACCATTTGGAGAAGAGTGCAGCACCTGGATGAGCTTGTCATCTTCTATCTGAGGGGTGCTGGGCACTTCTCCCTCATGTAGTCCAAAGCACCCATGGTTTAAATCATCAATGTGTAATTTAGATAATCTGCTCACCAATTACTACAATATACAGCTCTGCAAATCCCATACCGTGACAACTAGTGGCTGGTTTTGGTACAGCAGCGTTAATTCTGTTGCATGTCAAACAAACGCATCCAAATAATAATACCGGATCACAAGCTTAACATCAGATTCCTCGTAAAAAAAAAAAAACACACTAATTCCTGACCTCCGATTGGGGAAACTCATCTGTTTATCCACACAGCGATACTGTTATGACATTTAAAAGCTCCTCAAACTCTTGAACCGGACAAAATGACTTCATTCATGAGCTGTATTGCAGAAACAGGGGGTGAAAATTTGAATGCGATATGCATCATCTCACATCCACCGCTCTCTCTACAGTCAGTAGAATATCTAGTGCATTTTCTGAAAAGGTGTAGTTATATACAGCAGATACACAAGTGTGTTTAAAGCTCTGTTCATTCCATTGCATCGCCATACTTTGTCTTCTCAGGTCCTGTCGGTGCCTCTGGTTTAGACACTGAAAGACAAACAGACACATATTGACATAAAGCGTTAAAGTCTGCAGGACAAAAAGGCCGATTTACTTCCATAAAATGACTGTTGCTTCTCCTGTTTTGAGGTGATCTAACAAGGCATTTACTACCATAAACAAATTTCATAACGGCCCAGGATGAATCGTGTGTGCTCACCCTGCGGTGGTGATCTGTCAGGGACTTTACCGGTTTCCAGCAACAACCAAAGGTCTGTGCATTTCTGCGTTTCCCAGCGAGTCACTGCGTAACTTCCCACTGAGGACGCCACTGAGAGGGAAGAGAGAGGCGTGGTTGGAGAGGGGAGTAAAGGTGAGCCACGCATGTTGAAACCTATTGACGGGTTCATTTCTCACCGATCGCAATGAGAAGGTTCCATTGAAGAGGATAAGGAAGCTTCCTCTGGAGAACCTTCTGAACAGCAAATAACCCAGCAGTGCCTGCACAAGGAAGCCAGGAGACATCTCAACAGCAGCCATATCGAACATTAATACTTTCTTCGATTCGTTAAACCACAACATTCATTTTCATTATGGCAACATCACAAATGCTTTGTGACACTATTGTCCTCTTCAGCTTCAGATTTTTGGTTTTCTTTTTTTCTCCCTCTATTCACCAAAGATCGAAACATTATCGATTGTGGTTTAGTCAGTCTGCATCTACGTTGATCTAGATTTCAGTCAATTAAAAAGTACTCCAGTGGAAAAGTGGGTTATAATGGCAAAAATGATACTTTTTATATCAACACCTACGATATCACAGAGTCCTGTCTGAAGTCAGATGAAGCTGGTGCTCTCATGTATTTTCATAAAGTGTTTGCAAATAATCCATATCAAAGCTTGTATTATTACCACTATTATGAATATACAACCATCGTCATGACTCTGTGTAATGGAAACATCCTGCTTTGCTGACACTAGAAACATTGCAGAATATAGCTCCCTCCTGTGGTTTACACGGGAAAAAATAATAATGTAGTTTCCTTTATCTTCTTACTATTTCCTTGGCGTTATAATATAAAATCCAGTATAATGTATTATTTTAAAATGCCTGGTAATTCAGTGATGACGATATAATAAATAAAAGACAACAGTGTATTTCCTAGTAATGACTTACCAAGTATAAAGGTCCCAGTCCCCTTCATGAATGCATGAGACTGACAGGCAGCATAACTCTGTAAACCCTGAAAGACAACGTGAGACAGCGTTTACTACTACTACTACTACCACACTTTACCACGTATATAATATAATGCAACATTTCCAGTACGTTACAAATGTTATCAGCTAAATCATTTGACTGTCACTGTCCTCCAGAGACGAAGAGAATAAAAAGGTTAAAAACAAAACACAAACGAAAAAACCCACGGGATGTTTTGCTGCTAACGCGTCGTCCACTTTGGTGAGCCCGATATTGACCATTTTGCCGGCTGTTGGTGGAAGTCCTACATGAGAAATAACATTAGCTCATACGAGACTGTTTTCGTAAGCCCACTGTTATAAAACTTCCGTGCTGCAGAACAAGAATGGGTAGAGAGAGGACCGGCATTTTGCATGTACACCAGCGACGCCTGACGGACTGGAGGTGGTACTGCAGCTCACCGCCAAAGAAAACTAAACACATTTAAAAAGATAATTTATTAAAAATTATAAAGACGTCTCACAAAAAAAAAAACCATAGCTTTCATTTAAACAAACTAAAAAAATTAAATGATTCTGAAACAGATACTTCCAGTAAGATGAATAATTTATAATTATTATAATGTAATAATTATTATAATGTATATCTTTACTGTTCCTTATTCATTACATTCTAATCTCTAATGCAATATTATGATATCCAAAATCTGAGACGATATCAAGTCTCATGTCACAATATCTAAATGACATTGATATATTGATATATATGGGATTGCCATTACTGACATTCATTTTAAGGCCCTGTAAACAGATTAATACATAAAGGTTGGTGCTTACATAAATTCATCAGAGTAGCCAGTCTGTAAATTGACATGTGTGACCTCAGACCTGCCACGCCACAGCACGCTGACCCCTGCAGCCCCTCTGTTGACCTTTGACCCCACAGTGACTTTGAGGGTTCTGCTGAACGCTGGAGATGAGCGGGAAGAAGAAGAAGAAGAAGACAACGACGACATATGGAAGGAATCCAACTACTGTTGAAACACAAAGGCTTAAGTTACCAGACATCTGTCACTTGTTACACAAGACAAAGCATAGAGAAGACTCCATGACTCCACAGATGCAAGTGACAAAGCCACAGGCTTCATGTGTTTACAAGGTATTTTAAATACAGGGTAAAAAGACGACAAATCAACTACAAGTATTAATGGTGGTACAGTGGTTAGCGCTGTTGCAGCACTGTATGGTAAACAAGACTAAACTGCATGAGCGATCAGGGTTAGGGTTAGGTTAACATGTAACTCACCATCAAACCAGAGGGGGCAGTGATGTAAGAAATTGATCTGATTTGACAGTTGGTTTGAGTGGGGGATCAAATGTCACTGATCCCTCCATCAGATATCATGTAAAACTACTTCACACACAAAAAGAGGGAAATATGTATAATTATTTCCATTCCCTATTTTTTCCTATCTTTAGATATATTTTTTTAATTGACTATTGATCTTGATAAAATGTCAGAAAATTGTGAAATAAGCATCGAAGAGATTAAGATATTTAATTTACAATTGAGTAAAACAGACAACAAAGTTTGAACAGCCTGAATTGACCTTAGTTTTCTTGCTAAATGACTTAATGACTAATCTATAATGAACATGCATGTTGACTGATTCTAAATTGATCGTAACAATGAGTCGTATTTGTAGCAACAGACTCCTTTGGTGAATCTTGGAAATGATTTTAACATAATGTTAGTGAAAAGTCTATGGAGGGATTTACAGTCAAATAAATAAATAACTGGTAACACACTTTAATTCCCTTGTTTAGCATTTAAAGGCCATATGGAAACATTAAGTAAATGGTTTATAACACTATGAGGTACAGTAGTGGTAGGCAGATATATGTTTGTTCATGTATTTAACAACACACATACTTCGGAAACAAATAAAGATCACAATTATAAGACCTGAAGATGTTCAGACTATTCAGGCTGGTTGGATTGATTTTCTTGAAACTAACTTTCATTATTAAGGAGCTTCTACGTGTTCTTCTGTCTGTGACCAAACACTTAACTATAAGCCAACAATTAAACCTAAACATATATCATTAACTTCTTAACCTTGCGCAACCTCCAACTGAAATAAGCATAGTTTGAAATGTTACAACACTCCCCTCCCACATTTATCGGCATTATTCACACTTAAACTCCACAAGCCCACTCCAACAAATGAGGTTCATTTTATTTATTATCATTTAACATTGGAAAAGCAACGGTCAGTTAACCCCCCTCCCCTCCCACCCAAACTGTACCATTCACATATTGTAGCTCTTTATTTCTAGGTGATTAATGTGTATATTCTTACAAAACAAAGATTTCAGACACAATCTGTACACTCCAAATCCAAGTCACACCCCTCCCGTCAACCCATCGATGACAAACACACTAACATGGGGAAGCCAAATGTTTTAGTGCAGTGTTGAAAACCTGTTCGCACGCACATACAAAATAAACAATCAACAAGTCGCATGTACATCTGTCAGTTACATGCTCGCTGTGTGTCTGGACTCCTCATCGAAGACACGAGAGGACACATGAAGCAGGTGTGCGTTGTACGTAATACAAGGAAGGCAGGCGATTGAGGAGAAAGTGGACACAGAGCCAGGACTGCCGTGTCTTCGGAAAAAGAAGCAGGAAATGGTTCAGTTCATGAAACCACTGTCCAAAATTAAATATACCAAAAAGGTGAGTAAAAAGGGGCGGGGGGAGGGAGGGGGGATTCAAGTTTTACACTCCAAGATGTTTCTCACATGGAAGATTTTTAGTGATGACAGTGTGCAGTGTGGAAAATCTGGAAGGGCAACACAGAGGCAGACTCACTCACTCATGATCAGAAAACACAAATAAAATAGATCAAAGTTAACAGAGTTGAAATCTTCAGTCCCCCTCCCTGCCCAAAAGATGTGACATTAAAAAAGGTCCCATAGTGTACACTTTTTTTTTAATAATGTTTGCCTTCAAATATCACCAGGACAAAATGACATGTTTCACAATCAAATGTTTTAAATAAATAAAGCTCCATTGATAGAATTTCTAAAAAAAAAAAGAAATAATAATAATAATAATAATAATAATAATAATAATAACCCTTAGAGCAAACTCACACAAGAAACTGAGCAAATCCCCCCCCCCCCCAAAAAAAAAAAAAAAAAAAAAAAAACACGCATACCATAACCCTGCAGGTGCAAAAAAATACAGTTTGAAAAGACTGGTGTCTGTTAAAAAAAAACAAAAAAACAACAGCAAACTAAGACTGACTGGAGGGATTTAAACCAGTTGACACGGGAGTGCCAAACTACAGGTCACAGTAGACTTTGGTAGAGATAATCATCAGAAAACCTTGAGAGCAAGATACCACACTTCTGGAGAACATGAAATAAATTATTTTGAGATCACAAGTAAGAAGTTTCTCATACCGTGACCAACATAACAAGCTTTGTTTCTGTGGGATCATGACAAAGGCCCGTCAAAGTGCTCATATCAACCGGAACAGCTTTCTAAATAGCAACTGGAGAATTTTGACAATCGTTTTTTAAATGTAAGAAATCCAGTTACTTCAGGTGATAAAACTTTGTACCTTGTCTTAAACAACAAGTCCGATCAAATTGATAGAAAAATTAAATTACTCAACGGTCAAGAAAACCTCTAGAAAAATTTACTTTGGCAGCTACTTTATTACAGAACAGCGAAAAATATTTTAACCCACCAATTTATGATTAAATATGAAATTTAAAACTGTAATATGGCCCCTTCAAGAAGAGAATAGACATACATTAACCCTGCCCATAACCCAGGTTGACCATTTCAATGTCCTTCAGTACATATTGGCAGCACATACATACTCTCACATACATACTCTCACACACACACAAGCATACGCAACTACACACTCAATACTGGTAGTGTGATTCAATCAGTGAAATCTCTGATGTGTGTCGTGGTTGGCTGCGCGGGGGAGTACGACAGACAGGGAGGCGGCTAAGGTGTCGATGACCATGAAGACAGCAGCCGTGTGCACCAGAGAGGTCAGAGAGGGAGCAATACAGTGAAAAGGTCCATGTCCCATTGTACCAGCTGAATGACAGGTACTGCAGCCCCTGCGTCCCCCAGTTTGCACAGACGTCACCACACCCAGCGGCTGGGTGGAGGAACAAAAGTGGATGACGACAACGGTCCATATTGTGGTCCAAAGAAGCTTGTCTAGTTCATCAACAAGACTACTTTTCCACCTCACATAGAACCATAGCAGCAGGTAGAGCTCGAGGGCCTCTCTCCTCGAGAAAAATGGAAAAAAAACAAAAAACAAACAAAAACAAAATAATACCTTTCCCCGTCATCCAGCAAGCAAGCTATGGAGAATTACCAGTTCTGGGAAGTGACAGATGTCTTTTTGCTCTATTCTCCTTCCCCCTCCTCCATCTTCTTACCCCCTGAATCCATCAAACAATCAACCAACATTGTCCTCTGCCGTTAGTCTCTTGTCATCAATCCCCCCCCACCCCCCCATTTTGCACTTCATCCCCGCTCCCCTCCCACAAGTCTATACCTAACCCCCCGCCCCCCGTTCGCCCTCCTCTCCCAGGCGAGGATGAGGGCAGATCATCGTTCAGGCTCCGACTCCAGGGCCAGCACCCGCTTGCGCTCGCGACACTGCTTCTTATGGGCGGGCCAGTCCCTCTGCTGGCACTGGGAGCCACAGTAGCGCGCCACCTGGCAGCGGCCGCAGATGTTGAACTCCCGCAGCTGTGGAAAAGCAAGGAACAAGGTCACGTATGGCTCTGGGCCCTTCTATCTAATGCTTTGGTACTGTGACTGTAGGTAACAATTTGAACGCGTGGATGGGTTCATGAGGGGGAAAACTATATAGTTTTCATCTCACACTAAAATAACTTAACCACACATCGAATTGATTAAAATCTGACTTGAAAATCATGCAAGTATCAGAAGAATGCCAGTTTCAGTACATACCCTCCTCTCGATGAGTGAACAAGGGGGATAATGACACTCATAGTAGGTACAGGAACACTCCTCTTCCTCCACCAGCTCCCCATTAGCGTTGTAGTAGCGTGTGCGGCTCAGCTCCAGATACTGCTCCTCCACGGGGTCGGCCGGTACCTGCTGGATGGCCAGCCAGTACAGAGACTGCTCTCTGGACAAGTAAGAAAACATGGGGAAACATACAGTCACGTATATGGGCTTTTACACACAGCAACACAAGAAGCCAGTTCTTAACTTTTATATATTACTCACTCAATATTGTTGAGAACCGAACATAATTATTTTCCCCTAATTTCCAAAATACATAACTAGTAAATGTACACAGTGTGATGCTAATGCAATCCTAATTTTCTGGGACCAAAAGTCAAAATGTCAGCACCAGTATGACTGTATTCCTACCTCTGTTTGCTGGAAATTTCTTCTGGCTTGGGACTCCAACCCACTGGGACAAGTCGCAGGTTGTCTAGCCGGTTGTCCACTGTCACAGAGTTGATATGGATGACTTGAAAACTGGGGGCAATGCCTCCTCTGTGCTTCTCCCTGGGTCAAGACATGCATCCAGATCATAAATCAACCAGTCTTTTACCAGCTACAAAACTCATTAGGATGAGATCCACTAATATAGGTGTGTTAGCAAGACAGCCAGGCCTGCATGTTGGCCACTTCCATGTTTAATTCAACACTTCTCACATAAGAAGAGCATGGTTTCTAATGGCCACAAGCAGGGTTTTTTAAAAAGAAAGGCAGCTCACAATTTTCACAAATAATACTGTGCAGATAAGTTTACACGCTGATAAACATGTGATAATACAACATTATATGAAAGGTAAATAACAAGAAGAGATGCAATTTGTGCATAATAGTAGCCTCTTCAGCATTCCTCTTGCAATTGTAATTGTTTTCAAATTGAAAACTGACTGTTGAAACTATATTCATCCATCTCCTGTTGTCCTATTCAGAATATACAGATCAATTATAATCGGAGGACCCCATCAAGGACACTTCCCGCATAAGAATGATAACCTATGTTGTCCAAGACTTGACCCCAGATGCTCCAACAGGAAAGAGGTGCTTATTCCACACCTGACATGCTGAACAATTTACTCACCAGAGCAGCTCATGCAAAGGCCTTCCAGCCCAGCGGCCTTTGCCAATGTCGAAAGCGTAGGCGAAGATCTTAGCTCCATTGCCATCTGCATCTACCTCCATGCGTGCCTGGAAATGGTATAACGTAACGTTTTGACAACAGTACTATTGGAAAGCGGTAACAGTGATTAAGTTAAATTATCATGGCTTACCTCAAACGCATAGTTTTCCACAAGCGGTATGTCCTGCTCATCAATCAGTGTGTATTTTGTCTGGAACGAGAATGGAGGGAGAATATTTTCATGTCAACAGCCACGACTCTTTTGTAGGCCTGCTTGAGCACAGGCCCGACTGTGATTACATTTTGGGAAACTTTACAAGGAACTTTACAAGGAATCCAAAGGTTAAACAGACAATCTGAGAGTAGGACCCATATAAGCCTTCAAGCATTCACCACCAAGTAGTAGTATGAAAATCTAAGCAGTAAATGATGAGAGAATTCAATCTGTGAAGATGTATAAAACAATTTGATATGCGCATGCTTGTCTATTGCAGAACCGCCTGTTATTTAGCTATGGCTATCAAGAACTTTGCATTCATTTACAACTTATTTACAACTGTGTCCAACCTGAAAAAATGAATCAGATTCAAATCACGCTTTAGTGAACACCTATCCACAATTCAACTGGTTTGCACAGACGTACAAAGTCAAATAATGATAAGCAGCTGAAGATAATGTTCAAACTCCTGCATGGGGAATTTGCCCTGCACGTGACAGCTGCAACACAGATATCAAACATCATCAGACATGTCCACCTTAACAACCCATTTGAACCAATCAAACGGTTTCATCTCGTGTTGACAATTTCGCAGCCATCCGAGCTCCCGGTTAGTAGGAGGGACTCGCAAAATGCACGTGACGACATACCAACACAATAGCCCCACGCTACACCGAGCGTGGTACAAAACAGCACAGGGTGGTGTTGTCCACATACCAAAAGGTCGACACATGCAATGTGACACTTTGTGTGTACTGCCAGACTATTGTGGAGCTCGTATAGAGGGGAAAAAAGCAGACACGCGGCAGGGGAAAGTGACATCATGTTAAAAAAAAAAGTTTCGTGACTGCTGACTGGAGCCCAGGAGCGCTGTCACTCAGCAGGTGGGCAATGGATTTGAACCAAACTGCCTGCATCATCTATCCTGAGTGTCTTGTGACACGAGCGGCCAGCCAGCAGCCTATCTTGACCCATCATTCAGCCACAGTATAACGTCACAACCGGCGTGGTGCTCTAGTGATGCTACTTAAGCAAGAGATAAATAAAATAGAGGCAGATTTTGCGCCACAGATGTCGGCTGGTGTGCCCGTCTTGCCGATGCTTTGTCACTTGCACAAAAGAATCAGTTGATGGAGCATGGCAATGGCTTCCTCATTAGCCAGACACTACACCATGTAATCCAAATAACACAGCTAGCGTGGCACTGCTAACTCCACCGCCGGCCGTTGTAATGCGACCCGCCGCTCGGAAAGAAAATAACAACGGTTCGCCGTTTCAACCCGACACCGGTCACGACAAAATAAGCAGCCCCTGTGTTTACCTTGTGGTGCTATTCGACCGTTAAACGTCAGCCAACGGCTAACGTTACATGCTAGTTAGCGTTAGCATCATAGCGAGACTGTGTGGTGGCGGCGGAGGCAACACAGAGAACCAGTCTGGCTCGGCCGGCTTCTCTAATCCGTTCAAGTGCAGTTATATTCGGTAAAGCCGTGCCACTCCCGCATCGCCAACGAGTTCGTGACCATAAACGCCGCTGACTAGCACCGACTCATCACCGAGAAACCCATTTTCCATCGCCTTTTGTGGTCCCCGCGGGCCCTCCCCGGCCGCACATGGCAGTCCTGCGATCCAGCTCACCTTCCCGGCCACACGGCCGAGCCGTACGATCCCGAGCTTGAAATCCGACATCAGGAGGACGGGGCGGTGGTGACAGAGAGAGGCGTAGGGTCCAAACGAAGCTGGTTTCAGGTCTAACACTCGCCGGGGCAGCCTCTCAGCCCCACCGCGATGCCAGTTTGGGTTAACTGGTTGGGTGTTCGCCCTGACTCCGGGTCTCTCCAGCAGCAGCCCAACCTCGGTGACACACCGCTGCTGGCGCAGGAAAGCCGAGCGAGCTGCTGGGGGCGGGGGGCGACGAGCCACTAATCTCAACGTCCAATCAAACTCGACGTTACGTTTTTTTAAAACAGGAAGCGTCCGATCACGTTGTCCAATACTAAACGAATATTTATAACGACCGCCCTTTTCAGTTATTACGTCATTGAACTCTCGTGACCACATCCAGCCTTTTTCGCGCGAAATGTTTGATAGATGGGTGGGAATATGTCTTTCTCCATAAGAGAGCTGAATACCACCGTATCTTTTATTATTGTCCTAAAAGTATTTCCCACATAGTCCACCATTAGAAAATACACACTCATAACGCTGTTGACAACCTAAAACTGCAAGAACTCTCTGTATTATATATATTTTATATTTGCAAATGTTCCCACGAGTCAAGGAAGGTTTGTTTATTTGCATGACATCATTATGATCTAAAAGTCAATGGGGTGAGTGGAAACACATGAGCAGGCACGGAAACACTACTGGCCTCTCTGAGTCAATCATTTGCCTTGTGTTCATCTGTTAAGTGGTGTTTGACATCATAAAGTTTGCTGGAAAATTGTAGACTTAATCATGCAGGGCCATAGAGGCTTGTATACTGTACATCAACAACCCTGCACTGCTACAGTACCACAAATAATACAACAATGAAAGCAAATACATTAAAGTTTCAATGGGTTTTTTTGTGTCATTTTTGTTTAGCATAATTGATGATGGTAATCTTTGGGCTATTTGTTATTTGGTTTCTTTGTATGTCAATTATATATGTTTTTACAGTTCAAATATATTTATTGCAAATATATTTCTTATAATGTTAAATAGACATTTCAATTGCCCGTCATTTTATTTCCATTCATTTAGAGGAATGAACTAGAAATGATTTAATCCTCACATAATCTAATGCTCCTTTGGTAGCACACTGGAGGATGTAACTAGTTGCATTCATTATTACCTGTCCGGATACAAAAGACTTTCAGTGAAGTGAGTGAGCACCCTCTGGAGATCAGGACCTGTATTACAGAAACTTAATAATATGGAAAAATTGTACATTTAAAAAAAAAAGAAAGTTTGAGATTAAGAAGAAAATTAGAAGAATAATCGGGGGAAAAATCTAATATATATATACCTTTTTTTTTTATACATAATACAGTTAAAGAGTTTCCATTGCTTTGTTGAGTTATTGAATGTCTTGGTTAAATACTTCTAAACAAACACAGGACATTTTTTCCAGGAAACCACAGCTCGTGTCCTGTGCGAAACTAAAAGAAAACATTGACATTAGCAGTACAGGGCATGTTACTCAGAAAGTGTAATAAGCATGTTTTTATTTATTACTCCATAAAAAAAAGTGGCAAATGGAATAACCTTTACTAAGGCAGGAAAGTCAGTAAATCAGTCTACATTGATGAATGTGGTTGGTTCTTACAGTACTTGCTTTATACTGTTGGAGAAGCTCCTCATTCAGCTCATGAAGTCCCTGCAGCATCATAGCACGACACGTGTTGATACGTTTGCAGCCTCTGAGAAGTGCTAGAGTTGATAGACGCAGCCATTCACTTTATTTGTCACTGCCTGAAAACATCACCAGGCTGCCACGTTACAACCATAACTACCCCAGCACACATCACACTGGTCAGTTATGACTCCATATTTCTGCTTGTTTATAAGGAGGTGTCCAGTTAAGTAACATTTAGTTGTTTTTCCACTTTTTTACCAGATAATATTAACAATAATAAGAATTAATTTAATTTACAAAGCACGCTTCATACAACGCAATCTAAAATTGTGTCACATACAAGGAAAAACAACTATAGTACAAAACTAAACAATTTACAGAAGAGAACCATGCAGTTTTAAGGGTTGGAAAAGGAGAAATAAAATGATTAAAAAACAAAATGTTCCAAGCCCAGCTTAAGACCGGTAAGTAATCAGCTCTTTCTTCCACAACAAGCTTTACTCAACTTTTGTTTGCTACCTTTTTCCATTATAAAACAGCTTTTTATGTTGGAAACAATGGCAGCCTTGTGCCTCCGCTGTTCCCGATTCAGAGTGAAATATGTGGAAACTCACCTTGTCTCAGCCAGAAGGCAGCACGCTCTTCTGTCAATCACTCCTATCCAGTTACTCACAGACATGGAGCTGGGAGGAGTGGGAGGTGTGTCACTTCTTGTGCAGGTTTAAATTTCATGAGATTCAAACTCTGTCCTTCCAAACGTGTGTAGCTTTAACAAAAAGTCTTTCATTTAAAGTTGTAGTTTAAGTAATGGGTAAAGGGATCCAAAGAGGTTTACAAAGCCTTTTACTTCCCTTTGATTGAAACCGCTCATCCTCCTCTTCAAGCATTTAACAGGAAGTTAGCAGCCTTTTATAACTGGCGTCCACTGGTGAAAGCTAAGCATGTGGGTAGAAAAAGGTACAAATAAAATCCGCAGTTAAAACAACAACAAAATTAGTTTCATGTGTAAAACATGGGATATGTCTTCTCATTTTATATGGCACGATACTGTAAACATTTATGTTAACTTGACTTTACGATAGTTATTTTAGGATATTTTATGGTTACATGCTGGCAACCATAAAATACTGGTCATTTTTAATTAATTGAAAAGGCGTAGAATAGATTACATGAAGTGAACACTTTCTCAGAGTGGTTGACTGATTGTCTGCACCTCCTGATTTGCTCCCACCTGCTGTAGAAGATATTTTCACGACATACTTTTTCTGTAACTTCCTGAAGAAGGCTGGATGCTGAAACACATCGAGGTATTGTTTGTATTTATTTTCTACCTGTGGGGGATGTGATCGTTTTAATAAAGGCATTTTAAAACCTTCTTGGAGACGAGTGTCTGGGTTCCATTCACCACCACTGTATTTGGGTGTTCTTGTTGAGATTGTTTTGTGCATCAAACTGAGAAATGTGAAGAGCACTTCAATGATTTAGGCTAGAAGTCACATGAAGAACACATGAAGTGTCATGCAGACTTTTACTGTTTCAACCCACTTCATCACTCAGACGTACTGCAGTGGTGGAGACAGAGATTATTATTAATGTAACTTCTACCATTACTATTCTACTAAACCATACCACTGTGATGTAACTTCAGACGTGACACACCTTTGACCTTTTATACTAGTATGGGATTAATCCTAATTATTGTTGGTGAGACAGAACAGATCAAAACAAACACACAGTGGTTCAAATGGACATTATGGAATCAGTTTTCTCCAGATGTGCTGAGAATCAACACAAACACACAATGTGGCTTCATGTGAAACTGCTTTATTAAAGACAAATGCAACAATAAAACAAACATGAAGGATGTTGATCATGTGACGACAAAGATGATTTTATTGGACGGATTCATCCATGATTGATTCAAGGAACTCAGGATTTCCATGAAATAAAAAATATTTTCACAATTTTACTAGCTATGTTGCCTCAAAGCAACAATATGCAACAGTGGAATGCGGATTCCCAGTTCTTATGCTAGTAAGCAATACTAATAGCAATATAACATTTCACACAGATGGCAGGATACCAAGAATTATTAAAGTATTTGTCAGTTAGTGCCTTGTTTTTTATTTTAAAATACTTAATAACAATAGTTATGATGACAGTTTAGCTATTAGTATTCATAGGCATAGACTAGAATTTATAGCTTTGTAAGCTCAGATGTGCATGTGTGTGTGTGTGTGTGTGTGTGTTTGTGTGTGTGTGTCAGTCAAATGTTCAATCTGCCACTAATATTCCTAGATACATATAATAATTGTGTAATTATCCTTTTCAGTGACAGTGGACCGGCCCCAGTCTGCTTGGACCGCATAGACCACTGGTCTGTCTACAGTGAAAACAGAGGGAGGTGTAAATATCCTGGATGTAATGGCATAATCAAGGCCATAAAAAAAAAAAAAAAAAAAAAAAAAACTGCACTTTTTGTATTTATTCCACTTATTGCATGTTGTTGCACCAAAGTAACATACCCAAATCTACCCCCTATTATTATAATTTGTCTAAATTATGTGTTGAATTGTTCAATGTGCTCTATGACAGGTAATAAAATGTGTGGAAATATTTTTTTCTCTCTATTATTTCATATATCATGCAATGGAGGGTTAAATCAAATCTGGTCATCTGGTCTGGTCTGGTCTGGTCTGGAGTGGTTTCTTCCTCATTTCCTCTCCTCTCTCTAAGAGACTAAAGACAGACAAGAGGAGACAACAGAAAATAAATACATTTGGCAAAATTATTTAACTATAAAATAATTCTGATTCTGAAAATGAGAGTAAAGTTACCTTTTTAAAATGGAGGGGTCTCAGTGCATCCTGTCTCCTTTGGTCATCTGGTCTGGTCTGGTCTGGTCTGGTCTGGCCTGGTCTGGTCTGGACTTGTTTCTTCCTCGTTTTGTCTCGTCTCTCTAAAAGACAAACAAACAAGACAATAATGAATAAACCAAATCAGGAACAAACAAATATTAAACTGTGTAAGAATTCTGATAACATAAAAAATGGTATATTTGTCTTTTTAAAGGTGAGGGTTCCTGGCTCCTGACATCTCTAAAACAAACGACAAGAGAAGAGGATAGTTAATAAATGATGTCAACAACAAGCACAATCATTATTATTATTTAACTGCATAAGAATTCTGATAAATGTAAAATAAATGCATATTGATCTTTTTAAAGGCGAGGGTTCCTGACATCTCAACGACAAAAGACAGAAAATAAACAAATCTGGCAAAATTATTTAACTATAAAATAATTCTGATAACATAAAATGAGAGTAAAGTTACCTTTTTAAAATGGAGGGGTCTCAGTGCATCCTGTCTCCTTTGGTCATCTGGTCTGGTCTGGTCTGGCCTGGACTGGACTGGTGGTGTGGTCTGGACTGGTCTGGTCTGGTCTGGTCTGGACTGGACTGGTCTTTCTGGACTGGTCTAGTCTGGACTGGTCTGGACTGGTCTGTCTGGACTGGTCTACTCTGGACTGGAGTGGTCTGGTCTCGTCTGGACTGGTCTTGTCTGGACTGGTCTGGTCTGGTCTGGACTGGTCTGGACTGGACTGGTCTAGTCTGGCAAGAGGGGACAATAGTTGTGTTATTTTAGGACATCTCAGTACAACATGAACACAATCTATTTCACTTCTAGATTTCCTGTAAAGGACGACTTACTAAAGCTTGATCTCAGCCGATGATGAGTCAGCAACATGAAATGAATGAACTATTTACAAATGTACAATATTTACCCCTCAGACACCCATATCATTCATATGGTGCAGTATGTCCACAGGGGCCCCGGTGCAAGACGCTACCAGGGGCTTCACCGGCCCGGCCAGACGCACAGGCCGGCTCTGACAAATAAAATCCAAATGTCTCTCAGCACGAGGATGAAGCGGTGGACAGTCCCCGGTGCAAGTCGCTACCTGGGGCCTGAAGGTTTCCTTTACAAGAAATCCCTTCACGCCATCCAATCACAGTCTGAGGCGTTTCTTTGCTGGATGCAGATGGCTGCTGCTGCTCTCCTCCTCACAGTTCTTTCTTTTTCGTCCCTGAGTCTTTAAACACTGAGCAGACTCTTTGGTGAACCGACAGAGGGTTGACATGAGGACTTGTCCATCTGCCTCGTAGTCGCTCACCCTCCAGCGGTTTGTCAGCTTGGTGCTGGAACAGCGGTAAACAGGAGAGATGACTCTGGTAACATTCCTGCCATCAACCTCCATGTGTCGGACACAGTTTCTGAAGTCCCCCTTCAGGGCTCCCAGGCTCGCCTTCTCAGGAAGAGGTGGTGTAAATATTGGACGAAGAGAAGGAATGGAGCCTGCAGGGGGCTCCACCAGACCTGACGGTGTGATGCCCTCTTTCTCCTCCTGCTCCGCATCGTCGAAGAAGGGTGTGGCGGTCAGCTTGGAGCGGAAGTTTCCCTTGTAGGGGATCATCGGGAAATCTCTGGAGCCTGTGATGAGGTTGTGGTACAGGCTCAGGATGGAGTCCCTCATTGACTCGATGCTGGAGCTGCTCAGAGGACGGTTCCTCATGTTAGTAACCATGAGTTGGAGGTCTCGTCCTGGCCGAGGCAGAGCAGCTGAATGGAGGGTCAAGAACAGGAAAAGGTTAGTGACATAATCAGGATGACATGATTGGACTCATTAAGACCAAGATTAACGAGTCAAAATAGTTTCAAAGACACACAGAACAACATAAGAGAGTCTTAATGAGGAAAACCTTATTTAAGATGATTCATGTGGTTCAAGTCCAGCATGACTAATGTGAAGACTTTACCACACTACATGATGTTAAAGAGAATCCTATTTATTACAATTCAAACTAAAAACGGAGATTTTGACACACACACACACACACACTTACACACACACACACACACACACACACACACACGCACGCACACACGTCCGTCTCCATGGCGCGTGCAACATACAGAACTTTTAGCATAGTTGGTCTATGCTTCCCCAATAAAAACACTTTCTCTCGGTCACAACTTCAATATTCAAACTTATTTGTTCTCGGTAAAATCCATCGTCTGTCGTGATTTTATATGGAGATAACAACTTTAATCATTCATGTTCCCTGTGTCTGTGCTGTGATTTACCATCACGGTCATCCAGCAGGCGGAGGATGCTGGCAATAAGCAGGTGCTTCTCCCGCAGGAAGACCATCGTTCACTCTCTCAGATGTCAGGAGGTCAACACAGATGTTTTACGAGCACAAAGTTTCTCTTTCAACAAATCACCGCTGGCTCGTAACAAGTCTCTTCACTTTCTGCACTTCACTGTCAGCGTTCAGGTGCGGAATGTAATAGAACGATGAGGCTTCAGCTAAATGAGCGGCGGAACGTATGGAGTTAGATTTGTGTCTTTATGACATGCGAGAAAATAAATGATCTGAGAGAAAAAAAAATATTTGAGAGAAAAAATTATCACACTGATAGCAAAAGATAATATTTGAGACTAAAAAAAGTTTTGAGAGAAAGTATTTTTTCATAGAACATAAAAAAAATATAAATTTTAAAAATTATTTCTGAGAAAAAAAAATCTCTCTCAAAATATATTTTTTTAACTCTCCAATATAGATTTTTTGCTATCAGTGTGAACACATTTTCTCTCAAAACGTTTTTCTTCTCGCTCTCAAAACCTTTGCTCTCGAAGCAATTTCTTCTCGTGTCAGGATTTTTCTCTCGTGTCAGGATTTTGCTCACGCCGTGAAAATGATGTCAGGGGCAGGGCCACGTTCCTATTGGCCGGTCGGGTGAGCCCGACGAGCCTCCTATTGGCCGGTCGGCTGAGCCCCGTCTTGGGAGTCGAACTGAATCATTACGCCATTGTCGATTCACAGGCATGGGCTGTGTTTGAAATGCCATACTAACGTACTGCCTACTACATACTCAACGTGTATGTACTGCATACTGCCTACTAAATGACCGTTTGAGTATGCTGCTGTTCACATGGAAGTTTACACATATCATACTACATTTTTTTTGTTTTTTAACTTTATTGACATCTTCTCTCACGTAACTGAATCGATTACATTAGCGGTTCTAGCTCCCGTTTAATGGAAATTACTTATCAAAATATAAAGCATGATTATTATTACACTTAATTAAATATTTCTAAATATTTTAAAGTCAAATTACAATTGTCAAATGTTTTCTACAGTTTATATGCGCGCTCCCACGCTTTCCCTCTTTCTTCCTCTTACCTGAGTAGCTGCTTCACTCGCCATCGATCGCGACTATTAAGCAGCTTTTATCGATCATTAATCGTCCGTTCATAGATCGTATTATACCTCTGACCAGGGAACACCAGCAACCTTCACCGCGGAGACGACGGAGGCAATCGGCCCGTCGGAGGAGCTACATTATTCACATGCACATGGAATTTGGATTTCCCTCTGAAGTAAGTAATATGACTTATCTGGTTTAAATACGTTCCTTTATTATTTGATTATCAATAGATGTGCATATGCATGCATAAACAAATGTAGGCTACATGTAGGCTAATATAAGTGGTTTTAATAATATCATGTATGAGTTTGGTGTGATTAAAAATAAACAAGTACAAGCAAGTGGGATATTAGTGAATAATTTATTAGACAAATAATCCATGTTATATATACAGGTTGCAATACGTGTATGATAAGAAATAAGTAGTTTATCAACAAATGAATAGGAAAGCATTCAGAATAAATGTAATATCTGATGTTTTCTGTTACAGGTTGGTGCCAGACGGCCGTACTGCAGGTCAATCCTCCTGTTCCCCCGCTGGGCCTCTACTTCGGGAAGGGGATTTAAGGAAGGACTTCTGTCTTTCAAGGTGTTCCACGGAGATCCTCGTCCACTGCTTACTAACAGAACAGATGGGTTCCATGTCCATAGTTCCACGGTGGTGATGGGGGTGACAGCGACGAAGTCAACGAGCCACTCCAGCAGTCCTGGGACATCCTCAGAGGCTCGTAGCTGCAGTGTCTGCTCCAAATGTCCAGATCCCTGGTGTTGCAAGAACATGATTATTGTTGAGGTTTTATTTGTGTTTATCAGTAGTGCAGTTTATAAGTAATACCACACAGTAGTTCTTACAGACAAATGTTTCCTGTTTAATGATTTACGATTATTAGGTTGTGTACAAATCTAAATAATAAATATCTGAATATATATGATTGTTGACTCATGTTTTAGGCCTGCAGGTCTTTTTCCCTCCTGCTCTGGAGGAGAGACCCTGCTGCAGTGGTTGGCATCATGGCTGAGGAGATGGGGTGTAGTGGAGTAATAGCAGGTCTTTGCTCCATCACCTCATCCATGACAACAAACACTTCCAGTGTGCAGCAGTGACCTCTCCTCCCTCAGTGCTGACACTGTCAGTTCCTATAAACAACATATACATACATACAAACACTTATCGTAATCATTGTTTAGATCAACTATTCACCACTAGTCATATATTAGAATATGGACAATAATACTGTTCCACATGGGATAAACTTAATGGACTCTGATGTTTTAACACATTGTAGATATTACCCAGCACTGACTTTGCCTGATTATTAATAAGAAAGACAACTTCATTCATGTTCAACAGAACGTTTCAGGTAGACATCTCAGGAGAGCAGGACATCTCCCATCTATATACGCTGGTGTTCAACCTTATATCATTGAGTAGCTTAATATGCAACAGTAGTAGTTAAGCCCTGCATATGAGAATTATAACATTTAACACCACATTTTTTAAGTGAAGCCTCTCAGAGCAGCATTCCTCCTGCCGATGAACGTCTCCTCATCGTTCCCTCCACTGAATGAGGCGCTCGGTGTCTGCATCCGTCCCTTTAACGAACGGTGCACCGCGTTATTTACCGCCGTTAGTAAATATATAACCACGGTTTAACATAAGCACTATATTCTTAGTTAACGTCAGTAAAAACGGCACATTTGCCGCTTCGGTTACGCTCGCTAACCTCTATGGTAAATTACCGTCAGTAGGCTAGCCAGCTGGCAGGACCTTCGATTCGTAACGTTAACGTACAATTCCAACAACAATAAAGTAACGTTCATTATCAATACGATTTAAAAGTCAGCTGGAAACATAAAAGTCATGTTACAGTATACTTACATGTGTACCCGGTTTGTGTCGGGCTGTCGCAATCGTCGGCCATTATCCAAAACTTTTCAGAAGTCAGACGAGCTGCAATGCATTTTGGGGAAGTTGAGTAGATCTCCCAAGACTCCCAAGACGGGGCTCACCCGACCGGCCAATAGGAACGTGGCCCCGCCCCTGACATAATTTTCACGGCGTGAGCAAAATCCTGACACGAGAGAAAAATCCTGACACGAGAAGAAAAATTGCTTCGAGAGCAGAGGTTTTGAGAGCGAGAAGAAAAACGTTTTGAGAGAAAATATGTTCACACTGATAGCAAAAAATCTATATTGGAGAGTTAAAAAAAAATATTTTGAGAGAGATTTTTCTTTTCTCAGAAATAATTTTAAAAATGTATATATTTTTTATGTTCTAAAAAACATGAGCTGGAAAGATCTTGGCCGCATAATCACCGCAGCTGAAGAATCAGGGGATCCGTGGGAGGAGAAAGGTGGGGGAGTTAGCTTTTCACCCAAATTGGAGATTTATATCATGCAGCTAAATTGGGTAACAAACGGTAAAAAGGCTGTTCATCTAAAAGGGGGGAACAAACAAAACGTGGCAGAATGATACCAATTAACTGAAGAAGAAGAATCAGTTAGCAGGTGTTCCACTAATATTATGGTCAACTGCGTCTGCAGATGTGGGTAAGATATAGAACCGATAAAAATTACACCAAAAGGATCATTAAGACCATATCAACGTCAGTATCCACTAAAACCAGAGGCCGAAGCAGGCATAGAACCAATCATTAAAAGATCTGGCTAAAGCAGGGATCATCATAGAATGTCCTGATTCACCCTGTAACACACCTCTGTTTCCAGTCAAAAAAAGCAGCACCATCTACAGGATGGCGCATGGTTCAAGACCTGCAGGCTGTCAACAGAGCTGTGATACCAAGGGCGCCCGTAGTGCCAGATCCACATACGCTGCTAAATGAGTTAAGTCCACAGGCCAAATTCTTCTCAGTTATTGATCTAGCAAATTCTTTCCAGTGCACCCAGACTCACAGTTTTGGTTTGCATTTTAATACAGAGGAAAGAAGTACACTAACACAAGGATCCTTCAGGGATATTGTGAAAGTCCTACCATTTTCTCGCGGGCAATGTCATCAAATCTAGCCAAATTTAACCCACCAAAACAAAGTCAAATTCTGTTGTATGTCGATGATATTTTGATAGCTTAAAAAACTCAAGCTGACTTTAAAACAGACACTCTGGTGCTGCTGAAGTTTTTAGCTGAACAAGGTCACAAAGCAAGTAGAAACAAACTGGATGGATTGCTAATTACGCTGAATTAGCACAACCACTGCAGGGTCTAATCTATGATCAACCTATGGCAGCCGGGGATAATATTATTTGGACACAGAACAATCCTTCAAACAACTAAAACAGGTTTTAGTGAGCACATCAGTATTAGCACTCCCAGACTACAAAAAAACCTTTCATCCAAACATGTGACGCGAGAGGAGGATTCATGACCAGCGTTCTAACACCTTTTGGACAAAAACTAAGACCGATAGCTTACTACTCTTCTAAACTTAATCCCATAGCAAGAGCTATGCCTCCATGCTTGCAGGCAGTGCAGGCAGCAGCTATTGCTGTACAGAGTTAAGCTTTGCTCGTGTCGTTTCATCCATTGACATTGAAGGGTTTACATGCGGTTTCTGTACTTCTGATGCAAAACAAAGTAGCTTTCATGTCACCAGCACTAGGGGTTTGAATCTTCACTGGTCCCACGATTCGATTCGATTACGATTATCCAGTCAACGATTCGATTCCACGATGCATCACGATGCATCATGATTACTGCACGTGGCTATGTTTTCGTCAAAGGATACAAGCAGTCTGATATATATATGAACTCCCTTTTTATTTTATGTGCTCTGGGAAAGCACAAACATCACAAAAGCTAGAAGAACAAGCTTATGTAGTGCTGTTACTTGTTAACAATATGAACTGACATATGAATTGTTACTGATTTAAATGTTTACAGAAATAACAGATAAGCCGAGCCTACCTGTTGTGTGAATAAATCTTCAAAAAACAAAACATTCTGCAGTTCTGGAATATAAATATCCATAAAAATATATAAAGCCATAACAAATGTGAAAGTAAACAAAAATAAATAGCATAGGCCTAGCCTAAGCCTGTTGTATGCATATTATAACTCTTCAACATTCTGCAGTAACATGCTACAACAAATATAAAAGTGACAGTAACAGCCAGGACACTTCCTGAATGTGCCATACAATGTGACGGTAAACAATAATAAATAGCATAGGCCTAGCCTAAGCCTGTTGTATGAATATTATAACTTTTCAACATTCTGCAGTAACATGCTACAACAAATATAAAAGTGACAGTAACAGCCAGGACACTTCCTGAATGTGCCATACATGTGTGCCATACATCACAAACATGAATAACTGCTCAGCATTTGGGAAAATGCAAGTTTTTCTGTAAGAACACCAGCTGATCCACATGCTCTGGTTTGAGAGTGCTTCTTTTAGCAGTGACCACATCTCCTGCAGTGGAGAAAACCCGCTCTGCAGATACGCTTGTGCCTGGGATGCACAAGTATCGCTTTGCCAGCCGAGAGAGGAGGGGAAATGTGACCTCGTGGACACGCCACCAGCTCAAAGGGTCCTCAGTGAGAGGCAGAGATGGGACTTTGCAGAATCTCTCCATTTCCTCTTCAGCCCTGGCATAGGGGGTCTTGGGTTCTGCTGTACCTTCAGTGTCAGTAAAAGACTGTCCTAGCAAACTCACAAGCAGTGATTTCTTTCTTTTGGGAGGAGAGGGGCTGTTCTCCGTGGATGTTTCATCTTCCAGAGTTCCTGTTACCCCAGGCTCTTCATCCACTCCTGTCCTCCTAGGTGTGCACCGGGTCTATATTTGAACAAAATAATAGAAAATTTAAGATAGTGTACTCAGTCAGTCAATGCAACAGCTCACATCTATCAGGATAACTATGTATACTATAACTTTTTTTTCAGACAAAACTTTAACTTATTGTAGCTACTTTTAATATTGTTATGAGCAATGTTTTAATATATAAAACTATATTTAATATCAAGTTACTTAAATAATTAATTACTTGAATATTTAAAATATATTTAATATTTTAATACATTTTTACAAGTTTTACAAGAAACATGATGAAATTACCTCCAAGGCTGCAGCCTCCTCAGTCACTCCTCTGTATAGCTCCAACCTCTCCTCTTCTGTGAGAAAACGCAGTCCCTTAAAACGGGGATCCAGGGTAGAGGCTTTATGAAGGATCATCTTCTCTGCCTCCCTGCTGTACCTCTTCAGGAGATCTGTTTTGATGGCATTCTTGACCTCATGGACCAGGGGCGAGTCTCCGATGGTGTCTGTCATGTTCTGACAGAGTTGTGCATTTAGAGGAGCAATAAGACATACTGTTGGATTGCTCTCTTCAGACATCAGTAAAGTTGCATCCTTCATAGGCTTTAATGCACTCAAAATGTCCTCTGCATTTGACACATCTGTTTCGTTGAGAGTGCAGAGGTCTGACTCTCCTTTTCTGATTTCTGGAGACAGCAAGGTGGCACAGATTGCAGGCTGTTGTTCCAAGAACCTCTCGACCATGTCGTATGCGCTGTTCCACCTTGTTGCAACATCAGTTATCAGCTTATGATTCTTCATGTCAAGACATTTCTGTTTCACTTTCAGAAGATGGCTCGCTGTAGTGCTGCGGTGGAAGAACGTTGATATTCTTCGGACTCTGCCCAGAAGCCTGGAGACAGTGGGCATTTTAAGAGCCCGCTGGGATGCGAGATTCAGCGTATGGGCGAAGCATTTCACATGAGGGAATTTTCCAACTTGAGCTGCAACAATCATGTTTGATGCGTTGTCCGTCACAAGCACCACATCTTTATCCGATAGCTGCCATTCTTCCACGACACGAGACAGTAGCTCTGCCAGGTGAGCACCAGTGTGCGACTCATAAACGGCTCTTGTTTGCAGCACATGTGACACAATCTGCCAGTCCTTGCTAATGTAATGTACCGTTACTGTTAAATAAGATTCTGTCGTGACTGAAGTCCAAGAATCACATGCTATTGCTACGCGACTAGCTTGTATTGGTATTTTTTCTTTGACTTTAGCTTGGACCCCATTCAGTCCAGAGGCCATGACTGCAGCTCCATCGTAACACTGGGCAATTACCTTATTGGTGCAGGCACAGTCCTCCAGAAAGTCCAAAACTTGACGAGCTATGGCTTCTGTGCGCTTATCACCACTGACATCACCAAACTGGAAAAAGCGCTCCTTGACACCACCGTCAGTGGTGTAACGCAGGACATCAGGGGGGGTCCTCCACGCTGGGAGCTGAGTCCGGGCTGCTGCTAGGGGTGCTGTCCTCGGGTCCCTTCGGCCTGACCAGCTGTTGTCTGTCAGGGTCGGAGGGCCTTGGCACTGGCGCCCCCCATGGCACGGTCTGTGAATCCTCCCAGCGTGGATGGCCCCAATGACAGCGCTTCCTCAATTCTCAGTGCCTTGCCATGTCTCCCTGTTGCCGGTATTGTGCATGTGTGTGTATGTGGGTGCGTGTATGGAGGGTGGGAGGTGTCTACTTTATTGTTTTTATTTTTGTGTAAAGCACTTTGTGCTGCGCACTCAGTGTATGAAAAGTGCTTTATAAATAAAGATTGATTGATTGATATGACATCTGAGCAGTGTTACTGACGTCAGTTGTCTCGTCTACCATAACGGAGACAAAAGGCGTGTTCCTCACCTCCTCCCTCATTGCTTCGGTCATTACATCTGCCACCGATTGAATCAGGTCATTCTGAATTTTGCTGGAGGTGCTGATGAAAACAGTGGCTGAATCCAGATGACAGCGCATAGGGCTGTCATACTCCGCCAAAAACTCCAGAAACTCCAAGTAGTTCCCCTTTTTTTCGGAATCTTTACTCTCATCATGTCCTCGAAACGCCAGCTCTTGCTTTCCAAGAAATGTGACGACATTGATGAGACGTTTCAGGATCTCTCTGTTCTGCCTGACCTTGTTGTGGGCCGTAGTATGATTACGGCGCTGCTCATCTAGCTGAAGATCAACTCTTGTGTCCCCAAAAGTTTGCAGGTGTGCCGCAGAATCTTGATGTCGGTGGGCTGACTTTGTCAGATTTGTAAGGCTGACAAATCCGCCGCTGACCCAGGTGGATGACTTGTCAGTTGTAAAAAGTAAGCAACTCCAGCAGTACAGCCTGTTTGTTTTCTTACAGCCCGTCATCCACGGATATCGCTGGTAATTTTCGGTCTTGAAATGCCTTTCCACTTTCTTAACCTTTTCTTTTAATTCCAGTTCTGGAGTTGGTCTTCCGTTTTCTATTATTTTAAGTTTTTCTGTGAAAGGCCGCCTTGAAAAAGGCGATGCTATCAAGCTAGCCACAACGTCACTCTCATCTTCCGCCATTTAACTCTGTCTCTCAACCGCTCTCACCACTCTGCAGAGATTCGATGTTTGGACTTCATGAAGGCCTACGACAGGGTTCCCCAATTAGTTTTCACTGAGGGCCAAATTATGTCCAGGTTGCCATGTCGAGGGCCAAATTGTCTGTTATTTTTTTCATTGGACCACTGAACATTGTTTTATGTGCAAATGTTATTATTGTTGCTGCTATTATTTGAAGTATTATGATTGTGATGATTAGTACTACCAGTGGTAGTTGGTTGTAGTAGCAGATAGTAGTAGTAGTCATAGCCTGTGTTGAGGGACAGATAAAAAAATGTACACTTGAAAGAAAATAAGTCCAATATCAACGATTTATTTATTTGAATGCCCCTGGAGAATATTTTGATCAACAACAAAAAACAACAGCACTACAGCAAGTGGTGCACAAGAGGAAAACAATATTGTATAATAGTGGAGTTAATGATTTTTGTTTGCAGCGTCTTGCTGTTGTCTTGTAATTTGCAGACGGTCCCTGCGCACTCGCACGGCTGCACATAGAGATCAATGTTCTCCGTCCAGACCGGAGGACAGCTTATTTATGTAAAAAATCTGGGTTTTGGTCCTTTTAGCTTGTAGTCTATGATATTACGGTGGGAAAGAGTCATCTTTTGTGTTTGAAAACGTTTCTCTTCAGATTTATTGATCCCGAATCTGTGAATATATTTTCAACTTTACCGACTCTTTATTTCACCTTATGGCAGGTTTTTAGTTAGTCACTGGGTCCGCACGGGCCGGACACTTTGCTCTTGCGGGCCGGATTTGGCCCCCGGGGCGCTAATTGGAGATGGCTGTCATATATGAACGTAATTGTCAACACATACATACGGACATTTCTTAATTTTTCAACTTTTAAATATCTCTCTCTGTCTCTTATGTATGTTTGGTAATTTCTAGCCTGCTATATTATCAGTTTTGCTTGTGTGTGTATTTTGGGGTGACTGTTTTTTTATTTGTTTTTTATCGCAAACAACAACAACAAATAACCATCAAATTTAAAGTAACTAAATGTCAGAAGCATAACACAAATAAACAGTCTCAGCCGGAAAAAAACAAAATATATCCGAGAGGGAACAGGAGGAAGCAAAAAGCTTATTTAGTCCCGCCCCTTCCTCACAAAATCATATCATATGCAATAAAAATTAAAATATTGTCATTCAATAGCCTCAGTTTATTGTTGACTGTTGATATCCAAGATGATGTCCGCTAATATAAAACATGTGTAGCACCTTTAACCCTGATTAATGGATACTCACATCCCTAGGTTCGGTAGGAGTTAGGTGAATGACTCAAAAAGAGGAGTGGTTTGAACAGGTGATATTTTAATATCGATGAGAAATAAAATAATAAACATAAACAACTTGGTTGTTCCCTTTTTCAAAATAATAAGGCGCCAGAAAATAAAAAAAGAAAAGAAAAGAGTCCTGGGACACTGAGCACTCCTGCTCAGCGTTCTTGTGTGTTCCGTTGAGGGGGATCCAATGTGTGTTCTGAGTGTCAACGTCAATTGAGTTTCCTTGTCTTCAGTTTCTTTTATTACTACTACCCGGGTAGGTGAGAAGTGTGTGTGTATATCTTATCTGCTCTCAATGTGTGGGATTCAGATGATCCGGAGTCGTTGAGGTAGGTAGGTTCTGCAGCTGGCCACACTGCTTCTCCAACTTTCTCTCTCGCTCTCAGAATCGCTGGGCTGGGCTCGCCATCTCGTTCGTCTCGTCCTCAGAAGCGTTGGGCTGGGCTCGCCATCTTGTTTGTCTCGTTCTCTCTAGCTGTGTCCCAATTCAGGGTCTGCAGCCTTCGGAGGACCCAGCCTTCGCGGTCTACGGAGGCGACACCTTCGGAGACTCCTCCGAAGGCTGGGTCAACCGTCGGTAAATGGGACGGTCTAACCTACGGAGCATTTCCTGATTGCGTCGCGACGTCATCACTTCTGCCGGCCAAGCCCAGGAAAAACACCGGTCAAAACAAAAATACGACAGACGAACATGATGGAGAGTTTTTAATATATATATATATATATTTTTTTCTTTTAATTTAATTTTTATTTTTTTGAGCAAGAGGAGAGGCGGCTGCGACGACACCGGCGGCTTGTTTATCTCCGGCTGGGAGAGAGCCGTGGGGAGGTAACGTTAAAGCCGTTATTTTAACCCATATTAATGTTCATACATAGTTAGCGTAGTGCGTGGTAATTAATATACCCGTTAATAAATGATACCGCTAAGTGACAAGCCATATCAAGTATTGACATGGATAATGTCATTTAACCATAATACTTAATACAGGGTTCGTACAGGTGCTTAAAATGTAAAATCTTTGAAAATGCTGTAATTTTAATGCTGTTTTTCAAGGTCTGAAAAGTGCTTGAATTTAAGTCTAAATCCTTGGCTTATAAAGTGATTAAATTGAATAGTAAAATGTTTACGAGCCCTGTAAATAACCCCGACTTAATTCAATATTTTATTCTTGCCTCTCTTTTAAACATTTTAGTGACATGGCATCCGTCGATTGCATCAGCCCTGCAAACCCCGATGATGGACGATGTGGTGGACAGTGGAGACATGCATCCCACACCCCCCACCTTCCAGATGATGTCCCACTCAGAGCCAGAAGAGTCCAGGGTCCTTATTGTGGCATCCCATCCAGTCCAGCAGCACCACCAGGGACTCCTGCTCAGTCAATACTGTATATATGTTCTCTGTAAATAGTTATTTCTGCTCATCTTTTGTAAATAGTTCTACATGTTAAGAACACCCACTTGTCAATAGTTATTGTAACTTTGTAAATATTTGTTAATTACACAAAAAAATAAATTATTTTGTCACTGAAAAGCAGTTCAAAAGTTGACTTTAGTTGTAAATAAGAAATGGAACAGATAATGTTACAGGTTATAATATTTTAATTTAACTATATACAATATTTGGAAAAGAAAATGGAACAATACAATATTTTTAATTAACAATTTAAATTACAAATCAACACAGAACTTAATCGAACAGAAAAAAAACATCCACCACCCCCCAAAAAATTCAATGCCGTCTCAACCTCTCCAATAAACTAAAAAGTCTCTCCATCCTCTCTCTTTCTCTCCTTTCCTCGCTCTCCCTCTGTAACTGCATGTCCTCCCTGATCAAATCCAGCAAGTCATCTGTTTTCCTCTTTCTTGCTGCTGTCGGTGGCCCTGTGTTCTTGGCCTCAACAGGTGGTCGTTCTCATCCCGGACCCGGAGTTTGATCAAATCATCAGTCTGCTCCTTGCTCTCTACAACAAAAGGACATGTGAAGCACATTTCCTGTTATGTCAACATGCAAAATCATTGTACGATATAATAACGATATTAACAGTAATAATGATCCTAAGGTTAGCTCTGTATTCAATCCAAACGTTTACAGTTTTACAGCCTAGAAATACAGCGGGGCTCACAACCCATCATTAACGTTATATATTTAGCTGCGAGAGGAGCGAACTGTAGCCTACACAACTTACAACGAGAACAAATTAACTGAACAGCTCCACGGTTACAATAAGATATAAGTTACCATCGGAGCTTGTAACATTTGAAAGTGAAGGGTTTTAGGCTTACGTTACGTTTAAAGGCTAACGTTAACTGAGCTCCTCGTATCAATAGCCTTAAAGGAAAAGTTCGGAATTTTGGACATAGGTCCTCATTTCCAACTTACCCGAAGTGATATAGGTCGGTGGAGACCGTTTTCAGCACAATTGGTCCAGTCCTTATATTTGCACAAGTCACCGTTGCTAACTGGTGTTGAGCTAGCGCACGTCAACGGTAACATCCAGCCTGTCACTAATACCAGCTTTAACTGCTCCGCAGAACACCCGAGACAAATGTATTATAACGTCGGACTATCGATGTACATGTCAGTGTTGGTAGAATAATTAAAAAAATATTTTTAAAGCTGCTACGAGTACTAGCTGTCACGACTGTAGGGCGCTTAGGTTCCGTTTTTACGCACTACTACTAACACGCAAAGTAAAATTCCGCTGCTGCTGAGAAACTAGTCCCTCAAAATGTTTTATCATTGAAAATACAAGGTTGGTTTAATTTCTAAAATGATTCTACCAACACTGACATGTACATCGATAGTCCGACGTTATAATACATTTGTCTCGGGTGTTCTACGGAGCAGTTAAAGCTGTTTTTAGTGACAGGCTGGATGTTACCGTTGACGTGCGCTAGCTCAACACCAGTTAGCAACGGTGACTTGTGCAAATATAAGGACTGGACCAATTGTGCTGAAAACGGTCTCCACCGACCTATATCACTTCGGGTAAGTTGGAAATGAGGACCTATGTCCAAAATTCCGAACTTTTCCTTTAAGCTACATCACGTAGCTGGCCCTACATTCCGGTGGCTACACGTATTAGCATTATTAACTTCACGCATTTTAACACTCAAATGTGTTTTAAGGCCCCTTGAACGTCCGACGTTAAGCAAAAACCCATTACTTACATTTAAATGTGTATTCGGCACTGCTGCCGGTGCCGGAGCTGCTGCCGTCTTTCGCCGCCATTGTTGGTTGAACAGCGGCGCGCAAAGCATCTTGGGATATGGGAGGCCGCGAAGGATAGTAGCGGTGCATCCTCCGAATACGGGGGAAAGGAGGACACATTTGTCGGCCGCATTTGGAGGAGCCTTCGAATTTAGACGAATTGGGACAGCCTTCGCGCAGCTCTGTGACGTAAGCGGCCTTCAAATGCAGCCTCCGAAGGCTGCAGACCCTGAATTGGGACACAGCTTCTGTTTCTCAGTTCAGACTAGCAAAGAAAAAAAAAAACAACCTACACAGAAAGTGCATAGGTATAAGAAACTTCATCTGATTCTGTCTATATTTCTTATGAGATCTCATCGTTTTCTAAGTTCACCAAAATTTAGGAAATACATTAGAACACATTAAATTAATTATTATGACTTAAAACAATTAGTTTTGACCATAAATGAAATCAATTATTCATGAATTATCATGTTAACAATGATATTTTTAACAGACACAGTTTATGCATCTTTTTAAACCTCTATTTATCCTTTATCATCAGTTTTTAACTATTTTAATTCACCTTTTTAATATTTAACTCTTGAACATAAAATGAATTACAGTTTTTATACACAAAAGTGCATTTTTCTTCATCAATAAATGAAATATACCACACCAGAATGGTGCTGTTACCATTTGCAGTGGCTAATAACACATATAAATAGTTCGAATGGCATAAGAAATGATGAAACTGCATCTTCTCAATGTAAACCGCATGGAAAATTAGCCTTAGCTTAGCGATTAACATGGCGACTAGCATTACTAAGCATAAAACAATGGACAAAATAGCATCCCAACCTAGCAGTTAGCATGTCGCGGTTGCTAGTAGCTTTAGCATTTCAAGCTAGCGATCTTTTTACAAACGATAAACTACGGTAGAAATTGCACAAAAGTAACAGAAAAACATTGGAAGGCATCATATGGCATATTTTAAGCAACATAGACCATCATAACCCAAGTTAATAGCACAATAAATGTATTTTTTTCCATCTGAACGGCTACCGAACTAGAAGCTAACTGTGTGCTAACTCACCGGAGTCTCATGCATTTTACTTCACAAAGGGGGTTTTTCCTCGTCGGCTCACGGCGTATCGGGTCTGCCTGCGGGCGTCTCTGCCGTTATCCGCAGCTTTCTGCTACTCTTTGCGTCGTGTTTTCTTTCTTTTAGCTACCGACTCCCTCTTTCTGGCTTATGGCTTGAGAGAAAATGGCGTCTGCTCTCAGGTGCAGACTTCACGCGATACCTGACCTAGGTTCACGCCGGATACAAACACTAGCAGTGGAATACTGCCATCTACTGGGGGTTTAGTAGAACTGTCTAAATGACAAATATAGGTTTAGTAACCTGATTTTTCATGCTGGTTACACATGTATTATATAATAGCCAAACCTGTTGTATATTAAGACTTACTCATTTGTATGCATTTTACTTTGGCTTTATGTACTTTCAGATGACAAGAATGAATGCGAGAAGTATGATTTTACTACAACTGCTGAATTGAGTGGCTCAGAAGAGGAGTTAAGGTACTGCCATGTTTATATTGACCTTTGAACTCATCACTCTATTTGTCTTTGAAAAAGCCAAAAATGTAAACCTTGGTGGCTTTTTAAATATCAAAATGCCAAATACCATAGAAGCATATCACACTCTAGATATGCTGGAATACACATTTAGCAGATAACA
Organism: Eutrigla gurnardus; assembly: GCF_963514095.1. Taxonomy (NCBI): domain Eukaryota; kingdom Metazoa; phylum Chordata; class Actinopteri; order Perciformes; family Triglidae; genus Eutrigla; species Eutrigla gurnardus. Next base: position 11,677,770 of record NC_139930.1, on the reverse strand, counting down.
GCCAACAGTTTCATTTTTTAGTTTGACTACCTTATAAAATTCCCCTTCACATGGTATAAAACTAAAAGTTCACACAATCTGTCAGTAGCAGTTTGATGCAGAAAGAAGTTTATTATTTATTATTTACATTAAAAAAAAAACATTAATAAACAGGGTGGGTGGTGTTAGGCAGAACGTCCTGCCTCCTCAGACTCCACAGGAACACTATCCAAATCTAAAAGAGGCAGAACATCACGTGGGACCAGATACTCGGCCATGTTGGGGAGTCCGGACACCACACAGCAGCTCAGAGCACTGCGGCCGATCCCCATGTCACAGACCTCGGACCACTCACCAGTGGTCACGTTGTAGCACTCCACGTTGGTGGAGGTGTCGGTGCTGTTGAAGCCCCCGGCAACGAAGATCCGGTCATCGATGACTTCGATGCCGAAGTTGCTGCGAGGGGTCAACATGTGGGACACTTGGTTCCAGGTGTTGCTCTGAGGGTCGTAGACCTCCGCGCTGCGGAGACGGCTGGCGCCCTCAAAGCCGCCGACCTTTGGGAGGAAGAGGAAATGAAAAGGTCAAACGGAGATTGAACCAGTTTCTCTGAATCTCTATGTGAGGGTCAGCAGTGTTTCCTGGACTTACAGCATAGAGGCGGTCTGCATAAGTAATGACGCCGAGCCCACTGCGGGCGCAGGTCATGAGGCCGATGGTCGTCCACTGGTCGTTCTCTGGGTTGTAACACTCAGCCGTCTGCAGGAACTCGTTCCCATTGAAACCACCGCAAACATAAACCTGGGAACAACAGGAAAGGACTTTAATAGGATTTAACGATTAAACACTTTTCTTGGCTTCTACTGGTAATAAATCATCTGAAATATCGCTACACAACTGTGAGATAATGTGAGAATTATGAGACCCACCTTGTTGTGGAGCGTCGTGGAGCTGGCGTCACTTCTAACCTCCTGCATGGATGAAATGAGACTCCACTGGTTTGTCTCGGGGTTATAGCGCTCTGCAGTGGAGAGTCGTTGATGCCCGTCGTACCCTCCCATGGCATAGATGCACCCGTTGAGTGTAGTGACGCTCACATAGTAGCGGCGGAAAAACATGGGCGACACCTCATGCCAGGTTTTTGAGCTGAGGTCGAACCTGCACATGCTGTTTAAACGCTCCAACCTGTCGAAGCCCCCAACGCAGTAGACACTCCCGTTGAGGAAGGCGGTGCCATGGTAGGCACGAGGACGCTCCAGATCGTGTGTCAAGCTGATCCAGTCGTTGGTGTGGACGTTGTAGGCCTCGATGCCGTCAGTCGGATCGCTGCCACTCCAGCCTCCGATGGCCAGCAGGACGGCGTTTGGAAGGCGAGGACGGGCGAGATGGTGGTAGACATCAGGCTGGTTTTGCATGACTTCTATGGCTTCCCTGACCATGCGCTGGCAGTCTGCGTTGTTATTCACCAGCTTATTAGACATCACACTGATCCTCATGTACTCTGTACCCATGGAGGCCAGCCGCACCTACAGAGAAAACAGGACAGAATGTTTGAATAGAAGTTCATGGACGGCAGTACTTTAGGCTGGTCCTTGACTCTAGAGGTGTCCCTACAGACTACTGTTCAATCAGGATGAAACCACGGAGAAGAAATCATGTGACAGGAAGTCATCCTACCTTAGATAAGAGCACAGCGATGTGGTCTCTCCTATCTTCCAGTGCGTGGGCGATCCAGCGGAGGACGGCCTCATACACAGTCCTCTCGTCTCTCACTCTGAGGTCGTCTCTGTTCAGGATGGCACTGAGTTGCTGCACAGAGAGCTGCGGGAACTCTTCAGAGGAAACGAGCTCCTCAAAGTGGTCGACGATGAAGCTGTAGGCCTGGCGGTGCAGTTGGGGGCAGAAGCAGACGGCGGTGAACTGGAAGATGCCGATGCAGTTCTCTGGGCAGAGCTGGCTCTCCAGGAAGTCGCAGCACTTTTTCACAACTCCCATCACATTAAACTGATCGGCTGCTAGAAGCAGCTCCTGAACGTTGTCCTCCGTCACTGAAACGGAGCCGGTGTATGCAAAGTCGATGAGGAGCTGCATCATGTCAGGAGTCAGGCCGGGGATGTTGAAGACCTTCTTGTCTGAAGAAGACCAGCGTTGGAAGAGAGCTCTGTGGGTCAGGATGAAAACACAAAGAAGAAGAAAGAGAAACTGACGTCAGCTGTTCCTTCTTTGCTTCACACTAATAACTAGGATAAAAATATAGTGGGGCGCTTTTCAAAACAGCAGCAGAGTGAAATATGACTCGTATCAAGGCTCCTCCCAGTTTACTTTAAACCACAACACTGACAAACCCAATACGTTGAATGACACACATGAAGTCTATTAAATAAATGACATCTGGAATGGAAATAGTGAATTATATGCATTTTGTAACAGATGTGTTACTTTTCTGAATGAACTACATTCTAAAATCTGCTTTAAAGTACAGTAGTATGGAACTGAGAGACCAGCAGCTCAAATTCTACTTCACATTTTTAAAAAACAACAAAACAATAACACGTTTGCCAAACATCATAAATCCAACTTGAGCTGAGTCTACAATTGATGTACAAACTTCACATGTTGGAAGTTGATATGAGATGAATGGAAACAAGAAACCTCATTTGAGATGATATCCAGTCAAGTCATTATATTTATAAAAACTATAGACAGAAACTACACCACTGGTTGAATTCTGAATGATCCTAAATATATAAATATTCTCGGGGCCGTCTATCAGGTGTTTAATGTCCTCTTGTTTTTGTTTAAATCACAAATGCTCTATGAGCTTGTTACGTTTTGTGGCTGTTCTCTCAGACTTCACATCGCTAATCAATCAATTTGCTGATACTTTCTGCTCTTTTGAAGGATATAAATTCACAAGTTTCCCCCCTAATATCAGATAATGTACTCACTCGAAGTAGAGGCTGCATCGACAGAGGAAGATCTTGTGGATTTGAAATTCCACGCCTTCAACAGTGATGACTGCGTCGCAAAACGTTCCCTCCAGACGTAAATCATTGAACCCTGAGTCAGGAAACAGGAAAGAAGAGTGGCGTTGATTGGCCATCTTGATTTGCTGATGATAAAGTTGTTGTCTCTGGTTGTTGGTTTATGTGGAGATCAAGAGAGAGACTGGACACCTTCACAGATTTCACTTCTAGAATAGATGCTCATCACATCACTGTGATCTATGATTCATGCATAATGTTATTGTTCAAATGTAGTTTGTATGTGTTTAACTGCAGCTTCCATCAGTCAGACAGCAGGTGAAGGTTCACTAAAGTGGCAGAACTCACACTGTATCATTTGTTTCAACTCTTGGGCCACTTTATTAACCATGACAACGGATGTTGCATTTATTTTTGGAGTTTTTCTCTACTTTTCAGAGGCCACTTTAGTGAACCAACACCTCCTGTCTGACTGATAGAAGCTGCAGTTAAACACATACAAACTACATTTGAACAATAACATTCTGCATGAATCACAAATCACAGTGATGTGATGAGCATCTATTCTAGAAGGTGTCCAGTTTTCTATTATTTGAAGTTTTTCTGTGAAAGGCCGCCTTGAAAAAGGCGATGCTATCAAGCTAGCCACAACGTCACTCTCATCTTCCGCCATTTAACTCTGTCTCTCAACCGCTCTCACCACTCTGCAGAGATTCGATGTTTGGACTTCATGAAGGCCTACGACAGGGTTCCCCAATTAGTTTTCACTGAGGGCCAAATTATGTCCAGGTTGCCATGTCGAGGGCCAAATTGTCTGTTATTTTTTTCATTGGACCACTGAACATTGTTTTATGTGCAAATGTTATTATTGTTGCTGCTATTATTTGAAGTATTATGATTGTGATGATTAGTACTACCAGTGGTAGTTGGTTGTAGTAGCAGATAGTAGTAGTAGTCATAGCCTGTGTTGAGGGACAGATAAAAAAATGTACACTTGAAAGAAAATAAGTCCAATATCAACGATTTATTTATTTGAATGCCCCTGGAGAATATTTTGATCAACAACAAAAAACAACAGCACTACAGCAAGTGGTGCACAAGAGGAAAACAATATTGTATAATAGTGGAGTTAATGATTTTTGTTTGCAGCGTCTTGCTGTTGTCTTGTAATTTGCAGACGGTCCCTGCGCACTCGCACGGCTGCACATAGAGATCAATGTTCTCCGTCCAGACCGGAGGACAGCTTATTTATGTAAAAAATCTGGGTTTTGGTCCTTTTAGCTTGTAGTCTATGATATTACGGTGGGAAAGAGTCATCTTTTGTGTTTGAAAACGTTTCTCTTCAGATTTATTGATCCCGAATCTGTGAATATATTTTCAACTTTACCGACTCTTTATTTCACCTTATGGCAGGTTTTTAGTTAGTCACTGGGTCCGCACGGGCCGGACACTTTGCTCTTGCGGGCCGGATTTGGCCCGCGGGCCGCTAATTGGAGATGGCTGTCATATATGAACGTAATTGTCAACACATACATACGGACATTTCTTAATTTTTCAACTTTTAAATATCTCTCTCTGTCTCTTATGTATGTTTGGTAATTTCTAGCCTGCTATATTATCAGTTTTGCTTGTGTGTGTATTTTGGGGTGACTGTTTTTTTTATTTGTTTTTTATCGCAAACAACAACAACAAATAACCATCAAATTTAAAGTAACTAAATGTCAGAAGCATAACACAAATAAACTGTCTCAGCCGGAAAAAAACAAAATATATTCGAGAGGGAACAGGAGGAAGCAAAAAGCTTATTTAGTCCCGCCCCTTCCTCACAAAATCATATCATATGCAATAAAAATTGAAATATTGTCATTCAATAGCCTCAGTTTATTGTTGACTGTTGGCATCCAAGATGATGTCCGCTAATATAAAACATGTGTAGCACCTTTAATCCTGATTAATGGATACTCACATCCCTAGGTTCGGTAGGAGTTAGGTGAATGACTCAAAAAGAGCAGTGGTTTGAACAGGTGATATTTTAATATCGATGAGAAATAAAATAATAAACATAAACAACTTGGTTGTTCCCTTTTTCAAAATAATAAGGCGCCAGAAAATAAAAAAAGAAAAGAAAAGAGTCCTGGGACACTGAGCACTCCTGCTCAGCGTTCTTGTGTGTTCCGTTGAGGGGGATCCAATGTGTGTTCTGAGTGTCAATGTCAATTGAGTTTCCTTGTCTTCAGTTTCTTTTATGACTACTACCCGGGTAGGTGAGAAGTGTGTGTGTATATCTTATCTGCTCTCAATGTGTGAGATTCAGATGATCCGGAGTCGTTGAGGTAGGTAGGTTCTGCAGCTGGCCACACTGCTTCCCCAACTTTCTCTCTCGCTCTCAGAATCGCTGGGCTCGCCATCTCGTTCGTCTCGTCCTCAGAAGCGCTGGGCTGGGCTCGCCATCTTGTTTGTCTCGTTCTCTCTGTTTCTCAGTTCAGACTAGCAAAGAAAAAAAAACAACCTACACAGAAAGTGCATAGGTATAAGAAACTTCATCTGATTCTGTCTATATTTCTTATGAGATCTCATCGTTTTTTAGGAAATACATTAGAACACATTAAATTAATTATTATGACTTAAAACAATTAGTTTTGACCATAAATGAAATCAATTATTCATGAATTATCATGTTAACAATGATATTTTTAACAGACACAGTTTATGCATCTTTTTAAACCTCTATTTATCCTTTATCATCAGTTTTTAACTATTTTAATTCACCTTTTTAATATTTAACTCTTGAACATAAAATGAATTACAGTTTTTATACACAAAAGTGCATTTTTCTTCATCAATAAATGAAATATACCACACCAGAATGGTGCTGTTACCATTTGCAGTGGCTAATAACACAAATAAACAGTTCGAATGGCATAAAAATGATTAAACTGCATCTTCTCAATGTAAACCGCATGGAAAATTAGCCTTAGCTTAGCGATTAGCATGGCGACTAGCATTACTAAGCATAAAACAATGGACAAAATAGCATCCCAACCTAGCAGTTAGCATGTCGCGGTTGCTAGTAGCTTTAGCATTTCAAGCTAGCGATCTTTTTACAAACGATAAACTACGGTAGAAATTGCACAAAAGTAACAGAAAAACATTGGAAGGCATCATATGGCATATTTTAAGCAACATAGACCATCATAACCCAAGTTAATAGCACAATAAATGTATTTTTTTCCATCTGAACGGCTACCGAACTAGAAGCTAACTGTGTGCTAACTCACCGGAGTCTCATGCATTTTACTTCACAAAGGGGGTTTTTCCTCGTCGGCTCACGGCTTATCGGGTCTGCCTGCGGACGTCTCTGCCGTTATCCGCAGCTTTCTGCTACTCTTTGCGTCGTGTTTTCTTTCTTTTAGCTACCGACTCCCTCGGTCTGGCTTATGGCTTGAGAGAAAATGGCGTCTGCTCTCAGGTGCAGACTTCACGCGATACCTGACCTAGGTTCACGCCGGATACAAACACTAGCAGGGGGATACTGCCATCTACTGGGGGTTTAGTAGAACTGTCTAAATGACAAATATAGGTTTAGTAACCTGATTTTTCATGCTGGTTACACATGTATTATATAATAGCCAAACCTGTTGTATATTAAGACTTACTCATTTGTATGCATTTTACTTTTGCTTTATGTACTTTCAGATGACAAGAATGAATGCGAGAAGTATGATTTTACTACAACTGCTGAATTGAGTGGCTCAGAAGAGGAGTTAAGGTACTGCCATGTTTATATTGACCTTTGAACTCATCACTCTATTTGTCTTTGAAAAAGCCAAAAATGTAAACCTTGGTGGCTTTTTAAATATCAAAATGCCAAATACCATAGAAGCATATCACACTCTAGATATACTGGAATACACATTTAGCAGATAACAGCCAACAGTTTCATTTTTTAGTTTGACTACCTTATAAAATTCCCCTTCACATGGTATAAAACTAAAAGTTCACACAATCTGTCAGTAGCAGTTTGATGCAGAAAGAAGTTTATTATTTATTATTTACATTTAAAAAAAAACATATTAATAAACAGGGTGGGTGGTGTTAGGCAGAACGTCCTGCCTCCTCAGACTCCACAGGAACACTATCCAAATCTAAAAGAGGCAGAACATCACGTGGGACCAGATACTCGGCCATGTTGGGGAGTCCGGACACCACACAGCAGCTCAGAGCACTGCGGCCGATCCCCATGTCACAGACCTCGGACCACTCACCAGTGGTCACGTTGTAGCACTCCATGTTGGTGGAGGTGTCGGTGCTGTTGAAGCCCCCGGCAACGAAGATCCGGTCATCGATGACTTCGATGCCGAAGTTGCTGCGAGGGGTCAACATGTGGGACACTTGGTTCCAGGTGTTGCTCTGAGGGTCGTAGACCTCCGCGCTGCGGAGACGGCTGGCGCCCTCAAAGCCGCCGACCTTTGGGAGGAAGAGGAAATGAAAAGGTCAAACGGAGATTGAACCAGTTTCTCTGAATCTACAAAAAACAACTGCTGATCAAATCTCTTCACCCTTCAGGTTATGTATTATGTGAGGGTCAGCAGCGTTTCCTTGACTTACAGCATAGAGGCGGTCTGCATAAGTAATGACGCCGAGCCCACTGCGGGCGCAGGTCATGAGGCCGATGGTCGTCCACTGGTCGGTCTCTGGGTTGTAACACTCAGCCGTCTGCAGGAACTCGTTCCCATTGAAACCACCGCAAACGTAAACCTGGAAACAACAGGAAAGGACTTTAATAGGATTTAACAATGAAATGATTTAAGAATTAACACTTTTCTTGGCTTCTACTGGTAATAAATCATCTGAAATATCGCTACACAACTGTGAGATAATGTGAGAATTATGAGACCCACCTTGTTGTGGAGCGTCGTGGAGCTGGCGTCACTTCTAACCTCCTGCATGGATGAAATGAGACTCCACTGGTTTGTCTTGGGGTTATAGCGCTCTGCAGTGGAGAGTCGTTGATTCCCGTCGTACCCTCCCATGGCATAGATGCACCCGTTGAGTGTAGTGACGCTCACGTAGCAGCGGCGGAAAAACATGGGCGACACCTCATGCCAGGTTTTTGAGCTGAGGTCGAACCTGCACACGCTGTTGAAACACTCCAACATGTCGAAGCCCCCAACGCAGTAGACGCTCCCGTTGAGGAAGGCGGTGCCATGGTAGGCACGAGGACGCTCCAGATCGTGTGTCAAGCTGATCCAGTCGTTGGTGTGGACGTTGTAGGCCTCGATACCGGCAGTCAGATCGCCACCACTCCAGCCTCCGATGGCTAGCAGGACGACGTTTGGAAGGCGAGGACGGGCGAGATGGTGGTAGACATCAGGCTTGTTTTGCATGACTTCTATGGCTTCCCTGACCATGCGCTGGCAGTCTACGTTGTTATTCACCAGCTCATTAGACATCACACTGATCATCATGTACTCTGTACCCATGGAGGCCAGCCGCACCTACAGAGAAAACAGGACAGAATGTTTGAATAGAAGTTCATGGACGGCAGTACTTTAGGCTGGTCCTTGACTCTAGAGGTGTCCCTACAGACTACTGTTCAGTCAGGAATAAAACCACGGAGAAGAAATCATGTGACAGGAAGTCATCCTACCTTAGACAAGAGCACAGCGATGTGGTCTCTCCTTTCCTCCAGTGAGTGGGCGATCCAGCGGAGGACGGCCTCATACACAGTCCTCTCGTCTCTCACTCTGAGGTCGTCTCTGTTCAGGATGGCGCTGAGTTGCTGCACAGAGAGCTGCAGGAACTCTTCAGAGGAAACGAGCTCCTCAAAGTGGTCGACGATGAAGCTGTAGGCCTGGCGGTGCAATTCAGGGCAGAAGCAGACGGCGGTGAACTGGAAGATGCCGATGCAGTTCTCTGGGCAGAGCTGGCTCTCCAGGAAGTCGCAGCACTTTTTCACAACTCCCATCACATTAAACTGATCGGCTGCTAGAAGCAGCTCCCGAACGTTGTCCTCCGTCACTGAAACGGAGCCGGTGTATGCAAAGTCGATGAGGAGCTGCATCATGTCAGGAGTCAGGCCGGGGATGTTGTAGACCTTCTTGTCTGGGGAAGACCAGCGTTGGAAGAGAGCTCTGTGGGTCAGGATGAAAACACAAAGAAGAGGATGAGAAACTGACGTCAGCTGTTCCTTCTTTGCTTCACACTAATAACTAGGATAAGAATATAGTGGGGCGCTTTTCAAAACAGCAGCAGAGTGAAATATGACTCATATCAAGGCTCCTCCCAGTTTACTTTAAACCACAACACTGATAAACCCAACACGTTGAATGACACACATGAAACCTGTTGAATAAATGACATCTGGAATGGAAATAGTGAATTATATGCATTTTGTAACAGATGTGTAACTTTTCTGAATGAACTCCATTCTAAAATCTGCTTTAAAGTACAGTAGTATGGAACTGAGAGACCAGCAGCTCAAATTCTACTTCACATTTTTAAAAAACAACAAAACAATAACACGTTTGGCAAAGATCATAAATCCAACTTGAGCTGAGTCTACAACCGATGTACAAACTTCACATGTTGGAAGTTGATATGAGATGAATGGAAACAAGAAACCTCATTTGAGATGATATCCAGTCAAGTCATTATATTTATAAAAACTATAGACAGACAGGGAAACTACACCACTGGTTGAATTCTGAATGATCCTTTCAAATATGTTACAAATATTCTCGTAGCCGTCTATCAGGTGTTTAATGTCCTCTTGTTTTGTTTTAAATCACAAATGCTCTATGAGCTTGTTATGAGCGTGTTGTGGCTGTTCTCTCAGACTTCACATCGCTAATCAATCAATTTGCTGTTACTTTCTGCTCATTTGAAGGATATAAATTCACAAGTTTCCCCCCTAATATCAGATAATGTACTCACTTGAAGTAGAGGCTGCATCGACAGAGGAAGATCTTGTGGATTTTAAATTCCACGTCTTCAACAGTGATGACTGCGTCGCAAAACATTCCCTCCAGCCGTAAATCATTGAACCCTGAGTCAGGAAACAGGAAAGAAGAGTGGCGTTGATTGGCCATCTTGATTTGCTGATGATAGAGTTGTTGTTGTCTCTGGTTGTTGGTTTATGTGGAGATCAAGAGAGAGACTGGACACCTTCACAGATTACGCTTCTAGAATAGATGCTCATCACATCACTGTGATTTGTGATTGATGCAGAATGTTATTGTTCAAATGTAGTTTGTATGTGTTTAACTGCAGCTTCCATCAGTCAGACAGGAGGTGAAGGTTCACTAAGATGGCAGCAAGATGGCCGATGAACGCAAATCTTCTTTTCGTGTTTGTGTGAGTTTAAATATTTCAACTGAAGAGATAAATTCCTCTGTGTCTCTAAAGCGTCTCAGCGTTGAGATCGTCCTCCTGTCGTCCTGACGTCCCTGAATCCTAAATGGAGGAACCAGATTTTGTCTCCTGGGTCTGTGGTCCCCTAGAGGTCTAGATAGTAGCTCACATTAGTCCAGAGACCAGACCAGACTATGTGGAGGAACCAGAGACCGTCTGTGGTCCTCCAGAGGTCTAGATAGTAGCTCACATTAGTCCAGAGACCAGACCAGACTGTGTGGATGAACCAGAGACTGTCTGTGGTCCTCCAGAGGTCTAGATAGTAGCTCACATTAGTCCAGAGACCAGACCACAGGTTGGTCTGGTGTCCATCTTTAGTAATTTAAGGCAAACTGTGATATTTTTAGGACCAACGATGTAATTTTGTCGTGTTTTTGTTTTGTCTGTTGATCGTCAGTGATCCAGAACAGACAGGTTGCGTTCTCACTAATCCAACTTTCCTAATGGCTCTACATATATTACACTAATTATACACATATATAGAAACCTGTTCTCCAGGCAGGACCACACGGCCTCCCACAAAGAACACCCCCACTCCACATAGCTGACTGGTCGACAACCACAGCCGCCATCTTGTAACACACACACACACACACACACACACACACACACACACACATACACGCACACACACACACACACACACATACACATACACACACACACACACATACACATACACACACACACGCACACACACACACACACACACACACACACACACACACACACACACACACAGACACACACTTGTATAGTATTTAGTTAGATAGGCCACTTGGACTTAGTGTATGTTTCTTTGTTTATTGTTAATAAACCCCTTATGAACATACTGCTGTGTTTATTAATGTTCTATAAGAATGAATGATATCAACCTCTTCTCTGTGAAGAATTCACAAATCCTTCAACTGTTTGTACTCATATTCTAATAGTTATTAATTATTGGCATTTGAGTACAAACTCCTTTATATTGAGACTGAGTATTGATATTAATAATTATCTATTAATAACTGAATCTGCTCCTGCTAGTTCCCCAACACTGTGTTTTTCTCTGCGATCCAACAAAACACACACCACTACACACCGGTGTCCTATTTATCAATGAAATGGGTGACGTGACCCATCACCATCAAGTTACCGCCCCCTTGTGATGTCATATACTAATACCCAAAGTATATTTATTAAGCTTTCAAAACACAAACAAAAAACACTCCAACAATAACCTTTAGCTGCATTGTGTTTGTTCTCTCCATCAGATGTCTGTGAACTGGAACTGGACACAAACACAGTCAGTAGAGAACTCAAACTGGACGACACCAACAGGGAGGTGACATATGTGTCATATCCAAATCATCCACACAGATTTGTCTCAGAGCCTCAGCTGCTGTGTAGAGATGGTCTGACTGGTCGCTGTTACTGGGAGGTCAAGTGGAGAGGAAGCGTTCATATATCAGTGAGTTACAGAGGAATCAAGAGGAGAGGAAACGACACTGGGTTTGGATGGAATGATCAGTCCTGGAGTCTGAGTAGTTCTGATGGTCGTTACTCTGTCTGGCACAAAAGAAAAACACTCATCTCCTCCTCCTCCTCCTCCTCCTCTGGTGTGGTAGCAGTGTACTTGGACTGTCCTGCTGGCACTTTGACCTTCTACAGAGTCTCCTCTAACAAACTGATCCACCTCCACACCTTCAACACCACATTCACTGAACCTCTTTATCCTGGGTTTAGAGTCTGGGATGGATCAGTGTCTCTGTGTCTCTGAAACTGTTCACAACAAACACAAAGCAGTGTAAATGTATTAATGTTTGTGTAAATGAACTTAAATGAATGGAGTATATCGGGATGGCTTTGTCTTTAGACTGAACCTTGTCGTGTTGAGGAACATGCATTAGTGACTGGAGCAAATAGTTGCTGTCCAGTGAAAACCATCAACATGAAACACAGAGCACACACAGATTAGAATAGAAAACATAATAAACATATTAAGTATTGAAAGGATCTACCAGCCTGAGATGTTTGAAAAAAGCCAAAAGATTTACTCATCTATTGTCCCAAATACACATTATAGATGTAAAGCTAAAAGACATGTTGACTGTGGGCTCATGGGGATTCTACAGTAGTAACTGGTTGATCCCTCTCTTTGGCATTATCTTACCTTGTTCTTATAGGTGTTACTCCACAATGATTAATCAATTATGTAACTGTGGATGAGCGTGGGTGTGTATACATTTAGCTATGTGAGCAGGGTGTACTCTTCCTCTTTTCCAGGTATCGACTTCAGCTCACTGAGACACTGTTATGGATGCGCAATGAAAGTCAAGACAAGGAACATTTAAGTAGATTTACTTGCAACATGAATTTGTGACCATCACAGGAAAACAGAGTCAGTATCAGCAGTAAAGATGATTACATAAGATTAACAAACTGGAAAGATCTTCAGGGCACAACATTAAAATAAGGCCTAATTCGATTATGAAAGTCACAGCATGGGCTCAGAGTCAGGATACAAAATAACCTATGAACAGTGTGACATACCGACCACAGGACCACATAACAAGAATAACTCAGACAAATGTAAAAAGTGAAGAGCATGTCAAGTGATTACAAAGGACTGGTAGGGCCTGACCCTGTGATACATTGACCTTGAGGGGCAGCTATGGAGTGTTTTGCAGTGGTGGTAGTGCAAAAGTAGACAGTGCAGGGATTCAATCAGTGCAAAGCTGTGTATGTTGTTAAATATGACTATGTGAGTGTGAACATAAAAGAATTCCTGAACAAAAAGAATACAAAGAAGATAAGATAAATGGAACAACAGACACACGGAAGATAATACAAGTCAACAGAGGTAAATGTTAGGACCACAGTCCAGATTGTGTAGAGTGGCTAATGTAGCCTGTAAGACGGTGAGATGGATAGTGGATACTAGAAAAAGTGATGTGATGGTTGGGGCAGAAAGAGACTTTTCTCTGCAGCTGACGTGATGAACTTCAGCTCCATGCCAAAAACAGAGCCAGCACTCCTTAGCCGCCTGTCCTAGTGGCCCTCTTCTTAATGCTGCCTCCCCAGCACACAACAGCATAAAAAAGACTCTGGCCATGACAGTGCTGTTTAGTCTTGTTCAGAGTCACTCCCGGTATGGTCCTCAGAATCACTGTCAAAGCTGATGTTCTGTTCCGTCAGAACTTGCACGTAACACTTCTTTGCATGCTTTGACATGCTGTTGCTTGCTTTTAAGTTCTTCAACGTCATGCTCTGTAGACCTAGGATCCCATCTTGTTGCAGGCCCCACGTCTCACCTTACACGTAAAAACACAGAGCCTTTATTCAATAGAAACTTTCTGATATATTGTAATGTATGCCAAATATAACTACAATACATACCTGATGTCATATTCATGTCATATGTCTGCACGGGTGCAAAGACACCTCCAATGATTATGCATTTCTGCAACAAGAATCCTCTTCTCCTCCTCGAGTCTCCTCACTGCCATCACCAGGTCAAAAACCTTCCTCTTCATCCATAGATCTACAGAGTCTGGAATACATAGATGAAACATAAGTCAGTTGTATTTAAGACTAGTATTTAAAGATTTTCTGGGGTTACAATCAAAGCATGACAGATTGTGTGCCACTATGTGACTATTTCACATCAACGGAATTGTGTACATACCACCGTGTGGAAGCTGCCATGGCCAAACAACCTCGTCAGACAGAATGGTGTCCAGGCTCAGGTTTTCTGTGTTTGGAACCATGTCGTGGTATTTTTCCACAGCTGAACTTAAGATTTTTTTTTCCTCCCGGATCTTTCGGCGGATCCGAGCACGTCCTTTGCAACCGTCATTGTCTTTGTAAAGACGCAGGGACCTCCTCTTAACACTAGCGACCAGCTCCTCCATTCGGCTGGTCACAGCAGCAACATCAGCATCATTTGGGGATGTCGTTGATGAGAAGAAGAAATGAAGATATAAGAAATATGCTTCTTGATTTCATGAAAAAATATTATTTCTGTATGGGCAAGCGAGCCTCAACAATCTCTGTAACGGAGAGGCTACACTTGTAGCTAAGGTTGAGTATAGTAAGGTTAGATCTTTATTGTCCCCATGGCGATAATCTTTTCCACAAGTCGTCAGCAATCAGAGTATGTGCTCTTCCACTACGATTACAATGAACCTCTTTGGAACTGCAGCCAAGCTTAGTCAGTTTAGTACACCTGACACACAGGTTTAAGGCTACGTGCAGTTGCTACAAGCTAAATTCAAACCATGAAAAGAAATTCACAGTGATAGAGCTATTAAAAGAAGCTTGTGTCGATGACAATACAAAACAAATGTGTTTATACTTTCATAATTCTACAAGCACAGAAGTGATACATCGAGCAGCATATCAAACAATATATTCTACCTTCTGCCCACTCATTGACATCAATGGTCCAGCTCTCCAGTTGTTTGTCTGTGATGTCCATTTCCATTTTCAGAGCCTCCAAGTTATGCAGCTGGCTTCGCAGGGTTGTTGTGGCCTTTAAACACAAATAGAAAATGACAATGTGGGAATTGCCTACAACGTTGAATATTCTTGATAATGAATGTAAAGTGCCTTCACTATTAGAAAACCACATACAATTAATACTGATTAAATATACAGTATATTCGTATATACATGGACTATCAATATATGTGGTATGAAATATGTGTAAATTACATTCTATATCAAGACACAAAATACAATTGACACTACATATAGAACCATCCGTATATTCCACTGTATCTGGGCAAGTCTATATTTTTGTGATATATGCCACTTTGACAATATTGTTATGCATGTTGCAGAAGGGAAAACTGGTGTCTTTACCTTCTGATATCGGCGGGCAAGCGTGGAAGCCAAGTTGTCAAACTTGTGCTGGTTCCAGCGCATGGCCATGATCGTCAGCATGTCTATGCGTCCTGCAAACATCAAAAATATGAGATGATCATCCTTCTTTCAAAAAGCAGTAGTAGAAGAAACTGTGCAGACTTGTTGGGTACCACAAACTTTTCCCAGATAATAAATTACAGTATAGTACTATGGTACCAACCCGCTGTCTTGTTCCATTTGACTACTCACCCATGAAAGGGCTAGTGGGTAAATAGCACAGGATAGTGAAGATATAGCATGAAACAGTGGCGCAGGACAGTAGGCAAATGGCAGAGAGCACTATGGCAGGACAGTAGGTGAATGGTATGGTATGCCCAACCAACAAGAGTACAGTACATTTCTTTTTATCACATTGCCCCTCATTATCCTCACTTTAAATAAAATAGGATGATGGTATTGTAATCGATCCATCCATCTGTGTTGAATATTCTAAGCTTTATATTTTCAGAGTCAGCATATATGCATGAGCTCAAAGTGGCTCACCATTGTCATCAGGATCAAATTGTACTGGTTACCATACCTGCTTTTGACATGTGCTTGGATGTAACAGCAATCCTCGAGAGGAAGGCGTTGCACTGCTCGACCTCCTCCCCAAGAGTCGAACCAGCCCCCTTCTGATATGCTCCGCTCCATTTCACCTTTAAAAAGAAAACAAAAAAAGAAAACCAAATGGCAACAATCTTATGCAGGTTTTCAGGGAACAGAACATCTCATTGACAATCATTTTTTCTTACCTCACATTTGAAATCGTGGGCTTTGGCATGAAACACTGAAAGAAATGGCCTCATGGTGAGGAGATGCTGAAGCTCAGGGCATTTCTCTGCCACTCTTCGGAGGTAAGGCCAGTACTGACATGCCACATCCATGGCAAAAAATGTCACTGGCTTACAGGCTATTTCTTTTTGGAGGAACAGGGGGTAGGCAAAAATCTCCCCCCTGAACATATTGAGGGCACGAAGAAGAACCCCATGACGACACACAGCGAGTTCCAGGCCCTCCTCGTCTGTTTTCACTGATGACTTAGTAGATGTTTCACGTGCCGCTGACCACTGCCCTCCACAGACACCTCTTCCAGAGGCCTACAACATGGAAAATGGTTAACAGTCCAAACTTGTTCAAAAAATGCTCTCTTTGTTTTATAGGTAAATATAATGAAGTTGTGCAAGTTTACATGACTGGTTGAGGAATGGACATAGTCCACGAATCTTGAAACATCCTCATCTTTTGCAATGAAGACGCCATCAAAGATGGCTGGTTCCTCAGATCTAAATAAAAGACATACTTTTTTTCAAATTCACAACAGTTACTTTCAAAATGATGAGCTGTCTATGCAAACACAAGATTTAGTAATTACCTTGCAGCACTCTTGAACCTATAGTTCTTGCGGTTCCCATCAACTGAGACCGCAAGCATGTCTGGGCTGCACGCTGGGCAGTCGAAATGGTCCTCCCTGCACAATTTCTCCACTTCGTATCGGACGGCCTCCCACTCCAAAAAGCTGGTTCGGAAGCTGTCTGCTGTGATGTTCCCAGTCTGATTCAAAAGAGAACAGTAACAGAGAACAAGAAATTAAAGAACTTCGACAAAGGGTCGCAGGTGTATCAATGTTAATGTAGTGTAATATAGTGTTAATGTTCATGTATCATGATCATATCATATAACTCACAGTATTATCTCTTGAGTTACTTAACTTATTCAATACTTACACGGCCAAAGCGGATAGTCCGTCTGTCCAGCATTCTTAAAAATGCTTGGCTTGACATCTCTGGTGCTGCCATCTTCACCTGTTCAAAAGAATAAAGGATGTCCAAAGCATATACCGTTGCAAAGTGAGAGGTGGCAGGCCAGTAGTCATTGCAGACTATGTCATCCAGTCCAGGAGTCCATGAGGCTTCACAAGCCTCGCATCGAATCTCAGGCAATTTGAGATCATATCGCCCTGGAAAAAAAAGAAATATATATATGTAAGGCACAGCCGAGCTAGTATGTGCTTATGTTTGTTATTTAGCAGACGCTTTTGTCTAAAGCGACATACAAAAATACAACAATCAAAATTAACATCAATTTGTAATTTTAATTATTATGTAAATCATATAATAAGCTTAGGAGAGAATAAAAAGATATAAAATCCCAGGAAATAGGAACAGGTGCCAACATCAGTAACCCTCATTGATGTTGCAGGCGTTAAAAATCCATTTTGCAACAAACATCACTCATACATACCGGATCATTTGAATGACATAACAGTCGCTCATTAGATGAGTGCAGTGGTCTAGATGGGGTGTAAGGTATGCGGTCACAACGTGAAGCGGAGTGGCCTTTACACCTCGGAGTGCATTAACATTTTGATATTCGAACGTCGCAAAGTCCATTATCTTGCTTCTACCACTGTTGCCAAAAATGATGCTCATAAACTGTCAAAATGTGGTCAAAAACTTTATGAGATGTGCAAATATCTGAATTTGAATGCACATTCTAACATCACAATGGGAGATTTAGCCAAACATTTGTATAATCACATACAGATAATACATTTGCGTCTGCATGATGCCGTCATATTAATATGTCATAATAATATGATATTAATATGTCCATATTAAGATGACCCTAAGCGTCTTTGTGTTTAGAGTTGATATGGTGTGTGATCAGGAAATAGCTGTGGGTGACATTCTGCAGCCACTTTTACAGAATTGACCCCATCCCGACCCCTGAAGTTCTTCTTACCATTCATTGTAACCACAACTATGGACTTTCCTGCGATGACACGGGATGATCCTCGTGGACAGCTGCATATTTCTGCTGACATCTCCAAAGGTATAAGACGCTCTTAGAAAAAAAGAAACATGTATGAGAAATAAAGCACAACATATGTATTTACTGGCAGCTATTTTGAAACCAGGTAGGACTTCATGGCTTCATCAACTGATCAGAAATCAGTATTCAGTTTTCCAGATGATAACTGGAAAAAATATAGTCTGAGAAGGGGACTCTCAAAAACTACAACTTACCACACTGGGTAAGAACACTCTCCACAACACAGGTTGTCGGAGGCAATGGTTCAAAGAAACCATGCATCATGGAATCCCTGTTGTGGAAGACTCTATCTCGATGGACCCTGATGTCACACTGGCCACAGAGGAAAGGGTGTGGTCGGCAGTCACAACAGCGGATAACTGCTGGATGGTCTCCACATTGTTGGCAGACTCGAGTTGCCACCTGCCGTTGTTTGCCCACCAGTCGGTTGCGGCTTGAGGTGGTGTATCATCCACATACAGGTCCTTAGCCAGTGAGCACTCAAGCTCTTGAAGGAAAGACTCTGTTAAGACAATGCACAATACTGAAAACCAACGGCGTATAACAACAAAAGATAATGGCATTGAATAACAGTCATTTTGAAATGTGTAATGTTATCTGTTATTGATCAAACACAAAACAATCAAAACACAAAACTATGAAATATACATTCCTATCGTAATAAATGAACATACTGTTTTGCATCAGTGCAGACAAAATAAAGAACATACCAGCAGTAACTGAAGGAAAGTTGCTGGTCACTTCCCCACTGGTTTCCAGAGCCATGACAGGAGGAGAGACACCAGTCTTCCGAGTGTGGCTGTGACTGGGACCTGCTGTAGCAAAAAAGCTGTTGCTTTTTACACTCGATGACACAAACTTTTAACGTCTCAGTTTCCTTGATGCTAGGCACAGGTATGTAATATAACCTCAGATATGTTCTAATTCAGACCCAAGACTTGTGATCATGTTGTATACCATTCCAAGATAAACTAGATCTGGAGATAAAGTCTACATTTCAATTAACACGAATGTAAAACAAATCTGACCTGCTTGTTTTCGGGATGATCTGGGTCTGCCATAAATAATGTTTCCATCGCAGTCCCTCTTAATCAACCTAATACCTTGATTGCGGTTTGATGGCTGGCTGGTGGATGGTTCTGCCTCCTGGTGCAAGCTGATGAGCTGTTGGAGGTTTTGGAGGTGAGCCTGATGTTCAGCCTGACCAACAAGGTCACTCAACTCCTTCTGGAGCCGGTTCGGCTCAGGATCAGACATTGTACAGGGAGGGAGAGAGGGCAGGTTAGGGGAGAGGGAGGGAGAGAGGGGGAGAGAGAGAGAGAGAGAGAGAGAGAGAGAGAGAGAGA
This sequence comes from Eutrigla gurnardus, assembly GCF_963514095.1. NCBI lineage: Eukaryota > Metazoa > Chordata > Actinopteri > Perciformes > Triglidae > Eutrigla > Eutrigla gurnardus. The sequence goes on along the minus strand of NC_139930.1, from coordinate 11,658,323 downwards.
GAGAGAGAGAGAGAGAGAGAGAGATACACTGTAAGATAGTAAGAGAGAGAACAAAAAGTAGAGAGACTGACAAGATACAATACAAATGTGGCTCTTAAAAGTGCCTTTTTGTTGTTATAGGGTGCTGCTAATCAGTAGTTGGAAGTGACAGGGATAAGGGAACCTGTTGAGAAAGAGAAAAACAAATCAATATAATATAGAATAGATCACCTAACTACAAATTACCATATGAAAAAACTTTAAGTGATGTGTAAGTCCATACTTCACATAAAATAGTTACAAATTCAGTTCACACAGATTAAAAATGAATATTTCACGTTTTTAATACACTATTTCAATAGTTCACGTTCAGTTCATTTTATTCAAGCTATAAAATTATCCTTAACCTAGCCCTATTATATGGTATCTTTGGTGTCCATGGATGTTTACGAGCTTGCAAATAATTGAATTGAAGTCTGGCAATTGATGGCGTTGTGACATGAACTTGCCAGGGTTAACTTGAATCCAACATTTTTATTCAGATTTCAATCTCACATAGTCTGAGCTAGTTCAGTGACTAGCAACTAGATTGCATTCAGTTCATCGTTCTAGAAAACATAGCGTGTTCTCCTGGCTAACTATTAGCTAACTATGTGTTGCACTAAGGTTTGCAACCTTTTAGAAGACACAAAGAGGACCGGATCCGGGCCAGGGGGGTTCTGCTTGGATCCCGCCACAATTTTGATCATTATTGTTAGATTTGGTGTTGATGTGTCTGTGACAGACATGTGTATTGAACATTTATGGAAATACGGAACAAATCGTCATTTAATTGCCAAATAAAGGACGATTCGCATTTTACGGGACGGGTGGCAATCCTACTAGCACTCTATATAGCAAATTACATTTGGTCTAAAAAGATGTTGTTATATATATCTATCCTATGAAATTGCATACAGTGCGCATAAACATTACCAAAAAAACACAACTACAAATGGCAACAACTCTACAGCATAATTTGCTTGCTTTTGATGAGGGCATGCTGTTTAATTATTTAAGCAGAATAGCAGGCAATTCTTACGTGGGATGTCGAAAAACGCAATGGTCCTAAGGAGCGTCTCATACAATGATGTATCACTGTTGAAGTAGTTGATTGGCCAAAGTGATGGACCATGCTCGATAAATGATTGCCTGAAGGAAAATATGTCTTCGTATTTATTTATTTGTTTGTTTTGTAATCCAACTCCACTTAAATTCGCCATTGCTCAGCTAAGTGTTGTAGTAAGCTAGCTTGGTCAAGCTATCAAGACCAATACAAAATTATACACGACAGACGGCCAGTATTTGGATAGCGTGTGCTTTGGTGTTGACATCTCATCATCGATTATCAGTGACTTTAAAATGCTGAGCTGACACAAAAAGCATTATAATAAACATTCACGTCGAGCTGAACCCAACTAATACCTTTTAAAGTGGACCAAAGCAAAAAGCACTCCATTCTTTTTGTGCACACATTATGAGTTCATCTCAAAGAGGAGGACTCAGATCTCTTCCTAGTACACCTAAGCTCTGATGGGGCCTCAGTTATCTAGTGCTTTGTGGGCTGTGTAGTTGCTCTGCGTTGATTGTATCATCAACCTCCTTATATGCATGTTATGAACTCTCTGGTATTAGGCCATCATTCATTATCATCTTAATTATAATAATGACATTATATCATGTTTAGTATTATTTTTCCTTGTTTCACAAACACACAAATAAGTATAGTATTAATGTCTGGGTGTTTTCACATATTTTCCCCTTAAACTGAACCAAACCTAGTCCTTTTAAAGTGAACCAAGCAGTGGACCAAAGCAAAAAGAACGTCACATTATGAGTTCTCTGAAAGAGGACTCGGATCTCTTTCTGGTCTACTTCAGCTCTAATGGATCTCATCCTATGCCTATTCACACTCACCTGCAGCTGGGGCTGATCGTGCCTTTCCTGGGAGCGTGGCTGGGGCTGAGGGTGCAAGGGGAAAAGTTAACCAATGACATTTCAGATTCTTACGGGAGGTGCTGATCTTGGAAACCAAAACTGAGCTGGAGTGGCACTGCTATTGATAGTTAAAATAACAGTTTTCCCAAAGGTTTGAGTGAATAGAGATCATCCTTGATCTGAGGGTCCACGGGACAAAGATCAAGGATGACATATTCTTGGGGTAGAGGCTGGTCTTCGGGGAGGTGATGGTCTTCAGGGTTGGGCTGGTCTTCAGGGTCTGGCTGGAGTTCAGGGAGGTGGTGGTCTTCGGGGTGGGGCTGGCCTTCGGGGAGGTGGTGGTCTTTAGGGTGGGGCTGGTCTTTGGGGAGGTGATGGTCTTCAGGGTGGGGCTGGCCTTCGGGGAGGTGGTGGTCTTCAGGGTGGGGCTGGTCTTTGGGGAGGTGATGGTCTTCAGGGTGGGGCTGGTCTTCGGGGAGATGATGGTCTTCAGGGTGGGGCTGGTCTTCAGGGTCTGGCTGGAGTTCAGGGAGGTGGTGGTCTTCGGGGTGGGGCTGGCCTTCGGGGAGGTGGTGGTCTTCAGGGTGGGGCTGGTCTTTGGGGAGGTGGTGGTCTTCAGGGTGGGGCTGGTCTTCGGGGAGGTGATGGTCTTCAGGGTGGGGCTGGTCTTCGGGGAGGTGACGGTCTTCAGGGTGGGGCTGGTCTTCAGGGTCTGGCTGGAGTTCAGGGAGGTGGTGGTCTTCGGGGTGGGGCTGGCCTTCGGGGAGGTGGTGGTCTTCAGGGTGGGGCTGGTCTTTGGGGAGGTGATGGTCTTCAGGGTGGGGCTGGTCTTCGGGGAGGTGATGGTCTTCAGGGTGGGGCTGGTCTTCAGGGTCTGGCTGGAGTTCAGGGAGGTGGTGGTCTTCGGGGTGGGGCTGGCCTTCGGGGAGGTGGTGGTCTTCAGGGTGGGGCTGGTCTTTGGGGAGGTGGTCGTCTTCCAGATAGGGCTGGTCTTGTGGGAGGTGGTCGTCTTCCAGGTGGGGCTGGCCTTCAAGGAGGTGATGGTCTTTGGGGAGGTGATGGTCTTCAGGGTGGGGCTGGTCTTCGGGGAGGTGATGGTCTTCAGGGTGGGGCTGGTCTTCAGGGTCTGGCTGGAGTTCAGGGAGGTGGTGGTCTTCGGGGTGGGGCTGGCCTTCGGGGAGGTGGTGGTCTTCAGGGTGGGGCTGGTCTTTGGGGAGGTGGTCGTCTTCCAGATAGGGCTGGTCTTGTGGGAGGTGGTCGTCTTCCAGGTGGGGCTGGCCTTCAAGGAGGTGATGGTCTTTGGGGTGGAGCTGGTCTTGTTGGAGCTGGGGCTGGGACTGGGGCTGGGGATCTGTTGTGGAGAACAAAGTAAGCAAAAATTTCAATTCTGTACATATGGTCAGAAGAATCTTCAGAAAACAATAATGAACTCTGCATGAAACTAATCTTACCTTTTATTTTGAGTATAAACTCATAAGCCGTCTTCATGTTAATCAGGAAGTCGCTTAGTCGTTTATCATTTGGCAGATTGGTCACCACATCTGCCACCCACTTGCCCTTGCTGTTCCTGTGGCTGGTGAACAGGATTGGCATATAGCCCCAGGCATAAAGTTTTTGAACCTGAAATTAAACAAGCACATTAGCAGTACACAATTAAACTACATTGCTACATAAATCTACTATCTATAGACCCAATCTGGCAAAAAATAGTTTTGATCACATTCGTGATAATTAAATAGTGTTTTCCATTTGATTAGAGACATACTGTGAAATTGATACACAGAACTATTCTTTCATGAGGATTTTTTAATTGCAACTGCCGGTGCTCAATTTCAGTTGAAAATAACTGATCAGATGTTGTGACAGTACTAAATATGGGTTCCACTCCACACTGGAATGGGTTATTATATTACTGCGTACACAACTGACATAATCAACTTCCTTTACAAATAATTTCCTTTTTTCATCTTACACATATTACTTTGTACAACCAACATTCACATAGTGTAATGCGCTAGGTGATGGTGGTGTAGTGAATAGAGGTCTGGGTTTCTAAACACTGTGAGGCTAGTTTCTCATCGCAAGACTCCTACCCCAGTGTGGACTTAGGACAGTTCTTGAACTGATATCTTAACTCTTTAGCAGACTGAGTGTTACCAGTTTATGTGTGGGCTATGCAGTGGTTTACTAGTTGGCCTGTGTTGTTGGCCATTTACTCTGTGAAAATCTTGAGTAACTAAGAAAAACACTGACATAGTTGATGGTTCAAGTGAAAACATTAGGAAATATCTTTGGTAGATTATGTTATATTTTAGAAACTGGTGTTGTGTACCAGGATATTGTTAAAATTGCCCACGAAGCCATTTAGAATACATGCTGCATTCATTTAGGACCTCTGCCACAGAAAAAAAAGTCCACAGCCTATAAGGCCAACTTAAATCATCAAAGTGTTAAAAATCCTGTATCTTAACCTCAACTTCTGTTAACTTCAAAAAAGCATGTATATTCCAGATATTTATTTCAAGTTTGTATTTAACAGATTCTTATTCTTATTTTTTTTCTTCTGATCTATGCATCCACAGACGGGGTCCTTGCCCCATCACACATTATCAATGAAAAGTGACAGAAATCATGTTGGGGGGGGGACTGACTTTCTTGAGGGAGAGAGATTCTATTTTCTGGACTGATGGAAATGATCCCCTTAAGACGGACAGATGGATGTGCATGTTAAGGTAAATACTGTGCGTAGTTTGAGTTTCACATTGATTACCGCTCAATTCATGAAGTATGAGCATTTTTACTTACAGCAATATTGGCGGAGGCCACCACCCGCGCTGCATTCCGCTGGTTTATGACTCCCTGCCCCCACTCACTTGTGTGCTGATCTTTCGATTTTGCAGCTTCGGGTTTCTGCAAAGGCTTTTGAAACAACCGCTGCACGATCTACTATTGGCCTCATTTGGCACCTTGCAGTGAGGGCAGGGTCTGAACTTTGGCTTTGTCATTCTGAAATGTACAACAGACAAACACACACAAAATATCAAACATTGATGCAAACACACGTATGCTCAAAAAAGACATTCATGCGCATTCAGGTGGGCAAGTCGGAGCAGTGGTTAGCATCCCCAATTGTCATCCAGGAGACCATGTCGCTTTGGAAAAAAGCATATACTACATACCTGCCACGTTTAGCTTTACCTGACAAAGATCCCTCACAACTTGGACTCAATTTGTAGTGATTATATTGTAAATCCTGATTGCTCTGCATGATATATTGAAAAAAAATCTACTTTTGACACCTGACTAAAATGGCTGTTTGTTAGCCAACTGTTTTGTAAAACTGAGTAGGTATACAGCTTAAGGATGGGTAAATAGCATGTTGAATTTTCAAACTAACATCCACCTCAATATCCTGGCAATAAGTCCCCTTAAGTTTTAGATAATAGCTTACTTTAACATCTACACCCAGCAAACAAGAGTAAACAAATGTCAAAGTTACACTCTTTGTCATTGTACAGAGTAGACAGTATGATTTGCTTGTACAGCACCTTAAAAAACTTACATTATATTCATAGGCACACCCAGCCTCGCTTTCAATATAACACACTCGCATTCTGTAATCACAGTCAGTAAATAATAATATATTCTGTAATCACCGTCAGTACCTAAATAATAATATGAAAACAATATAAAATATCTTTCAACAAGAAAAGAAGATTTGTTTACTGTAAATGGAGAAAGGTTAACAGATGCGCAATTTTCAGCTGTCAGAAATTAAAAACTAGCTTCATCTCTTTTCATATTTGGTTGTTATGATTTTTACATTTAGACATTTAGGTCATTTAGCAGACGCTTTTGTCCAAAGCGACTTACAATAAGTACATTTGTCAAAAGAAGGAAACAAAGAAACCACAACGTATCATTGGCGATAAAGTAAGAGCTAAAAATAGAACAAGTGTTAGGTCCTCATCAGAGTAAAGTAGTACTTCAAGAGCAGCAGTGCTAAGATCAGAGTGATATAGGTAAGTTTGGGGGGGGGGGGGGGGTCGAGGGAGGGTGTTAGTGGGTCATGCTATGTAGAGTCGAGGTGAAGTATGAACAGGTGAGTCTTGAGCCTTTTTCGGAAGATGGCAAATGACTCTGCTGTCCTGACATTGGTCGGGAGTTCGTTCCACCACTGAGGACCAGAACAGAGAAGAGTCTGGACTTTGCTGAGCGACATTTGTTTGATTTCAGCGATGGTGGTACCAGCCGGCCAGCTGAAGTAGAGGAGCGAAGTGCTCGCTTTGGGGCATGAGGTTTGACCAGTGTTTGAAGGTAGACAGGTGCCGTTCCATTGATGGCCCTGAAGGCCAGTGTCAGTGCCTCTGCGATTAAAATGTGATCATTCCTATTCCTCGGCTCTCACAGCTCTCAGCAGCTGTGAACGCGCACAGAGCACAAAGCTCAGAGCCGGACAATGACCACCGTCGTGATACAGTTAACTCTGACCGGGACTTTAGGTTTTGTTGAGCCGGATTATGAACACAGAGCCTGGAGATGTTGAGCCTCCTTCGTAGTAAAGCCCGAGGTCTACTCTTCATGTTACAACTGCGCCACCTTGTGGCTACACATCAACTGCCCTGAAGTCATCATAACTTCATAAGTTCTCATTTTCAAATGATTATGAATAGTATTATTTTTATTTGAAGCCGGGTCAGTCTTGACTGTGGGTGTTAGGGACCTCTGTGTCTGCTAGTGTCTACAATACAGTAATATTTTTGTCGACATTATCAAACGGAAAAACTTTTATTTTGAAGAGTACAGGGCAAGGAAGCACACTAGTCAATCAGAGGACCCGCACCGACGGAAACAAAATAATGAGTGGTAAATTCGTTTTGTAAGTAGGAACCAAAAAACAAGAAAATGAGCTGAAATTCTGATTTTCGGTTTTTGCCCAAAAACGAAAAAACGAAAAAACGTTCTGGTTTCTGCCTGTGTCAATTACTCACAGAAAACACACTAATAAAACGTACCTCCGTCGGCTACACATGTGATTCTTCTATTAAAAACAATGTAATTGCATCTTTAAGTTACAAAATATATATATATTTTAATAAGTTCATGCAACACCGCTACTTTCAAACTCTAATCTTACAACTTACATATTTAAGTGTTTGTTTTTTAATTGGTTCCTCTGTTTTATGACGTTGTATCTGAGATGAGGAAAATAAAGTAGCTAAAATCTGCCTGGCTGTAAAAGCCTTTATAACTCCTAGAAATGATTTGTGTACCTGATTGCTACATGTACTTGGTTGCTGATCTTGTGTAAAAGTACACATATACTGGTACACTGACCTGGGGTCTGGAAATTCAGTGCGACCAGCTGGGAGCCACAGAGCCACATGGGCAGCGGGTCGTAGTTGGAAGAATCCAGCCTCTGTCCTCGGGGATAAACTCTGGAAAGCTGACGGCGGTTATACTGCAGGAAGCGTTTCCCTCGGCTGCGTGTTGCAAACTTCTCTGCCTTCGTCTCTGGGAAGGACGACATGTCCCGGTATAACATGCCCTCTCTGTCCCAATCTCTGGAAGTAGCAGCAAGAAAAATAAATATAAATATGGAAACTGTTCAAAAAGTGAGGAAGAGGAGAGCAACTTGATCCTTACTGTCCTCGTTGAAGGGCACAGGTCTGCAGTAGACCACAAGCTCAGACAGCTCCACTGCTATCTTCTTCCTCCTCTCCATTTGCTTCTCCTCCTGCATCTGTTACCATGGAGATAAGCCAAGCACACTGTCAAGTTGTCCTTTTATAAATGTGTATAAAAGTAAATTGAAGTTTAAAAAATGTAGACGGCTGCTGAAGGTGAATTATTCCCATGATTGCTTTGGTCGTACTGACCCGTGCATCAGCGTTCTGTGTGGCCTCTCTGATTTTGCTGACCCAGCTGGTCACGTCCTCCAGACTGTCGGCGGCCATGTCGAGGGCCTGAGCCGGGTGAGAGGACAGCTGCTGGGAGTGGATCGTGAACACGTAGGGACGCAAATTCAACCCGTCCTTATGCAACACTGGACCGATGTGTGGAGGAAGACCATCAGAGGAAGAGGTGAAGTGACAGGGAGAGTTTGAGACTTAATAATTAGATGTTTCTACTGTGTTTATCTGCTAATAGAGCTATAAAAAAACAGGAAAACTATACAACTATGAATCAGTCATTAATAAAACATAAAAAAATAAGAAAAGTGGAGTTTGCAACCTTTTGTATCAAGGAATAAATGATTGAGTCAGAGAGGAAAATGTGAATGCCGTAAGTCTGTTGAGCATGAAATGTATCAGCAAGCACATTTAAGGTTTGGTTGGCTTATCAATAAATTGTATGTGAAACTGCAGTGACTGGCTGACAAAATTAGTTTGAATGAGTTTGTTACATTTTCTCTAGATTTTTCTAGATACTAGAAAGATGTAATACACTGATATATAATCCCTGTTTGGCAGGATGTCCAGGTAAAATTTCATAATTCAAAGAGGTTTGTCTCACTTTGTTTCACAAACTCACCGACTTGGCAGGTCGGTACATCAATGAAGCCTTTGAGGAACGTTCCCAGAGGACTGTTCTCTGTAGACTGAGATGACAGAATGATATAAAAATAAGATTGATTATGAGAGGAAAAGCAAGCTGCTTATGTGACATTCTTACAGCTCTGGCAAAGAGTCCCAACTCACCGCTTCATCCACCTCTCTGGTGGGAGAACTGGGAACCTCTTCCACATAGTTTGCAGGAAACCACAGCTGTTTCTTTCCTCCGTAGTCGCCTCGCCACCTAAAGAGGAAACATTCCGGTTCATGAGGAGCTGCTCTCCGTGTGGAGGAGACGCCCTGGTGTGACAGACGCACAGGAGATCACATGTACGCTGAGATCCACTCACCAGCCGCCCTCCTGCTTCTCCACGCTGAGGATGAGCGCTTGTTTGGGGAAACAGAGCTCATCTTCCCTCTGAGCTCGGTAGTCGTAGAAATTTCATTTCTAGGAACAAGAGACATTAGATAGGGAGGAGACATTTTAAAAACATGCTAGAATGCACCACAATGCAGGAAATTGCATCGACTTAATTACATATCAAAAGCTGGCATGGCATAGTCTCTCACACAACATTGACATGTTATGGTTTGAACAACTGATTACACCTTATACCTCATTGGTATTCTGGGTGTCCCATGCTGACGCAATCATGCTTATAACAATTAACACTGCGTATAATATCACCCAAGAAGAGCATTCTAAGTTTATTTTTTAACAGATGTATTATTTGAGTTGAGATTTAAATGAAGTAAATAAATAAATCTTTATTCCTGTATATTAAACCAAGGTAGAAGAAGAAAAGGTATAATATGTGTATTATTGCGGTGCCATAGGGAGCTGTGACAGAGTTTGCGTGCACCTAAATGATGTGCTGGTGCACCAAAATGAAAATGTTAGTCTGGAGCCCTGATGTACCTGAATGCGTCGCCTTAATCATTATCTGAAAAATTCCCACTATGAGATTTTTTTTAGGAGCCGCCACTGGACAAGGAGGATCCTGATCCGATGCCTGAACTGATTACCACGATAAACCTGTGGGGAAGTGTAAACGCAACATATTGTGCTTTAACAGGTGGAAGTGAGATGGAAAAAGAACCTGATAATTATAAAAAAAAACTGATTTATAAAAGAACATCATGATCGGGGGTTAGTTACTATTGTTTCAGTTAATATATTCCAACATGCCATTGTAGTTTATCAGTTTTAGGATTTTGTTGCATGTGTGTGTGTGTGTAGATATAAACATATCCATACAGAATGTTCACATTATAAAGTGAATCACTGTTTCAACCATAGGCGCCGATCCCGTGGGTGCTTCGGTGCTCGAGCACCCACTGACAACGTTGAGCACCCACTGGCCAATCGGGATGGCCGATGAACAAAAAAAAACAAAAAAGTGAATAAATGAAACTTGTGGTGGAACTGTATCTTTAAAATGAACTGCCTTTACTTGAATCGTATTATCCAATTAAAATCATTAGGCCTACAGCTCTGTGCTTGTACACTATGGCGTAGTCACCTAACAGGTAACCAATCGGATGATTGGATTTGGCTGCGGCTAAACAACGTAGGCTACACACACACAGCAAAAATGTGAAGGTTCGTTGCTTATCGGCGGTTAAAAATGGACAAGTTTTTAATTAGAAAACTAAGTGGAACCACGTCTACAACCACCAATGCTCCCAGCAGCAGCAGCAGCAGCAGCAGCAGCGGCGGCGGTAGCAGCAGCGACAGGGACAGCAGCAAGTGTCAGCAGGGACGAAAGTACCAGGCCAGCTGGAAAACAAAATTCCCGTGGATTACCTATGATGCATTAAATAACAAAGTGCTCTGTGAAGTGTTCTCTGCTGCCGACAAAATGCATGCCCCGCTACCATGTACAGGAGGACGTGAGATGGATTCTTATAAGGCTTTTGTGAAAGATGGCTTTTGCAGCTGGGGCAAGGCTATAGAAAGATTTCGCTGTCATGAGAAGTCAAATGTCCATCGAGCTGCTGCTAGCATCACAAGTGCTGCTAATGCCGGAGTTAATGTCGCAAATGCTCTCTCTGCCGCCAAGCAGAAGCAAATGGCTGAAGCACGAACTGCGTTGTTAAGTATTTTTTCTTCCGTCCAATATTTGGCATATCAAGGACTAGCCCTTAGGGGTCATGTGGACTCAGAGTCAAACTTGAGACAGCTGCTCAACCTGCGTGCACAAGACATCCCAGAACTACAGTCCTGGCTCACTCGTAATGAGTCTAAGTGGCTTTCTCATGACATTCTCAATGAAATGACTGAACTATTTGCGCATGATGTTCTACGAACACTTATAGAGGAGATAAAGCGTGCAGAGTTTTTCTCCATCATCTTGGATGAGACCGCAGACATCACAGTCAAGGAACAGGTGTCTGTGTGCTTCCGTGTTGTTACTGAATGTCTGGAAATAGAGGAACTTTTCATAGGATTTTACCAGACAGCTAGCACAAACGGGGATGCACTTTTCGACCTATTTAAGGATGTACTGCTGAGACTCTCCCTCCCTCTCAAAAACTGTAGAGGTCAGTGTTACGACGGCGCATCGAATATGTCAGGGATCCGAAATGGTCTGCAGGCACGCGTAAAAGAACTGGAGCCTCGAGCACTTTACGTCCACTGTATGGGACATGTGATGAACTTGGTGGTGCAGGATGTTGCCCATAACATTCCCGAGTGTCGGAACTTCATGTCACTCATTCGTGACCTCATAACGCTGATAAATGACAAAATGACTGGCTTGGTTTCAGGATTTCCAAAGCGCAGACGGGCCGTCTCTGCGCCCTCTGTGCCCGACGCACTGGACAGTAAAAGCTGCTTCGCTGCAGTCAATTTCTTCAAATTACAGCGCACTACTGGAGTTTCTTGACAACCTGTCTTCAGAAGATAAAGGTGACGCAGGCGGCAAAGCAAATGGTTTACTTCAGCACCTGCAGAAGTTCAGTACATTTTTTTCACTGAAGCTGATGTTGATGTTTTTTATGCGCGCAGAGTCAGCCAATCGCGCACTGCAACACAGCCAACTGCATTCACAGAAAGCTCTCCAACTCATTGAAATGCTCCGACAGGACATCAAGCATCTTCGTGAAAACGGATATGAAGATTTTTGGCAAAACACAACTGCAGCTGCTGATATCCTTAACGTTGAAAGCCCAGCCCTGCCAAGGCCAAGAAAAACCCCACGTCGACTGGATGACGGAGGCGCACCATCACACAGTTTCCAGTCACCAGAGGCCATGTACAGACAGCAGTTTTACCAGGTAATGGACACTGCAACTTCATCTTTGGATTGCAGGTTCAGTCAAGCTGCATTCAAACACATGTGCAGTGTTGAGGATTTTGTGACGGGAAAAGGTGACTGTGGGAGCATCACAGAGTTTCATGGAGATGATCTGGATAAAGGCAGGCTGACACTTCACCGTGACGTGTTCATTGACATAGCTAAACAGAGGGGTGTTTGCCTAAAAACATTTCGAGATGCTGTGGATTTCCTGAAAGGAGAGCATGGCGAGCCGCTGCGGACCCTGCTGCCAGAACTCACCAAACTGATCAGACTTGGACTCACTGTTCCTGTGACCTCTTGCACATCAGAGAGGTCTTTCTCAGGCCTGCGGAGACTTAAAACGTATCTACGCGCCACGATGGGACAAGGAAGACTCAATCACCTTGCGGTGTTGAACTGTCACAAAAACATTACAAGAAGCCGCAATCTGGATGCTATAGCGGATGAGTTTATCACGTGCACAGCTGCCAGGAGGAACACGTTCCTCCTTGGGAAATAGACAATAGCAGACAGTGGTGAGTAACTGACTCAAATATTTTCTTTGCTTTCCTTAACAGTAAGCTGGAGATTTCATGTGTCAAACTTGTGTTTTGCGAATCAATGTAATGAACTAAGCTTCATTGTTTCCTTGGTTGTACTGAAAAATACACACTGTGCTATTGTAAATGTGCCGAGCGTAAATTAATACTGCGTAATGAGTATTTGTTAATGTGGTCAATTTGTATGTAAATATTACATGATGAATACCAAGTTGTGTATTCTTTTTTTTTGCTTATGTGTTGCTATAGGTTACTTGTACAATTATACATGCAAGCAACATGGTGTTATGTTGTGAAAAAAAGTGTTGTGCAGTGTGCATAATACTGCTGCCTTCAGACTGTATGGTGTCGTATTTAGTTGTGGTTATGCAGTAAAAGTCAGTTTGTGACAATCATTACCTTGGTGGTATTCATTTAATTTGAGCACCAAAAATAATAAAATAAATAAATAAATAAATTGAGCACCCACGGGCAAAAACATAAATCGGCGCCTATGGTTTCAACTATAAGTTATGTGGACAATTCCGTGAAGTTTACCCTGGCACGATAGCCATTGGCTGCTTTTCGGATCGCATGTATTTGCGCCTATGCATGCACGAGACTTGAGAAGATCTCGCCAGACAGGGGCCCTGGGGTTCCTCCGGGCTGGGTCACTCCTCTTCTTCCTCGTTTAGACATGGGGTCTTTTGAACCATTCTTAGTCTGGCCCCCTCGCCTGAGACCAATTTGCCATGGGAAACCCTAGCAGGAGCAAAAAGCTCCAGACAACACAGCCCTCAGGGTCATAGGGACACACAAACCTCTCCACCACGGTAAGGTGATGGTTCCTGGAGAGGTTTTTTTTGTTTGTTTTTTAATATTTCACATGGAGTGTTTTTTTTTTCTTTTTGTATTTTAGTTGTGGAAAATCGGAGCATATATATATATATATATATATATATAGGGCCAAATTGGTTTGTTTGAGTAGTTGTGGGAAACCGGAGCACCCGGTGGAAAACCCACATGGACAAGGGAAGAATATATCATATATACATTTGGGGCCAAATTGGTTTTTGTTTTTTTTTTATTTAGTATTTCACAGGGAGTGTTTTTTTTTTCTTTTCGTATTTTAGTTGTGGGAAACCGGAGCACCCGGTGAAAAACCCACATGAATATATCATATATACATTTGGGGCCAAATTGGTTTGTTTGAGTAGTTGTGGGAAACCGGAGCACCCGGTGGAAAACCCACATGGACAAGGGAAGAATATATCATATATACATTTGGGGCCAAATTGGTTTGTTTGAGTAGTTGTGGGAAACCGGAGCACCCGGTGGAAAACCCACATGGACAAGGGAAGAATATATCATATATACATTTGGGGCCAAATTGGTTTTTGGTTGTTTTTTTTAATATTTCACAGGGAGTGTTTTTTTTTTCTTTTCGTATTTTAGTTGTGGGAAACCGGAGCACCCGGTGAAAAACCCACATGGACAAGGGAAGAATATATCATATATACATTTGGGGCTGTAGAAGAAAATGTGTTACCTTACAATTTGTTTTGTTTTAATGTTACTTTCTCTCGGGAACATCAAATGTCTTGCTGAGCTGCATTCATTGTATGTAAGCCTTGTCATGTTGATGAAAAGACCCTTTGAATGTGTCCCCCTTCCTGGACCGTCTCCGAAAAACACCTTCATCTCTCATACATTGATCAAGGCCCGATGAGTGACCCCTGTAGTGACATCGTCAAGCTCTCCCGAGAACGGTCACACCTCAACAGATGTCTCTTCCTCTGCAGAGAGACATGTGTTGATTCAATGCAAATCCACTCATGACGCCTTCCCTTTTGTTTTCTCGACTGTTCTGTATAAATCCAACTCAGCCAGCCCATTCCACAGACTGGATCTTCATAGACGCACTGTGAATTTCTTTTCTCCACTGTCAGTGATTAAACCTCATTTGAACCAGCTACAGAATTGGACCTGAAGAGTTTTCTTCAACAGGGCCAAATTGGTTTGTTTGAGTAGTTGTGGGAAACCGGAGCACCCGGTGGAAAACCCACATGGATAAGGGAAGAATATATCATATATACATTTGGGGCCAAATTGGTTTTTGGTTGTTTTTTTTTTATATTTCACAGGGAGTGTTTTTTTTTCTTTTCGTATTTTAGTTATGGGAAACCGGAGCACCCGGTGAAAACCCACACGACACCCTTATTTTAAAATATTAATATATATCTGTATTATAATTCCTACAATATAGGAATTATGATACAGCATACATTATTTTCCAAATGATACATTTTGGGCCAATTTGGTGTGTGTGTGTGTGTTTGTGTGTGTGTGTGTGTTCTTTCATCAGTGTCTATGTCTCGTGAAGAGCTTTTTAAACCATGGCTTCTTCTTCTTCTTCGGGATCTGGCTCTGAGCGTCGTCCAGCTGGGACCTCAAGGAGCTTTCTGTGTTCTTTAACTCCTCTTCTTTTTCTTGGAGAGCCTGTCTGAGGCTCTCAGTGGCCTGAAGGAGAGATAACTTCTCCTCCTGGTCACTCTTGAGCTGAGCCTCATAGGAAGCTTTGTCTTTCAGGTTCTGCTCTACTAGGGAGTCTCTTTCTTGCCACCATACCAGGCGGTCACTTGTCAACTGTTCTTCAAACTTTTTCTGAAGAGCAGCCACGAGGTTGTTGTGATCTTCGTCCTGCATCTTTAGCTGGGCCAGATGGTTGTTCTGGGATTGTTCCAGCTGTTGGAGGAGCAATTACTTTTCCTGAAAGCGGAGACTCTGAGTTTCAAGCAGATCTTTGGATTCTTTCAGATGTGCTGTGATCCTGCTGGTCTCCACTTTCTGCTGCTCCAGCTGGGCTTGATGGATCTTTGTAGCCTCCTCCTGTTGTGTTCGAAGAGAGGCTACAAACTTCAGCTGGTCGAGGTACTTGACCCGGACTTCTTTCAGCATTACAGTGAGGGATGATCTCTCCTCCTCCATCTGGAAGCGTTCGATCTCCAGATCCTGCTGCGATTTCTTTTTCTCCATCTCAGAGTGGAGACGCTCAGTCTCCAGCAGCTCTTCTGACTTTTTCAGGGCTGCTGCAATCCTGCTGGTCTCCACTTTCTGCTGCTCCATCAGGGCTTGATGGATCTTTGTAGCCTCCTCCTGTTGTGTTTGGATAGAGGCTGCGATCTTCAGCTGGGCGTGGTACTTGTCCTGTGCTTCTTTCAGCATTGCAGCGAGGGATGACTTCTCCTGCTGATCACTCTTGTGCTGCTGCTCGGCCTTTGCTATAGAAGCCACAATGAGTTTCTTCCTCTGCTCCTGCTTGTGGAGCTGAGCCTGATAGGAAGCTTCGTCTTTCAGGTTCTGCTTCACCATGGAGGCTCTCTCCTGCCACCATGCCAGGCGGTCACTCGCCAACTGTTCTTCAAACTTTTTCTGAAGGGTTGACTTCTCCTCCTGACACTGCAGCTGCAGCTCTTCTGACTTTTTCAAGGCCGCTGCGATCCTGCTGGTCTCTGCTGCCTGTACATCAATCTGGACACGTTCGGTCTTCAGTTCCTGCTCTGCTTTCTGCAGATCAGCCATGAGCTTACTAATTGCCTCTGTGTGTTCATTGATTTTGGCCATATAGAAGTCTCTGACAGAGTCCATGTCCTCTTCACTGGGGCTTTTTTGTTGACTTTGTGCCTCTTTCAGGGCCTCTGCCAACCGGCTGGTCTCTGCCTGGCATCTCTCCAGTGTCTGCCTCACCTCAAACTCTTGTTTTTGCAGATAACCAATGACGCCGACGTGGAAATGATAGTATTGACCGGCCTTTCCCAGCTCGCCTGCGAGGAACGATGTCTCCTGCTGCCGCTGGACACGTTCAGAGTTCAGCTCCTGCTCTGCTTTCTGCAGAGCATCCGTGAGATTTTTGATGTTCTCCTTCTGGTCGCAGAGGATTCCCTCAGAGAAGTCTCTGACCAGCTTTGTCCTTGTGCTTTCCTCGTCAGTGCTGGTTGTGTGTGGACTTAGAAGGGAAGCCTGGGGTTTCTCTAGGGCCTTCTTAGTCTCCTCAACCTGATGTTGGAGAGCTCCCTCCACCTTGCTCAACTCTTGTTGTAACTTCTCCACGTTGGTTTTAGCAACTGCAAGGAGCTGCCGTTCAGCACTGAGCTGCAGACTGCTGGCCTCCCTTTCACGTAGAAGGGCCTCTTTCTCTGCCTTCATCATCTGCATCTCAGCATGCTGGTCCTTGTTGATGGAGATCTGCTTCTGCAGATCTCTCTGAGCTTTTTCCAAACAAGCCTGGGGTTTCTCCAGGGCCTTCTTAGTGTCCTCAACCTGATAGTAGAGAGCTCCCTTCACCTCCCTCAACTCTTGTTGTACCTTGTCCATGTTGGTTTTAGCAACTGCAAGGAGCTGCCTTTCATCACGTAGCTGCAGACTGCTGGCCTCCTTTTCACGTAGAAGGGCCATTTTCTCTGCCTTCATCTTCTGCATCTCAGCATGCTGGTCCTTGTTGATGGAGATCTCCTTCTGCAGATCTCTCTGAGCTTTTTTCAAACATACAGATGGAGGAGGGCCCTTTTGAGCCAGAGCTGTATTCAGCTGGGCTTTCAAGTCACTTATCTCCATTTGCATCTGTTTGTTATTGTTGCATTCTTGAGTCTGATCAATGAAACGCTCCATCAGGTCTTCATCGACTTCAAGAAGAACTCTCCCTTTTATTTTGCTGGAGATGAGTCTCGCTTTGTTGCCCAAAGATTGTACGTCTGCCTCCAATACATTGTGATACCAGTTCAATGGGGTGTCACTTTCAATATCCATCAATTCCATCTCTATGTCGCGCTGAACCAAGGTGTTCTTGTTCTGGTAGTTGCTCTGTGCACTTTCAATCACCACAACTTTGTCTCTGAAGTAAATAGTAAGTTGTATAAAGAACAACATTGGGCATTTCTACTTATAGACTTCCACTTGCTTTGATCTGTGATGTCATCAGGACATCAAAGATTCCATGGTCTTTGATCTCATGGTCTGATGACATCACACATTCTGTGCTTTTAAACCTGTTCTAGGTGACATGTTCTGTGGTTGCTATTGGATACTGGTTTCATTTGTTGTTTTTTAAATTACCTTATTTGAAGTGTTGATGCACCTACAATGTTAGCCTAGCCTAGCACCCAGCTACAATATTAGCCTAGCCTTACACCCAGCTACAATGTTAGCCGAGCCTTACACCCAGCTACAATGTTAGCCTAGCCTAGCACCCAGCTACAATGTTAGCCTAGCCTAGCACCCAGCTACAATGTTAGCCTAGCGTAGCACCCAGCTACAATGTTAGCCTAGCCTCGCACTAGCAATCAAGGTTTTCAGTGATTTTAAAGGAATCAATAGAACTGATGTGTGATGTGGTCCCTTCATCCAGAGGTATGTGAAGAGTTTTCTGCAGCAACTGTAGATGGCCTGCTGCGTCGTTTAGGTATATACCTTCATAAGTATATTTGTCTAGTATATAACAACAGTAAATGCACAGCAAAATACCCATGTCTATAAGGCTGCATCTTACAGGAGTGAACCATGACTGTGAGAAAGTCCTGTCATGGTTCATTATTCAGTGACTGGAGGTTATTTTCTTTACATTTGTGCTGAGAAAACATTGGTCGAGACTGTTTCTTTGGATTCACAGTTTAGTTGATTTCAAGCTGATTAAAGCAGTTTTTAGCAGGTTAGAGTACCTGTTCTCATTTTGGAAATGAGTTTCAGCAGTTTACTTATCTCTCTTCTCTCTGGCCACCGAATAGAGCCTCAACCATCCATCCATCCATCGTCTACCACTTTATCCTGTATTCAGGGTCACGGGGGGGCTGGAGCCGATTCCAGCTGACATTGGGCGAAGGCAGGGTTCATTCACCCTGGACAGGTCGCCAGTCAATCGCAGGGCCAACTAGAGCCTCAACCAACCTTTGAAAATGTACAATATACAAGGTGTTCAGCACAACAATTATCATATCCTGCCGTTATCAATAGTTTGTCATTCTGTTGCACTGGATTACCCTTTAGTTGTGAGGTGTTCTATATTTACAGAGTGTGTCCAGAAGATAAACGAGCAGACATTACAGAACCTGCGTTTCCCTATTACTCTGGAGGAAAGGTCCAGTAACTAATAATCTACCACCAGCAGAACATTGTGTCTCTTGTTAATGGAAAGCAGCCATTCTTGTTCTTTTTTTTTGGGGGGGGGGGGGGGGGGGGTTTGACAATAATCATCCATTATGCGTTCTCCACCTGCTCAAAGTCTTGTTAATTTTTATCTTTGTGCGACCCACCACAGACTTTACAGCATCAGGTTCTATAACCCATGGAGGTGATTATGTTGATGCTGGTTTGATCATTTAACTGTTTGTACTTCCCTTATGCCATTTTTTTTAAATATTGCTTGAATTTCTGTACTTTATAGAGAGAAATATAAACATCTGGCAAGTTGTTCAGATCTGTCTGTGGCTCTGCTACATACTGTGTATGTAGGTGTCTTTAGCACCATATTTTGCCAGTGACTCACAAGGTGAAAACAATACAAAAAATGTCATAACACACAGTTTAGTATGTCATCAAAATCTATGTCATAAAAACTCATATAAAAATATAAAAACTCGAATAAAAGATTTGCAAAATATTATGCCATTTAAAAAGGTCATACATCATGTAAAATTCTACAAAGAATATATCAAAAATGTAATTGAAAAAGGTCATGGTATAATATGTGTAGTATGTCATTAGTCATAGTATGTCAAATGTCATAAAAAAAACTTCCAAACTAAATGCGCCAATGTCCACGTGGATGTATCGCTATGGCTCGCCTATGTGTCTCAGGTGAAGTTGCTGGATCCCGTATGGTTGGGACAGATCCTTTTATGAGGGTGTGTGTAACAGTGGTGTTTCACAATGTCGTCGCTCAGACCGAGACACGCAAATTGCTCTATCTCACCACAGGACACACCGAACTTCACCTCGGTGATTATTGCCCTCTCTCAGGTATCTCCTATCATCGCGCAGAGGAGTTCGGCCTGTGCAAATGACTCCCTCCATTATGACAGGAGATTAATCTGAACAGCCTGTAGAAGCGTCGTTGTACCAGACGGTGGACTGCAGAGACACCATGCAGGAGTCGCTTATTTTCCTCACCCTGGGAGTTGGCAGGCTCAGGGAGGACCAGTTTATAGGTGTAGAGACCAGAGAAAACCTGTTTTTCATAATATGGGACTTTAAAGTCATAGTATAGTGTAATAACTGTTTTTTATATAGTGTAGAAGGCTATGTCATAAAAAGTCATAGTATTACATAAATAGTCATAGTTTTACATAAAAAGTAGTGCTACTTTTTATGTAAAACTATAATGACTTTTTATGTATACTATAGGATGTCGTAAAAACTCATAGGGTAGTATGTCATATAAAAGGTCATAGTATAATATGAATAAGTAATTGTATAAGATTCAGAACCGTTAAAAAGTAAATTATGTCATAAAGTCATGGTGTAGGATGTTGGGAAAATGTCATGGTTTATAGTATGTACTATGGTTTAGTGGCTTAAAATGTCATTTTATAATATATTGTTTCATACAAATCAATAAAGTGTATTTCATAAAATATGAAAAAGTTATAGTTTGTCATTGTAAGTCATAGTATAGCATTGAATTATTTCTCTACAGACGGAGACATCTTAATTTCTAAGGCCTTTACAAACAGTCTGTCCCAGTAACTCTGGCTTTAACCCTTTCCACTGTACTTTCCTGCTTACTTGCTGCTGCTGGTTTTAAGTCACATTTCAAACAGACGGTGCAGACAAGCGTACATGAAAAAGCTTTATTAAATGAAAAATATACGGAGAGAAAACAACTCGAGTCAAATCACCTCAAACACAACGGTTGTAGGCCAAGGAGACGACCTTTGCATAGAAGTCTCCACCCAGTGCTACTGCAGGAGGGGACAGAGAGGTCCGATGTCTTTGGGGACATTTAAAGGGACGCAATGCTAATTTAGACAAACAGCGTCTTCAATCTGATGAGCATTCTCATAGGATGTTCTTCTCTATCTATTAAAACAGAATCTGCATCGGTTTCATAAAGTTGTACACAATGAGTTTGGGGCTCCAATTGAGCCACATCTGTTGGTTCGAGCCAGATGAGAAGTAAGAGTGCTTTGCTAGTTTTCTGTGCTAGCCCTTGTTTGTCGTTTTCATGCAGGTCCTCTACAGGGGGCACTGTGAGGATGGTCTCCCTCCCCCCACCTGCCGTGATTGTGCCTCTCGAGGATAGGTCGTACATTTAGAGCCCTTTGAGGATGTATTTAAAGACTTTTTTATTTTAAGACCACAGCTCATCCAGTTTGTGCTCCCCCAGGTAGAACACCCCCCCCCCCCCCCCCCCCCTTCGAAAAAAAAAAAAAGACATCATCATCTGGAGGAACAGGCTTCAGTTTAACAAATCCTTTAAACCCATATCATGAGAAGTGGTCTGAGCCAAACAAGTGGCTTCCTCTAGTGTGTTAGTAGTTTTCCCTTAAAGGGCCAATATTCCAGTTGTAGAGAAAGTTTTCTTTTACTTTATTTTTAGTAGCGTAACAAACTCTACAAAGCGCAAGATCAAAGGCACATGATACATTTTTTTGCAGTTTGCCCACTGCTCACTTTTTTCATCCACATAGTTTAATTCCATCCTGTTATATTACCCGAGTTTTCTTCTCCCTTAATATCCATTTTCTTCTTCCTAAAGACCAAAACACAGTAAGAGCCAACTTGATGAGCTTTGAACTCCGGTTCGTTTTTGTGTAAAGAAGCACCGATGGGGGCTGTCACGATTCAACTTCACTTTTATATTTTGAAGTCACAATTCAATTCGCTGGGCCTAATCAACTGAGCTGAATAAAACCTAATCATGAAGACTGATTTTTGTTTGTAATTGAGAGAATTTTCTCAAAGTATACATTTTTATATTAATTTTTGTTGAGGCAGCAGTTGGCCTGGTGTACATTTGGATAATTAGCTCATATTACATTAAGCTTCTAAAATGTTATCAGATCTACCCATCACCATTAGAACTGCAACTAACTATTATAAAATAATAACGAGAATAATGGACTAAATGATTTGTTCCATGAAATGTGAGAAAGTAGTGAAATGCCTGTTAATATATCCTAAAGCTTAAGGAGGCATCTTCAAAAAGCTTGTTCTTTCTTTCCAACAGTCCAAACTCAAAATGATCAAATGTTGATATTCTTGCATGAAAATCACTTGAACATTTAAAACCTATCAACTAGATGTTCCAGCTCTAATCATCATCGTGAAATTCAGAAAGCTGACAGTCCATCTCTTTTTGTCTGTATTATTTCCACGTAAGCAGCAGAAAAAACCCATCTGACTCTTAATGTGTTTCAGTCCATAACTGATTGTTTTCATAGCTTAGTTTTGTGATTCATTTTAGAACATTGATAAACTTCTCTTTGTGTTTTTTGTTCTGCTGCTAGTCCAGCACGGTCCTATAAAGTCTCACATGTTATTGTGAAAGAACCTTATTCCAGTTATACCGTAAATGGATTGTCTGGTGGCGGCGAGTTTCAGGCAGCGGTTGTATATCGCCATCTGGTGGACAGGAGGATTAGCTGCGCTTTGCTGTCACCTGCTGCCTCAGCTTCTCTCTCCTCTTCTTCTCTGTCAGCCTGGAAAAGCAGAAAGAAAATATGAGTGTGTCTGCTGTCATCCCAAGCCTGCGTTTGTGAACATTTGTTGATCTTCAGATGTCAAAATTCTTCTTCTTCTTCTGTCTAATTTCATACGACTCACTTTAAAACTGAACAGGCCTCTAGAAGACAGCATGACCGTTGACAGGTTAAAGAAAGTTGATTTAATTAAATTAATTATTTATTTAATCAGGCCCTGTGATAGACTGGCGACCTGTCCAGGGTGAACCCTGCCTTCGCCCAATGACAGCTGGGATCGGCTCCAGCCCCCCCGCAACCCTGAATACAGGATAAGCGGTAGACGATGGATAGATGGATTATTTAATCAGACCAATCATAATTTTCATATTTTTTTTATTTTTTTTATTACGTTCTTGAATACAGGCTTCTTGTCTGAATCTTTATGGTCAGTGTGTGTGTGTGTGTGTGTGTGTGTGTGGTGTGATGGTTACCTGCGGTTTCGAGCCTCCACCAACTCAGTTGATCCTGAGCTGCCCGGAGCTCCTCCACACTCCGCTGGTAGCCGAGGTCCCCGGAGCCCGACCTCTCCTGG
This sequence comes from Eutrigla gurnardus, assembly GCF_963514095.1. Taxonomy (NCBI): domain Eukaryota; kingdom Metazoa; phylum Chordata; class Actinopteri; order Perciformes; family Triglidae; genus Eutrigla; species Eutrigla gurnardus. Next base: position 11,635,727 of record NC_139930.1, on the reverse strand, counting down.
AGAGAAACCTGGTTGGACAGCTCGCTGGTGCGATCACGCAGCCGCTGGATGGACATGTACAGGTTCTCATCGTCTTCCTCCTGCAGCCACAGCGAGGAACAGAGCAACACAAATGATTTTCATTTATTAACTTTCAGTAGATTGAATATATCTCTCCGTCTCTCTTCATAGACATAAAACACTGCATGAAAAGTCGGATTTTCGTCCCTGTAAACGCCCGGAAATCTCCCTAATTTTCGGGAGTTGACGACAGTTTACAGGCTGCGAACGCCGCGTTCGTCTGTGCCGAAAATTGTCGAAAACGAACCACAGCGAAGGCTCTAATTAGCATATGAATAGCAGCGAAACCGCGCCTGGCCAGAGATGGCTTGAATATCCTCACTCAGGATTGGATGAAACCACTAGTTTTAAACAAGTATAATCGCTCGTGATTGGTTGGCAGATCTGGTCATTATAAATGTAAAGCCAACCCACGTTGGCAGATCTGTCACTATTGGTCAACCTGATGAGTCATTATAAATGTAAACCCCACCCCCGTTGGCAGATGTGTTACTATTGATCACACTGGGTCTTTTAAACAAGAATAATCACTAGTGATTGGTTAGCAGATCTATCACTATATATATATACATATATATATATATACACACACACATATATGTTTATATATATATATATATATATATATATATATATATATATATATATATATATATATATATATATATATATGTATGTATATTTATACATATATATACACACACATATATATTTTTTTATTTTATATATTTATAAATATAAATATGAATGAATTTATTGAGGAAAGGAAAAATTGCCAGGAGGAAGTATTCAAAGAAAGAGCTTTATTGACAACACAACACACAACTGTACAAATTTTCCCACACAACAAACAAATGAACTGGCGACATTCTGTCCGAATTTGGTCAATTTTACAGCCGCCTGCGGTGTGTGGCCCTGTACTTAGGAGTCTTCTCTAATCGCGACTGTAGAGTCGCACAGAGCTCGGTGAGCTCCTGGCTACGAGAGGATGGAGGTCGCACAATCCATCCAGACACCCCGCCAACGACGCCGTCCTCCTCATCAGACATCATGTCTGTGGTGGCGCACTTCCAACGGTCCACCTCATCGCCAGCAAGCACACTCCGTCTCGCTTCCAGCAGCTGTAAAACAATCAATAAAGACAATCAGTACTGCGCGATGCACTGCGCATGGACACAACACATCTATTAATGCACCTGAAAAATAGGTTTAGGTAGGTTTGGTCACATTGACCAAAAACGGATCTAATAAATCTAATAAGTCTTACCCTCTTTCTCCTGGAACGACTCCGAGCTGACCTCTCCGATGCGAGATCAGGCTGTGTGTGTCTGAAGCTCCTGCGTACCGTTTCATAGTATGTCTTACAGGCAGCTGGAAAACAATTAAATGAGTGGTATGAATAAGAAAACTTAAGTCACAGTAAAATTAAAACAAGGAAGAAGAAAACAGTAAAAGTTACTTACACACAATTGCGTCACTATCAGCGTCATAGAAATCCGGACTTGCGGACAAAGCTCCGAGCAAGTAAGAGGTCACAGCTTCGTTATGAGGCGAGGTTCGTCTGTGAAAACAAAATGAACAGTTAAGATCGGTATCTACTGTTAACGCATCTTTTTCCTTATACAGCAGAATGAAAGCATATTCTTTAAATCTCACCCTTGCTCCGGTTCGTAGCGCCTACAATTCGTCTCCGAGTTGTGAAGACGGTGTACTGCTTCCTGTAAAAGACCAACAACATACACTTAACAAAGCAACTTAACGTTACACTGGTTCCTCTCTCTTGTTCTTTTACAAGGGTACTATGCTACTTTTAGCTTGGACTATTAGCTTTTAAGCTACTTGTAGCTTGGGCTTGCTTTGCTAATTTTAGCTTAGCTAGCAGTCACCGAACATATTCTTACCGCAATCTTGGGATTGTTCACCCGTCTTCTCTTCTTCGAGTTAACATTAGTCTCTTTAAGGAAGGACTTCTGTCTTTCAAGGCGTTCCACGGAGAACCTCGTCCACTGCTTACTAACAGAACAGATGGGTTCCATGTCTATAGTTCCACGGTGGTGATGGGGGTGACAGCGACGAAGCCCAGCCACTCCAGCAGTCCTGGGACATCCTCAGAGTCTCCAGCAGTCCTGGATATAAGAATTATAACATTTAAACCACATTTTCTTAAGTGAAGCCTCTCAGAGCAGCATTCCTCCTGCCAGATAACTTCTCCTCATCGTTCCCCCCGCTGAATGAGGCGCCCGGTGTCTGCATCCATCCCTTTAACGGACAACGGTGCACGGCGTTATTAATCACCGTTAGTAAATATATAACCACGGTTTAACATAAGCACTATATTATTAGTTATCGTCGGTAAAAACGGCACATTTGCCGCTTCGCCTGTGCTCGCTAACCCCTATGGTAAATTACCGTCAGTAGGCTAGCCGGCTGGCAGGACCTTCGATTCGTAACGTTAACGTACAATGCCAACAACAATAAAGTAACGTTCATTATCAATACGATTTAAAAGTCAGCTGGAAACATAAAAGTCATGTTACAGTATACTTACATGTGTACGCGGTTTGTGTCGGGCTGTCGCCAGAATCACCGCAGTCGTCCGCCATTATCCAAAACTTTTCAGAAGTCAGACGAGCCGCAATGCATTTTGGGAAGTTGAGTAGATTTAGCAAGATCCGCTGTATACTCAGAAATTCTTGCCAATGCAGTATACATCCGGGCATTTCTCGCGTACACAAATTCACATACTATTGTATGTGAACGCACTACGTACTCAAATTTACGTCACAATTAAGTACGAGTAGGACGTTAGTATGGCATTTCGAACACAGCCGAGATCTATGATCTATGAACCCATCCTTGACCCTCTAGCAGAACTACGACCAGCCATTATAAAGCAGTTTATAGTTGTTAATGTTGTGTCAAAAGGTACTGCATTTAAACATGTTATTGCGCAAGTTTCCTGGCTTCATCCCCATCCGGACAGACATTTTTATGGAAAGCCAATAGAAGTTTGGAGCTTGCAGGGAACTAGGGTTGCACGGTATACCGGTACTAATTTGGTACCGGGGTACTGAGGCATTTAAAACGGTACTATATTGCATTTGGACGGGACCGGTACTTGCAGCGCCGCCGGCAGCGCCCGCAACAGCGCGGCGAACTCGCCGCGTGACGTCACCGCGTTGTAACTACAGCTGAGAGGACGAGGAGCGAGCCGCAGCTTGGGGAGATAAAAAGAAAAAGCAAGCAAGCCGGAGGAAACGGCTAGCAAGTTAGCAAGCAGCGTGGACTGGAACAACAAACGGAGCAGGAGGAAAGCTTGGAGAGAGAAAGAGAGAGAGAGAGAGAGAAAGAGAGCGCGCGCGCGCGCGAGAGAGAGAAAGAGAGAGAGCGAGAGAGAGAGCGAGCGCGAGAGAGAGAGCGAGAGAGCGCGCGAGAGAGAGAGAGAGAGAGAGCGCGAGCGAAGCACGGAGAGAACGGCTGCTGCAACCGTCATCACGCCGCAACTTGCGGACAAACCAGCGCCGCGACGTGCGATATGGCCGTACTTTAGCTAAAAACAAATGCGCAAAGCGAGGCAGTTAACGCCGATGCACCACTGTGTAAACGGTGTTTAAAACATGCTAACGGCGGAAACACCTCCGACTTAGCCAAACACTGAGGACAGGCCCTCAGACCTGCACACTGAGCTCAGGGAACGACAGGTCATTTACTCAGGAAAAAAAGCCACATTCAGTGCTAAAAGCAAGCGCCACCGCCCTTCACTCTTAACAAAAGTAGCTCTGGAAGAAGAAAAAAAAGAGCTGGTTTATTTATATTATTATATTTTATATTATATTATTGTTTTTATATTTTAACATTTTTAAAATTGTGTGCATTAGAAAAGCTTGTCTTTGTGGTATTTTATTTTGTTTGCTGATTAATATGTTATTGTTCTAAGATTTTCTATTAAAATAAAGTCAGTAATGACATTTTTTGGATTCACTTTTTATTTGAAAAAGTATCGAAAAGTATCAAAGTACCGAAACACATGTTGGTACCGGTACCAACATGTTGGTATCGTGACAACACTACAGGGAACAGACACGTCATACCCAGCATCATTTCTGCCTGTTGAGCGCATTGCTGGGAGATGTGTGGTTAACACATCCACTGTGCATTTAAGCAAGACCAAAGAAAGGGTCACTGTAGTCATGCCACTATGCACAGTGGTTGAGCTCTAGGAGACTTTGATGTTGTTTGCATGAATGTACATTTTACCTTTGTGGCAAAGCCTGATTAAAAGTAATTGTTGAAGCAAATTGTTTTGTGTATCTTTGAATGAAGATGAAATGAAGTTATATCTTTGAATGAAGATGAAATGAAGTTAACACCTTTCAGAAAAATGTCACCTGGGGGAAAACTCCCCCTGCTACCCTGATTTGCATTTGTATAGCTCACAGCATTTTCATTTACATGTTAAAGCCTCCCCTAGGATTACGGGGAGGGGGGTCATGGGGGGACAACTGCCAAGCAAGGCCCACGTCAATTCCCGGCAATTTACGTCAGTTTTCGGTGTTTCCTGCAAATTGCCGTTTGCAGTCGTAAACCTGAACTTCCACGGCAATTTACAGGGCCGCTAACTGATGAAAATCCCACTTTTCATGCAGTGAAATACTGGTTTACCTTTGCATTGACAATCTCTATGTGGACCAGTAGTGACACCAACTCCAGCTCCTCACTGTAGCTGTTCTTCAGAGGGATACTCCTGTAGCCTGACAACACACCACACAACCAAGTCAACACCTTGAATTCACACAAATATTTCAACTGAAATATCCAGGATGTGAAACGGATTCAGCAGGAGAAACAGGTTATAAAGACAGAAGATATAGTCCAACCTTACAAATCAGTGTAAGTGAACCAATAAATCACTTGGTACACCGGTACTTTAAAACCTGGGCCCTATGGGTAAATTACTAATGGGTACAAAACGTCGGGTGTTGGTCTAGTAGGAATTTGGTCCATGTTGTCTCAGCCACAACATGAGCTGCACTGTCGGCTTATTTTTCGGGCAACTTTGACCGGCAATGTAGGTCAATTAAAAGTGCTCTGATCGTTGACCTGCCTCTCGCACCTTCATACCTAACAGGGTGAATTAAGGACCAGCGTTGGTGGTTGTTGAATAAGTTGAAAGGGGGTGCTGGTATGGCTCAGCGGTAGAGTTGGCGCCCTGCGTACCGAGGACGAGTCCTCACCGCAGCAGCCCCGGGTTCGAATCCGACGGGCGGCTCATTCTTCAGTCATCCCCATCTCTCTCTCTCTCTCTATAAAAAAAAGGGAAAAATGGCCCCAAAAAATATGAAAAAAAAAAAAAAAAGATTAACCAAGGAGGCTTTTGTGAGTTATAATTGGTTTGTGTCAAGTTCAAATTAAGTGTGTTTTACAAACTGTAAAGATACTTGTTTTGTATTTGGTGATAGCAATATAATTATTTTGTTTATGGTGGAACAAAAGTGTCTCTCTGCAGGCATCCTTTACTCACTGTCACCATCATTAAAAAGCAAAAGCAGGATGTGTGCACCTTCAGTAGAGAGCCGGGGGTTACATTCACCTGTTCGTAGCAGACGGACTGGGTACGTGGCCTGTGCCAGGAAGTTAGGATCACTGAACATGTCCTCCTCGTACACGGTGAAACACAGAAAGGAGAAGCTGGGGTTGTGGATGTCAAACACAAACTGCTTCTGCACCCACACTGGATTCAGACCGTTATCAGCTGGCAGGGTCAGGAGGAAATGGTCAGTGCACATATTACTACATGAACGTACGTCACTTGTGGCCACGTCTTACCTACGACGTCAGTCTTGCATTTGCAGCCGTCATAATCAGATCACATTTTTGTAGCTGATACTGATGTAGAACACATTGACCATGATATCTTAAAGGACATGCAAGCCACAACACCAGACACTGAGAGAACACTGTGGCGAGACAAAGGAGCAAAACAAACAGACGATGCCATCTGGAGATGACCTGAGGTTAAGCCCATCCTTTCTAAAACCCTCTATCGATTTGCAGCTATTTTGAGCCATGGAATTACCCATGTCTCAACAGGAGGGATCTATGGATCTATGGATCTATGGTGGCAATGATAAGTAAATGTTTTACAACATATGGATTTCAGTGTTTCCCCTAGAATTTTTTTCAGGCCCGGTGGTACCCACCGAAAAAACCCTAAACAGACGAGACATGTGGGATGGTGTATTGGTGCAGTTGGATTAAGTCAGGTGGCACAGCAAGCAGTCTGCAATTCTGCAATTATTATATTTGCATTCAACATTTTTGTTCAACCTGAGTGTATTCAAGGTTTTCAAGGATTAAAGGAGAGAGTGACTTATTAAGGTGCCGGTTGATGGAAATGATCCAAAATTAGGGGCCGGAAAAATATGGCTGGAAAATGAGGAGCATCACATTAATAGCTACAGATACTTTTATACGTTATAAAACATTATAACGACATATGAGTGCATATATTGTCTTATTTTATCAAGTAAAATATAAGTTATAGGTTTACTCAACAGCCTAATAGTTCATAGAAATTCAGGTAGAAATAGGTTAACTCAGAGTTCCACAGCTTATCAAAAAACAATCCTTATTTTATTAGGCTGCCTATGGCTTGATGTTGTTTTTAAGGAGCGCCGTCTCTGCATATATTTCTCAACAACACTCGACCTGCATCAGCGAATGTGCGCACGAGCGGATCTGTGCGAGCAGGCAGCGCGAGGAAAGCGGATTTTGGACGGAGACACAGCGGCATTTTTCTTATAAATGCACCGGTCCGGTTCCGGTACCGGTCCGGTTCCGCTCACACCACGAGTCTGAAGAGTGCAACAGCTTTGAAAATACAGTGTCAACTTTCCGTGTTTTCAAAGTAGAAAGCGGCATCGTGGTGGTTTAACGAGGCAGGGCGGCATCAGAACAACATCAAGCGCATAAAGTACGCGAAGAAGAACGTAGCAGGAGCGCGCGGCGAGGATTGTTGTGGCCGCGCGTCTTGCGGAGCAAGTCTACTGTGCTGCACGGAGGCGCTCCTCATGTAAATGATTATTGATTTATGAATGAATTGATAGGTGGCTTATTTTTGGCGTATTGATTTGTTTTTTTTGGCCTGGCGGCAGGTCTCGCCAGGCCTGTACAATGGTAGGGGAAACACTGGATTTCAAAATTACTCTAAAAATGTTTGTGCATCCTGTTTGATTTGATCCAAGCACAACTCGCAAGGAAGAATGAGACCTAAAAGAGGAGCGTTCCCGAAAGCTGAATATCCATTCCAAACAATATGCATGGACTTCATCGAACTAAACAAATCAGAGGGGAAGAAATACTGTCTGGTAAAGAGAGTTTCAAAATGGGTTGAAATCACACCAACAGCAACAAACAACGCTATAGTGGTCGCAAAAATCTTTGCTACCACAGGCTCCCAGCACCTGATCCAGGACCAGTGGAAGAATATGAAAAGTAGGTACAAGACTATCTAATCACACTACTAGTTCATTAGTACTACTATGATCAGTCTGACCTGTAACTGGATGGTAATGGGCTCCACATGTAAGGTGTCCTTGTAAAAAGGGTCAAAGCCGTCGTCCCTCATGACATCAGGCTGCAGGACGAAGCCACTGGCACCTCCCAGCATGAACAAGGCCTGGTTCAGCTGCATGGGCTTATCTACACACACAGTCACCTTCATATTTATTCACTTGTTTGTCTCACAGCTGACATCCTCAGTGTTAAGAGCCTGTTGCTGCAACATGTGACAGATGTTGTCCAGGATGAGTCCATCAGAGGATGCAAAGGCTGAACCTGGCTACCCTTCCCAAGTCCAAACCCACTAATGGGGCTTTTCCATAGTCACGGCACGGCGCGTTTTTTTTACATTTCCACTAGGGTTGGGCTTAGGGTTAGGGTACTTGTTTTGTAACCCCTCGGCCCTGGTTCCATGCAGGCCGAAGCTCCACTTGAACGTGACGCCAGCTGACTGCCTTACACGGATTGGCCAACGAGTGTCGTCACTGCAAGCATCATAAGTGCGACGTCCGACCAGACTGTAAAGACAACTCAACCCCGGCATTTTTAAAACTGGCTGCTCTGTGACAACACGTAACCCGTCATACTCGAGAAAAATGGAATCGCAGATGTTGTGATGGTGTTATTGTTTTCTTCCCGGTTTTGTGCGTGCGTCGCGCGTAAGTGACGTCACGGCAGTTTCGCAGCCGTGGTATGACGACCCCACCCACGTCGAGGAGATACTATGGAGGTACTAGTTGTAATGGAAAAACACCCAAAACCGGCTGTGCCGTGCCGTGACTGTGTAACGGAAAAACACCATAAGATCCAAAGGGGCACACTGGATCCAGTAAGGTAAAACATTTGAACAGTCATCAGGAGGACATTGAAAAAAGATTGTTTGATTTCCTACCCTTTTATCCATATCTTGATTATTATGATACAATATATTTTATTGATCCATTTCCCTTCATTATAGGCAAATGTGATGATTAGTGTTGATTTGTTAATCATGTGTAACCCAGATCTCTAGTTTGAGGATAATAAACTATTTACTAAAATAAGACTGGGCTTGAGTTTGTACCGAAACAGGGAAAGATTATTATTAGGATCTCAGGAAAATATCTTAAATTAATCTAAATTTTCTCAAGGTTTACTAATTAAATTTCAAGGACCACCACAACTGTGTTTTAGAGACAAAACCTTCACAGGTGTTTATTTACAAGGGATAAATAAATAAAATTGGTGTTAGCTCTTCTCTCAGGAAGTGAAATATAAAAATAAAATAAATGCACAACATGTATGTAAATGATGAATGATGAAATGTGAATTTTTTAAATGCAAAAATAAAATACAGGGTCCCTTTAATTGCTTTAAACCTGTACCATATGTACTCTCAATGTTCCCTTTAATTTACTTTAGTAATTAAATAAAATCTCTACCTTTCACAGGTTTCTGAAACACAAAACAAAAAAACAATCCCTACAAACTTAAACACATTCACATTTATCACATGTGGGCCCACACCAAAAAAGATCAACTCAAAACTCTGTTGCAGGCCTGTGATGACAATCGGGTGCGGTGAGGCCTTAAAACTGTTATGGCCGCTTCACTCGGTCAAGAGCAGAAAATAAAAGCACGTGCATTGTCATGTTGGTTCGATACTCACGGATCCAAATGAGGGTCAAAGGGGATAGCCGGGGTAAATAAAGGCAAGGCAGTCACAAATGGGGATGGCAGTCACTAGTCCAATCACACAGCAGCTCACAACGAAAATCCCGGGAAGAATAAAACAGCAGGGTCCATCCACCAGCAACCGTCTCAATCTCTCTCTCTCTTCATAGCTTCCGTCTCCTTTAATTACATGAACTCCGTTGAGCCATAATATCATCACTCTATATCATATTGATTTAACGTTAGCCCAGTTTAGCATTTAGAAATCAGCAACACGCTGAAGTTTATGCTACGCTAGTTAGCGGGTGGCTAAATGCATTACACTCCGGTCTTTTCCACTACAACATTAAGTTACAGCTCAATACATCATGGCATATACATTATATTCACCTTCAGCGAGTCACATAGAAAAGCAATAACAGGACCACGGGTAGTCAACCTCGATAACTCCTCAATGTTTCCCACTCTGAACTCCGGACGATAGCTTTCTGTTCGATAGTGTCTCTCCTGCCGCATGCTCCTACGCATCGCAATAACATGCACCAATTAGCCCCACCCCTTACACAGCGAATACATTCTGATTGGCTCTTGAGCTCGATAACAACCAAAGACAAAACAGAAATTAAATTGACACGACAGGTAACAGGTTAGGTTACGCACGTAAACACTGCTTTCATCATCTCAGATCAGTTATGTTATCAATTCAAATGAACTTAAAGACCTTCATATTTTATTTACCCTTTTGAACTGTAAATAATCTATTTTATTAAACTGTAGATTAGAGCTATACTTTTATACAGCACTAATTTTCAACATTTTAAATACCTCAAACTATATTTATCATGAACTTTTTCCTCTTTATATTATGAATTATTTAAAAAACAACTCATATTTTTTACAAAATTTTTATGCACTGTAACCTATATGAATTTTATACAGGGCTACATTTGTATTACCAACTTTGTGTAACTTTTGAAATTGTTTTGTAGATTGATGATGATCTTGAATTTATTTGTCAATGTGTGAATGATTCGTAATGCGCTGTGATTTCATAGCGCTGTCCATGGTGATGAAATGAGCCTCGGTGTCTGTGTCTGCAGCGTCACGGGGTGACATTCTGGGTGACATTCTGGGTGACCTAATTTTATATTTCCAGATTTTGGCTTTAGAGTATGTTTGTTTAATTTCAACTATGTAGCGTGAATGGCTTTCCGAAGTTACTGTTGAGAATATTTCTTGTTGCGGAGATTGTTATTGACGTTATGGTCTATTTGTTTACATCCTTGTCATCGTTCATTAAAATTGCACTTGTTAATCCCTTTCAATTCATTGTACTGTTGCTTTTTTCCCAACGATTTCTTTTCTCTGCGGTGAGGTGAAGGCCCAGCTGTAGTGCTCATGGTTCGCCACTGGTTTTTATAAATATAATGACATGATCATCTCAAATGAGGTTTCTTGTTTCCATTCATCTCATATTGACTTCCAACATGTGAAGTTTGTACATCCATTGTAGACTAAACTCTAGTTGGATTTATGATCTTTGCCAAATGTGTTATTGTTTTTTAAAAATGTGAAGTAGAATTTGAGCTGCTGGTCTCTCAGTTCCATACTACTGTACTTTAAAGCAGATTTTAGAATGGAGTTCATTCAGAAAAGTGCTTAATTTGATTTCATTGTTAATTATTGTGTACGTAAACTAAAAGACACTTAGGTAAAGGTGAAATGGACAATTTTTTATTTTTTCAAAAACCTGACTTTGTTCCATTATCCAGAGCGACAGTCATGTTTGTTCTCCAACATTAGCCGTTCGTTAGTGTTCAACCACTGTGGAGCTAAAATGTACAGGGATTATAAAATGCTGCCATGTTTATATTGACCTTTGAACTCATCACTCTCATTGAAAAAGAAAAAAATGTAAACCTTGGTGGCTTTTTAAATCTCAAAATGCCAAATACCATAGAAGCATATCACACTCTTAGATATGCTGGAATACACATTTAGCAGATAACAGCCAACAGTTTCATTTTTTAGTTTGACTACCTTAGTTTGTATGTGTTTAACTGCAGCTTCTATCAGTCACACAGGAGGTGAAGGTTCATTAAAGTGGCAGAACTCACACTGTATCATTTGTTTCAACTCTTGGGCCACTTTATTAACCATGACAACGGATGTTGCATTTATTTTTTGAGTTTTTCTCTACTTTTCAGAGGCCACTTTAGTGAACCTTCACCTCCTGTCTGACTGATAGAAGCTGCAGTTAAACACATACAAACTACATTTGAACAATCACATTCTGCATCAATCACCAAACACAGTGATGTGATGAGCATCTATTCTAGAAGTGTAATCTGTGAAGGTGTCCAGTCTCTCTCTTGATCTCCACATAAACCAATAACTAGAGACAACAACAAGTCTATCATCAGCAAATCAAGATGGCCAATCAACGCCACTCTTCTTTCTTGTTTCCTGCCTCAGGGTTCAATAATTTACGTCTGGAGGGAACGTTTTGCGACGCAGTCATCACTGTTGAAGACGTGGAATTTAAAATCCACAAGATCTTCCTCTGTCGATGCAGCCTCTACTTCGAGTCATTATCTGATATTAGGGGGGAAACTTGTGAATTTATATCCTTCAAATGAGCAGAAAGTAACAGCAAATTGATTGATTAGCGATGTGAAGTCTGAGAGAACAGCCACAACACGTAACAAGCTCATAGAGCATTTGTGATTTAAAACAAAACAAGAGGACATTAAACCCCTGATAGACGGCTACGAGAATATTTGTAACATATTTGAAAGGATCATTCAGAATTCAACCAGTGGTGTATTTTCCCTGTCTGTCTATAGTTTTTATAAATATAATGACTTGACTGGATATCATCTCAAATGAGGTTGATATCACAACCACAGAGCTCTCTTCCTACGCTGGTCTTCTCCAGAGAGGAAGGTCTACAACATCCCCGGCCTGACTCCTGACATGATGCAGCTCCTCATCGACTTTGCATACACCGGCTCCGTTTCAGTGACCGAGGACAATGTTCAGGAGCTGCTTCTAGCAGCCGATCAGTTCAATGTGATGGGAGTTGTGAAAAAGTGCTGCGACTTCCTGGAGAGCCAGCTCTGCCCAGAGAACTGCTTCGGCATATTCCAGTTCACCACCGTCTGCTTCTGCCCCAAACTGCACCGCCAGGCCTACTGCTTCATCGTCGACCACTTTGAGGAGCTCGTTTTCACTGAAGAGTTCCCGCAGCTCTCTGTGCAGCAACTCAGCGCCATCCTGAACAGAGACGACCTCAGAGTGAGAGACGAGAGGACTGTGTATGAGGCCGTCCTCCGCTGGATCGCCCACTCACTGGAGGAAAGGAGAGACCACATGGCTGTGCTCTTGTCTAAGGTAGGATGAATGTCAAAGTGAAGAAATTCAATGAAAGCGGGTAAACGGCGGGAGTAACTATGACTCTCTTAAGGTAGCCAAATGCCTCGTCATCTAATTAGTGATGCGCATGAATGGATGAACGAGATTCCCACTGTCCCTACCTACTATCTAGCGAAACCACAGCCAATGGAACGGGGGAAGACTTCCTGTCACATGATTTCTTCTCCGTGGTTTCATCCTGACTGAACAGTAGTCTGTAGGGACACCTCTAGAGTCAAGGACCAGCCTAAAGTACTGCCGTCCATGAACTTCTATTCAAACATTCTTTCCTGTTTTCTCTGTAGGTGCGGCTGGCCTCCATGGGTACAGAGTACATGAGGATCAGTGTGATGTCTAATAAGCTGGTGAATAACAACACAGAGTGCCAGCGCATGGTCAGGGAAGCCATAGAAGTCATGCAAAATCAGCCTGATGTCTACCACCATCTCGCCCGTCCTCGCCTTCCAAACGCCGTCCTGCTGACCATCGGAGGCTGGAGTGGCGGCAATCCGACTGACTGGCATCGAGGCCTACAACGTCCATACCAACGACTGAATCCACGTGACCCAGCATCTGGAGCGTCCTCGTGCCTACCATGGCACTGCGTTGGGGGCTTCGACATGTTGGAGTGTTTCAACAGCGTGTGCAGGTTCGACCTCGGCTCAAAAACCTGGCATGAGGTGTCGCCCATGTTTTTCCACCGCTGCTATGTGAGCGTCACTACACTCAACGGGTGCATCTATACCATGGGAGGGAACGACGGGCATCAACAACTCTCCACTGCAGAGCGCTATAACCCTGAGACAAACCAGTGGAGTCTCATTTCATCCATGCAGGAGGTTAGAAGTAGCGCCAGCTCCACGACGCTCCACAACAAGGTGGGTCTCATAATTCTCACATCATCTCACAATTGTGTAGTGATATTTCTGATGATTTATTACCAGTAGATGACAAGAAAAGTGTTTAATCGTTAAATCCTATTAAAGTCCTTTCCTGTTGTTCCCAGGTTTACGTTTGCGGTGGTTTCAATGGGAACGACTGCCTGCAGACGGCTGAGTGTTACAACCCAGAGACCGACCAGTGGACAACCATCGGCCTCATGACCTGCGCCCGCAGTGGGATTGGCATCATTACTTATGCAGACCGCCTCTATGCTGTAAGTCCAGGAAACACTGCTGACCCTCACATAGATTCAGAGAAACTGGTTCAATCTCCGTTTGACCTTTTCATTTCCTCTTCCTCCCAAAGGTCGGCGGCTTTGATGGCGTCAGCTGTCTCCGCAGCGCGGAGGTCTCCGACCCTCAGAGCAACACCTGGAACCAAGTATCCCACATGTTGACCCCTCGCAGCAACTTCGGCATCGAAGTCATCGATGACCGGATCTTTGTTGCCGGGGGCTACAACGGCCTCATCACCTCCACCAACGTGGAGTGCTAAAACGTGACCACTGGTGGGTGGTCCGAGGTCTCCGACATGGGGATCAGCCGCAGTGTTTTGAGCTGCTGTGTGGTGTCTGGAGTCCACAACATGGCCCAGTATCTGGTCCCACGTGATGTTCTGCCTCTTTTAGATTTGGATAGTGTTCCTGTGGAGTCTGAGGAGGCAGGACGTTCTGCCTAACACCATCCACCCGGTTTATAAATATGTTTTTAAAAATGTAAATAATAAATGATAAACTTCTTTCTGATGATAAACTGCTACTGACAGATTGTGTGAACTTTAAGTTTTATACCATGTGAAGGGGAATTTTATAAGGTAGTCAAACTAAAAAATGAAACTGTTGGCTGTTATCTGCTAAATGTGTATTCCAGTATATCTTATTCTTACTTATTGTAAGTCGCTTTGGACAAAAGCGTCTACTAAATGACCTAAATGTAAATGTAATATCTAAGAGTGTGATATGCGTCTATGGTATTTGGCATTTTGATATTTATTCCACGGATATCGCTGATCATTTTCGGTCTTGAAATGCCTTTCCACTTTCTTAACCTTTTCTTTTAATTCCAGTTCTGGAGTTGGTCTTCCGTTTTCTATTATTTGAAGTTTTTCTGTGAAAGGCCGCCTTGAAAAAGGCGATGCTATCAAGCTAGCCACAACGTCACTCTCATCTTCTGCCATTTAACTCTGTCTCTCAACCGCTCTCACCACTTTGCAGAGATTCGATGTTTGGACTTCATGAAGGCCTACGACAGGGTTCCCCAATTAGTTTTCACTGAGGGCCAAATTATGTCCAGGTTGCCATGTCGGTGGAAAAAATTGTCTGTTATTTTTTTCATTGGACCACTAAACATTGTTTTATGTGCAAATGTTATTATTGTTGCTGCTATTATTTGAAGTATTATGATTGTAATGATTAGTACTACCAGTGGTAGTTGGTTGTAGTAGCAGATAGTAGTAGTAGTCATAGCCTGTGTTGAGGGACAGATAAAAAAGAAAGAAAGAAAATAAGTCCAATATCAACGATTTATTTATTTGAATGCCCCTGGAGAATATTTTGATCAACAACAAAAAACACCAGCACTACAGCAAGTGGTGCACAAGAGGAAAACAATATTGTATAATAGTGGAGTTAATGATTTTTGTTTGCAGCGTCTTGCTGTTGTCTTGTAATTTGCAGACGGCCCCTGCGCACTTGACCAGCTGCACATAGAGATCAATGTTCTCCGTCCAGACCGGAGGACAGCTTATTTCTGTAAAAAATCTGGGTTTTGGTCCTTTTAACTTGTAGTCTATGATATTACTCGTTATTTCACCTTATGGCAGATTATTAGTTAGTCACTGGGTCCGCACGGGCCGGACACTTTGCTCTTGCGGGCCGGATTTGGCCCGCGGGCCGCTAATTGGAGATGGCTGTCATATATGAACGTAATTGTCAACACATACATACGGACATTTCTTAATTTTTCAACTTTTAAATATTTCTCAGTTTATTCACTTTAACTGTTGGATAGCATTGTTGACTTTTTCTTTGTTTTTTTCTATAGACTAGAACCATGTGGACTAGAGCGGTGCGGAGAGAGGAGACCATGGAGATGGAGGAAGTGATGTCATCATGTTGGATTGAGAATGGTGGTGTATTGTGGCTTACACAAGGAGGTGCGAAGATTCAGTCAGGTATGTATTTCGTAAGGCAATGACTTATGTCATATATGAACGTAATTGTCAACACATAAATACAGACATTTCTTAATTTTTCAACTTTTAAATATCTCTCTGTCTCTTATGTATGTTTGGTCATTTCTAGCCTGCTATATTATCAGTTTTGCTTGTGTGTGTATTTTGGAGAGACTGTTTTATTATTTAGTTTTCATCGCAAACAACAACAAATAACCATAAAATTTAAAGTAACTTAATGTCAGAAGCACAACACAAATAAACAGTCACAGCCGGAAAAAAACAAAATATATTCGAGAGGGAACAGGAGGAAGCAAAAAGCTTATTTAGTCCCGCCCCTTCCTCACAAAATCATATCATATGCAATAAAAATTAAAATATTGTCATTCAATAGCCTCAGTTTATTGTTGACTGTTGGCATCCAAGATGATGTCCGCTAATATAAAACATGTGTAGCACCTTTAACCCTGATTAATGGATACTCACATCCCTAGGTTCGGTAGGAGTTAGGTGAATGACTCAAAAAGAGGAGTGGTTTGAACAGGTGATATTTTCAGGGCTTGAAGCAGGAAAAAATCCTGTGCCTGAAATTTTTTTATGCATTGGGGAGAAGAAAATTCTGAACATTTGCAATCTAAATGAATTAATCTGGTGCACTTTGAGAGTAAACCCACATTATAGTTTGAAACAACATTCAAAACACACACAGCCAGTATCACTAAGCATAAAGTCCGCTAGCTTAATGCTAACGTATAATACCTCAGAAATTAGCATCACCAAGGGCGTAACTTTGAGTTGAACATTGGGGTGGTTGAGATTTCCACCTGTGAAGCAGGTGTGTGTATATATATATATATATATATTCTTTGGCCACCAGCCACTGCGGCAGGTTTGGGTTTACCAGCCCAGATATATAGTTTGTGCCTAAAATAAAGTTGACCGACTCAGAAAATGCATAAAAATGGGTCTTGAACGTGTACAAAATACACATTAAAGTGTGTGCAAGTGTTCTTGTTGGACTCATGGTCCTTAATTGTCTCTAACTTTAAGTATTTTGTCCCGATTACAAATGGGTTTGTAGTGTTTCCCACAGGATCTTTGGAGACTATGGTGGGGGGATTGCGATCCTCTAGGGGGGTCCGGGGGCATGCCCCCCCGGGAGAAAATTTTGAATAATTTCATTTTAATGCATCAATTTGGTGAATTCTGAGAAACAAAATATGACATATCAATTACTGACCAATTTCTTACAAACTGCTGGTACTGATACAAATGTTGACATACTAAATGGGGTTGAGGAGTTTAAGCATTCAAGAAAAGATGAGAACAAAAATGACTAAAACACAATTCGTTTATTATTATTATTATTATTATTAATAATGATAATAATAATAATAATAATAATAATAATAATAATAATAATAAAAGTGGGTGACTATTCCTCAGCCTTCCTTGGTGTTTTGGTTTTGACTGAAGCCTCGTTCACATACGTCGTCACTCGCCCATCTCTGAGAGACAACTGTCAATGAATGTGAATGTGTTCTAGCGGAATGTGTCCAGGACAGGCGATGTGATGTGGTCGATCGGAGATAAAATAATTTTAACTTTCTGCGATGCGAGTGAAGCGAGTACCAATCACAATGTAGAATAGAGATGATCGACAGTTGCCGTCAACAGAGAGTTCCACAGAGAGTTGTCGCTTGAAGTCGCCGCCGGCGGCAGTGAGTTTTTTTTGCCAGCGAGTAGAATTCAGCGAGAAAGCGAGTGACGGGCGAGTAGCGACGTATGTGAACGGGGCTATACGCGCACGCACTGTCGAACTCGCCGGCTGGGGGGGGGGGCAACCGTGAGTGGTGGCACTGGAGCCCTAGCAGTAGCTACCTCCTGTTGGGAAGATACTTTTATTCTTTTGCTTTTTTTCGCGTGCTTTCTTCATACCACCGCTGATGCGGGGAGAGACCGGGAGAGACCGGGAGAGACAGTAGAGAAGCGCAGGTCCGGCAAGGTGGGCGAAACCAAATCTCAGAGCGGGAGGGGGCACAGACAAACGTCACTATTTTTTACTGGTAAATTGAGAAAATCTACCACACTGTTGTGATTATAATGCTGAACATTCAATATCAATAATTGTGATATCATATTGGGTGGGTTGTGGTGGCTGGTTTGGATTCCCCCCCATAAATTACGCCTATGAGCATCGACAGCGATAGCAGTAAAGCTGCTAAAAGCTGTTTTAATTCTGGCTTTAGCGCTGTTAACACGTCACAGTTTTAATATTTTTCATGCGAGAAAGTCACAGTTTAATCCAGTGCAGAGTCTGTGGGAGCCGCGACCGGTGACCAGGGCAACGGCTGTCACAGCGGCGGCAGCGCCGGTCTACTGATCTGATCGCCCAGGGCCAACCTCTGTCGTCATCCCGGGGGAGAAAAACGAGCCAAGTAACTTATCCGCACGCTTTTAGAGGTTTGCCGCTGGCTGGTTAAATTCTTTTTATTAGATTAATGTTGGTCTCATTGATGAAATCTAACAACTGTGGCAGTCGCATTAGTTTGTCTGAATGAAAAGTGTGCAGGGCTGCCTTTGGGCTGATGTTATCAATCGCTCTGGCTACGTTGTCCCGGTCCGAGGTGCCTGGAAACTTAAGGCCCGCCCTACTCTGCTCTGATTGGCTAGAACTCCTTGGTTACCTTGAGTACCATTGGTAGTTGGAACTATCACTTTAAACGACTGGTTACAGTTAAAAAAAAAAAAAAAAAACACTTCACCAAAATATTGCTACAACATAAACAACTTGGTTGTTCCCTTTTTCAAAATAATAAGCGCCAGTAAAGAAAAAAAGAAAAGAAAAGAAAAGAGTCCTGGGACACTGAGCACTCCTGCTCAGCGTTCTTGTGTGTTCCTCTGAGGGGGATCCAATGTGTGTTCTGAGTGTCAATGTCAATTGAGTTTCCTTGTCTTCAGTTTCTTTTATTACTACTACCCGGGTAGGTGAGAAGTGTGTGTGTGTATATCTTATCTGCTCTCAATGTGTGAGATTCAGATGATCCGGAGTCGTTGAGGTAGGTAGGTTCTGCAGCTGGCCACACTGCTTCTCCAACTTTCTCTCTCGCTCTCAGAATCGCTGGGCTGGGCTCGCCATCTCGTTCGTCTCGTCCTCAGAAGCGTTGGGCTGGGCTCGCCATCTTGTTTGTCTCGTTCTCTCTGTTTCTCAGTTCAGACTAGCAAAGAAAAAAAAACAACCTACACAGAAAGTGCATAGGTATAAGAAACGTCATCTGTCTGATCCTGTCTCTATTTCTTATGAGATCTCATAGTTTTCTCGGTTCACCAAAATTTAGGAAATACATTAGAACACATTAAATTAATTATTTTGACTTAAAACAATTAGTGTTGACCATAAATTAAATCAATTATTCATGAATTATCATGTTAATGATATTTTTAACAGACACAGTTTATGCATCTTTTTAAACCTCTATTTATCCTTTATCATCAGTTTTTAACTATTTTAATTCACCTTTTTAATATTTAACTCTTGAACATTTTTTATACACAAAGGTGCATTTTCTTCATTAATAAATGAAATATACCACACCAGAATGGTGCTGTTACCATTTGCAGTGGCTAATAACACAAATAAACAGTTCGAATGGCATAAAAAATGATTAAACTGCATCTTCTCAATGTAAACCGCATGGAAAAATTGGCCTTAGCTTAGCGATTAGCATGGCGACTAGCATTACTAAGCATAAAACAATGGACAAAATAGCATCCCAACCTAGCAGTTAGCATGTCGCGGTTGCTAGTAGCTTTAGCATTCCAAGCTAGCGATCATTTTACAAACGATAAACTACGGTAGAAATTGCACAAAGGTAACAGAAAAACATTGGAAGGCGTCATGTGGTATATTTTAAGCAACATAGACCATCATAATCCAAGTTAATAGCACAATAAATACAATTTTTTCCGTCTGAACGGCTACCGAAATAGAAGCTAACTGTGTGCTAACTCACTGGAGTCTCATGCATTTTAATTCACAAAGGGTTTTTCTCGTCGGCTCACGGCTTATCGGGTCTGCCTGCGGACGTCTCTGCCGTTATCCGCAGCTTTCTGCTACTCTTTGCGTCGTGTTTTCTTTGTTTTAGCTACCGACTCCCTCGGTCTGGCTTATGCCTTGAGAGAAATGGCGTCTGCTCTCAGGTGCAGACTTAACGCGATACCTGACCTTGGTTCACGCCGGATACAAACACTAGCAGGGGAATACTGCCATCTACTGGGGGTTTAGTAGAACTGTCTAAATGACAAATATAGGTTTAATAACCTGATTTTTCATGCTGGTTACACATGTATTATATAATAGCCAAACCTGTTGTATATTAAGACTTACTCATTTGTATGCATTTTACTTTTGCTTTATGTACTTTCAGATGACAAGAATGAATGCGAGAAGTATGATTTTACTACAACTGCTGAATTGAGTGGCTCAGAAGAGGAGTTAAGGTACTGCCATGTTTATTTTGACCTTTGAACTCATGACTCTATTGGTCTTTGAAAAAGCCAAAATATTAAACCTTGGTGGCTTTTTAAATATCAAAATGCCATGCCTCCACAGACTCCACAGGAACACTATCCAAGTCTAAAAGAGGCAGAACATCACGTGGGACCAGAGGCAGAACATCACGTGGGACCAGATACTGGGCCATGTTGGGGAGTCCGGACACCACACAGCAGCTCAGAGCACAGCGGCCGATCCCCATGTCAGAGACCTCGGACCACTCACCAGTGGTCACGTTGTAGCACTCCACGTTGGTGGAGGTGGTGACGCCGTTGTAGCCCCCGGCAACGAAGATCCGGTCATCGATGACTTCGATGCCGAAGTTGCTGTGAGGGGTCAACATGTGGGACACTTGGTTCCAGGTGTTGCTCTGAGGGTCGTAGACCTCCGCGCTGCTGAGATGGCTGGCGCCATCAAAGCCGCCGACCTTTGGGAGGAAGAGGAAATGAAAAGGTCAAACGGAGATTGAACTAGTTTCTCTGAATCTACAAAAAACAACTGCTGATCAAATCTCTCTCTCTGTTATGTGAGGGTCAGCAGTGTTTCCTGGACTTACAGCATAGAGGCGGTCTGCATAAGTAATGATGCCAATCCCACTGCGGGCGCAGGTCATGAGGCCGATGGTCGTCCACTGGTCGGTCTCTGGGTTGTAACACTCAGCCGTCTGCAGGCACTCGTTCCCATTGAAACCACCGCAAACGTAAACCTGGGAACAACAGGAAAGGACTTTAATAGGATTTAACAATGAAATGATTTAAGAATTAACACTTTTCTTGGCTTCTACTGGTTATAAATCATCTGAAATATCACTACACAACTGTGAGATAATGTGAGAATTATGAGACCCACCTTGTTGTGGAGCGTCGTGGAGCTGGCGTCACTTCTAACCTCCTGCATGGATGAAATGAGACTCCACTGGTTTGTCTCGGGGTTATAGCGCTCTGCAGTGGAGAGTCGTTGATTCCCGTCGTACCCTCCCATGGCATAGATGCACCCGTTGAGTGCAGTGACGCCTACAAAGCAGCGGTGGAAAAACATGGGCGACACCTCATGCCAGGTTTTTGAGCTGAGGTCGAACCTGCACACGCTGTTTAAACACTCCAACATGTCGCAGCCCCCAACGCAGTAGACGCTCCCGTTGAGGAAGGCGGTGCCATGGTGGGCATGAGGACGCTCCAGATCCTGGGTCAAGCTGATCCAGTCGTTGGTGTGGACGTTGTAGGCCTCAATGCCGGCAGTCGTATTGCCGCCACTCCGGCCTCCGATGGCCAGCAGGACGGCGTTTGGAAGGCGAGGACGGGCGAGATGGTGGTAGACATCAGGCTGGTTTTGCATGACTTCTATGGCTTCCCTGACCATGCGCTGGCAGTCTGCGTTGTTATTCACCAGCTTATTAGACATCACACTGATCCTCATGTACTCTGTACCCATGGAGGCCAGCCGCACCTACAGAGAAAACAGGACAGAATGTTTGAATAGAAGTTCATGGACGGCAGTACTTTAGGCTGGTCCTTGACTCTAGAGGTGTCCCTACAGACTACTGTTCAATCAGGATGAAACCATGGAGAAGAAATCATGTGACAGGAAGTCATCCTACCTTAGATAAGAGCACAGCGATGTGGTCTCTCCTTTCCTCCAGTGAGTGGGCGATCCAGCGGCGGACGGCCTCATACACAGTCCTCTCGTCTCTCACTCTGAGGTCGTCTCTGTTCAGGATGGCGCTGAGTTGCTGCACAGAGAGCTGCAGGAACTCTTCAGAGGAAACGAGCTCCTCAAAGTGGTCGACGATGAAGCTGTAGGCCTGGCGGTGCAGTTCAGGGCAGAAGCAGACGGCGGTGAACTGGAAGATGCCGATGCAGTTCTCTGGGCAGAGCTGGCTCTCCAGGAAGTCGCAGCACTTTTTCACAACTCCCATCACATTGAACTGATCGGCTGCTAGAAGCAGCTCCCGAACGTTGTCCTCCGTCACTGAAACGGAGCCGGTGTATGCAAAGTCGATGAGGAGCTGCATCATGTCAGGAGTCAGGCCGGGGATGTTGTAGATCTTCCTCTCTGGAGTCGACCAGCGTTGGAAGAGAGCTCTGTGGGTCAGGATGAAAACACAAAGAAGAGGATGAGAAACTGACGTCAGCTGTTCCTTCTTTGCTTCACACTAATAACTAGGATAAGAATATAGTGGGGCGCTTTTCAAAACAGCAGCAGAGTGAAATATGACTGATATCAAGGCTCCTCCCAGTTTACTTTAGCTTTAAACCACAACACTGACAAACCCAACACACTGAATGACACACATGAAACCTATTGAATAAATGACATCTGGAATGGAAATAGTGAATTATATGCATTTTGTAACAGATGTGTAACTTTTCTGAATGAACTCCATTCTAAAATCTGCTTTAAAGTACAGTAGTATGGAACTGAGAGACCAGCAGCTCAAATTCTACTTCACATTTTTAAAAAACAACAAAACAATAACACATTTGGCAAACATCATGAATCCATAGGGGTGTAACGGTACATGTATTTGTATTGAACCGTTTCGGTACGGGGTGCTCGGTTCAGAACGGAGGCTTACCGAACGAGTTTCCATACGGACATATTAAGTAGAGGACCGCATGTGTGGAGGATGCTGCAGCCGCACATGCAGCTACTTTATGCTAATCAGAGGCGCCGGGCTGGACTCGCTGCCTCGGGAACGCTCGCAAAAATGTGTTGTTTGAAGGAGAGCGCCTGTCAATCATCCTCTAGTGGCAGCCCACCAAGCGTGCAATACTGGGAAGCGGCGCGTCCACTCGCGTTTAAAATCGCGCGTGGACACGTAACTTAATGACGCTAGCGTTGGCAACAAGCCAGAGTTGGAGGACCCTCCCGCGACATTAAGGTCTCCTGTTTGGGAACACTTTGGCTTCCCGGTGAGATACAAACAGGGACAAAGTGAGGTTGATAAAACCAAAGCGGTTTGCCGACATTGTTCATGTGAGGTCGGGTATATTTCTGGCAACACGTCAAACCTGTTGACGCATTTGAAACGGCACCACCCCCACGTGAACATCGCTACAACGAGGAGAAAGACGAGCGTAACGTTAATGCAAACATAGCTCCCCATCGCGTTTAAACCGCCTCTCCCTGCCCTGTTCAATTTTGCACATCAGATGGAGAAAATATATTTTTTAAAGAAACAGTCTGTTATTTTTATTTATTTTTTAAATAATTATTTTAAATACTTGTATTTATATTTTTGAGCAGCATTCTAGCTCCAGTGCATGTTCCTACTGTTAAAAGCACAAAAGTAATAAACAACTAGCACATTTATATTTTGCATTTTTTTTTTCTTTCTGTACCGAAAATGAACCGAACCGTGACCTCAAAACCGATGTACGTACCGAACCGAGATTTTTGTGTACCATTACACCCCTATAAATCCAACTTGAGTTGAGTCTACAATCGATGTACAAACTTCACATGTTGGAAGTCAATATGAGATGAATGGAAACAAGAAACCTCATTTGAGATGATCAAGTCATTATATTTATAAAATTGGCAGGAAACAAATATCAATACTATTTACAGGGGATTCGAGTCTAAATACAAAGTACAAAATAAGGAGGCTAAGCTAGAAAAGGGTATCGAGGAGGAAACACAACAAGGCTGACTTAAAGTAACAAACAAGCAAAAGGATCTAGAAACAAAGTAGCAACAGAACAAACCGTCAGCAGGAGTCGTGAACGAGATAACAAGGGAACAAGAACACTGGTTGATATGACGGGACATAACGAACTGGCACAGGACAAGGGGAGACGCTGACAACATATACACACGAGGTAATGGGAAACAGGTGAAACAATCAGGGAGAGGGCGGGACATCACAGACAGCGGAAACAGGGGCAGGAAGTGCCTGAAACGAGAGGGAACACAGTTACTTCAAAATAAAAGACGAGACGACAATGAAGACAGGATAAAAAATGGTAACTTAACCGACAGACGCGGATCATGACAGATTGCAGCAAAATCTTCGTTCTAGTTGTACTGGACCGTAGTGCTGCATTTGATACAGTAGAACACGGCATACTAGGCATTCTGGAAACATGGGTGGGGCTATCTGGCACTGTCCTAAACTGGTTTGAATCGTACTTGACAGAGACTACATTGTATCTGTTGTTAACCATATATCTGAGTGAACAAAAATGACATGTGGAGCTCCCCAGGGGTCAATCCTTGGGCCTTGTTCAATCACTACATGCTGCCAATAGATCAAATTATGCAGAAGCACAATATTACGCTGACGATACACAGACCTCTATAGCTTTATTAGCTGATAATTATGACCCATTAGACTCACTTTTTACCTGCACTTAACACATTAATGACTGGATGTGTCACACCTTGAATCTCTAACTGGAGACTAAAGACCAAGTCAGAAATCTTGGTATAGTTACATTCTGACCTTGACTTCAACAAACATCAAGAATGTTCAAATAACGACAACAGGGATTCATCCCTACGGCTTCATGTTGGACATTAACGTCTGAGCTATTTACAATGTGAATAAAATGTTAGCATTGAAGCTAAAGTTATCTATGAAGAAAAGCTCAAAGATTAACACAAGGACTAAATGCGTATTTGAGTCAGTTGAAATATTTTAACTGGAGCGGTAACTTTGTGTGTTGCTGTGTCCTGAAAGCCTTTGAGATTCTCCTGCTGTCCTCTGGACGCTGTACAACTCAAACGGGACCAAAACATTATTGGTCTCACCATTAACTAGCGTTCATAGTTTTCAAGAAATGAGGTACCATTGGAGACACAGGAAGGGGCGGGACTTTGTCTTTTCTAATGTGAGTATTGTTGCCGTAGTGACAGTGTACGTCTCTGCCAGCAGGTGGAGACTCTGCTATGAATCAGTGTGAGGGCCGAGAGGATGGAGTCCTTCCCTCTAAAACCACCCGGAATGGGGGACATGACAGCCAGACCAAAGCTCAGAGGTGAGACGAGGATCTCGAAGTGTCCAGGACTCAGATCACTCCACCATCATGATTCTCACTCAACAACATAAATATACATAATATTAACTAGATCGCTTATTGAGTTTAAAACTGAACCTTGTTATTATCTGACTGTCCTGAGGTGAAGAATCAGGTCTTGGTCCAGACCTTTGTAGTCCATGTAGGGGATGATCTGAATCTAGTGTCGACTGTTGAATCCATTTGTTTTCACTTTGGTGAACAATCACTGAGACCAGAAGCTTTAATTGCCTTCAATACTGTTAGTTGTCTGAGAAGAAGAAGCAGTAAAGTTTGATGAGTCAAATAAATATTCAGATTAAATATTAACCTGACACACACCTGGACCTGACGCTGTAACCTGCTGACACTTCAGCTGATCAGCTTCAAATATTGATATGATAGGAATGAAAGTTTAACTGGGAAATTCAGATCTTTTCTCTGTTGGTTTGTTGGACCACAAAAACACAGTGTCGATCAACAATAACTCACAACAGCTGATGGAATCTTCCACCTGAGTGGTTTGTAATTTACACACATGAAACATTTGCTGAATGAATAATGTGATGGTCTGAACTGCCAAACATCTCCCACAATGCAACTTGCCCCTCACACTACTTAGTTTGACAGCAGGATCGTTTTATGTTTATTTGCACCACTCATGACATTGCAGATAGGGGGGGGGGGGGGGGTTTCCTCCATATCGTGACCTATGTATCATGATAATATTGTATTGGGATAATATCATAGTCAAATTATTTCTTAAATTGCATTTATTGCATCAGGATGCAGCAGCACAGACCAGACTCCCCTGGACCTGGACCAAGACCTGGACCCAGCTGTGTATCCACAAAGAGTGACTGGTCTATGCCTAACATTATTAACTTTAAAGGTGACCAAGCTGCTGATGGAAGGTAAGAACTGAACCTGAACTCTCATTAGAGGATGAATCAGGTCTAGACCAGCACCTTAATCAATAACTCAGAGTCCACCAGCCCTGAATCCTGCAACCCGTTCTGTCTTCTGAGCCACGATGAGTGACAGACAGTCTCTTGTTTCACTGAAGCTCGAACAGAAAGGACCAATTAAATCCTTTTTAACTGGGATTAAACTAGAGAATATGAAATAAACAATCTGTTGGGTAACGTAGCAGGAGCAGATTTGGTTATCAACAGCTAATTATTAATGTCAATATGATTATCGATATTAATAACTATATTTAATATATTATCATGATATAATCATGAATAAACGGGGCACCACCCTGGGATCAGGGAAAAGATAACCTAAAACTGTATTCAGTCTCAATATCAAGGTTTTATACTCACATGCCAAGGATCGTGATCATTGAATATCTCATGTTGGGTTCTTTAGAGTTCATGTTCAGTTTATCCTTCTGTTCCAGCTGCTGGAGGAGAACATCGGCACTTTTGTGAAGAACGAGCTGAAGAAGATCCAGAAGGTCCTGAGTCCAGATTACCCAGAATGCTTGGAGAATGAGGACGAGGAGTTGTTGGGCGGTGAGGATGAAGAGCAGAGGAGGAACAGAGAGGCATTTCAGAAGATCACAGTGCACTTCCTGAGGAGAATGAAGCAGGAGGAACTGGCTGACTGTCTACAGATCGGTAAGAGGATTTTAACAGTTTTAACATGGTGGAAAGAAGAGAAGGATTCAACATGAAGAACTTCATATTTCTTCTAATAGGCTGCACACAACTTCAATGTTTAGGTTCTCTGGTTGTCTACAGACCCGATTACAGCCGATGTCATCATAAATATATGTACGCATGATGTCAATGTTTATGTTGTTTTGCTTTAACCATCCAGACGAGTTAGAAGCTTTAAACAGTGAATTTAAACTGTTAGTAGCATCTTGATGTCTGCTTGTTACGTGTTCGGTTGTCAGAATCGATATTCCAACAGACTCAAGTTCTACTGAGTTCAGACAGGATCACGACCGTTTAAGAGGAACAGGTGTTTCACTGCACCCAGTGACCTTGTTAACTGGTGACTTTCAGCTAGGAACTAAATAGTTGGTAGATGAAAACAAAAACGTATTTAAAACAGGCTTCTACGAGGACACCTCCATGTTTTCAATGGTGGCGTGTCAGCGTGGAGGATAACAGTATACCAGGATATTTAAATATCCAAACGGTACTATTTTCAACACCGTCATCTAGGGTTGGGCGGTATGACGGTATTATACCGTGTGACGGTATTAAAGTGTCCACCGGTAGAGATTTTGCAATACCGTTTATACCGGAGAAAGCGCAGATGTCTGCGGCATCGCTCTGAGTCACTGTAATTACACCGCCTCGACACACGGGGCAATGCGGGCATTGCAGCAGACTGCTTGCGTGGTTGCATGAGCACGACGAAGAAGAAACAGCTTTACCTGAGTAATAACAATCATGGCGGAGGCGGAGAGTGAACGTCACGAGGAAACGGAGGCAGCGCGACCCACCCAACTCTTTACGAAAAAGAGCGCTACGTCTGTTGGAACTTTTTTGGATTTAGAAAATCCGACAACGAACAAAAAGCGATACTCTGCAGAGTGTCGCGCGACTGTTGCTGCTGCAGGTGGAAACACCGGTAACCTCTTCCACCACTTAAAGATAAAACATGCGAAGCAGTATTATGAGTCTTTCGCCGATGGCACCCCGTATGACAATAAATCACATCGATGGAGGGAGATAACGGAGGCCATCACGAAGCATACTTTTTCTCATTTGTTATTTTTATTTCTTATTTAGATGGAGCTCTGTGTTTACATTTGCACACACACGCTTAAGTTAAAGCTGGAGTTCAAATGTTTACCAGACATTTGCACATTCTTTGTGGCTTATTGTTATTGTGAAAATTAAAATAAAAGAGGAAAATGATCAAATGCGACAGTATGGTTATTTTTAAGCCATTAATTGAATTTACAGGGGGGGAAACCATACCGTGATATATACCGTTACCGTGATTTGAAATTATTCATACCGTGATATAAGATTTTGCTCATACCGCCCAAATGACCTACCGTCATCAATACCGTCTCTTTCTATGATGATGTATTGTGATGTGTTGTAGTGACCAGCAGACGCCACCAGAGGTCAGTGTTTCTGTTTTGTTGCCTTAAAAATCTCATTCTGGTGAATTTTCCTTTCAAAACCAAAACGGCGAATTGAGGCGATACAAGAGGCTCTTTATTTCTAGACTGACTCACTGAGCTTAACAGCTGCAGTTCAAAGGGTTATATATCCTTCCAGTTCTGTTTGTCTTGTAAATGTCTTTTATTTTACTTCTGTTGGCTTTGTAGCACCTTTAACCCTGATTAATGGATACTCACATCCCTAGGTTCGGTAGGAGTTGGGTGAATGACTCAAAAAGAGGAGTGGTTTGAACAGGTGATATTTTAATATCAATGAGAATTGATTAGAAGCGTTGGGCTGGGCTCGCCATCTTGTTTGTCTCGTTCTCTCTGTTTCTCAGTTGAGACTAGCAAAGAAAAAAAAACAACCTACACAGAAAGTGCATAGGTATAAGAAACTTCATCTGATTCTGTCTCTATTTCTTATGAGATCTCATCGTTTTCTAGGTTCACCAACATTTAGGAAATTCATTAGAACACATTAAACTAATTATTATGACTTAAAGCAATTAGTTTTGACCATAAATGATATCAATTATTCATGAATTATCATGTTAACAATTATATTTTTAACAGACACAGTTTATGCATCTTTTAAAACCTCTATTTATCCTTTATCATCAGTTTTTAACTATTTTAATTCACCTTTTTAATATTTAACTCTTGAACATGAAATTAATCACAGTTTTTATACACAAAAGTGCATTTTTCTTCAATAAATCAATAAATGAAACATACCACACCAGAATGGTGCTGTTACCATTTGCAGTGGCTAATAACACAAATAAACAGTTCGCATGGCATAAAAAATGATTAAACTGCATCTTCTCAATGTAAACGGCATGGAAAATTAGCCTTAGCTTAGCGATTAGCATGGCGACTAGCATTACTAAGCATAAAACAATGGACAAAATAGCATCCCAACCTAGCAGTTAGCATGTCGCGGTTGCTAGTAGGTTTAGCATTTGAAGCTAGCGATCATTTTACAAACGATAAACTACGGTAGAAATTGCACAAAAGTAACAGAACAACATTGGAAGGCGTCATATGGCATATTTTAAGCAACATAGACCATCATAACCCAAGTTAATAGCACAATAAATGTATTTTTTTTCCGTCTGAACGGCTACCGAACTAGAAGCTAACTGTGTGCTAACTCACCGGAGTCTCATGCATTTTACTTAACAAAGGGTTTTCCTCGTCGGCTCACGGCTTATCGGGTCTGCCTGCGGACGTCTCTGCCGTTATCCGCAGCTTTCTGCTACTCTTTGCGTCGTGTTTTCTTTGTTTTAGCTACTGACTCCCTCGGTCTGGCTTATGCCTTGAGAGAAATGGCGTCTGCTCTCAGGTGCAGACTTAACGCGATACCTGACCTTGGTTCACGCCGGATACAAACACTAGCAGGGGAATACTGCCATCTACTGGGGGTTTAGTAGAACTGTCTAAATGACAAATATAGGTTTAGTAACCTGATTTTTCATGCTGGTTACACATGTATTATATAATAGCCAAACCTGTTGTATATTAAGACTTACTCATTTGTATGCATTTTACTTTTGCTTTATGTACTTTCAGATGACAAGAATGAATGCGAGAAGTATGATTTTACTACAATTGCTGAATTGAGTGGCTCAGAAGAGGACTTAAGGTACTGCCATGTTTATTTTGACCTTTGAACTCATGACTCTCTTGGTCTTTGAAAAAGCCAAAATATTAAACCTTGGTGGCTTTTTAAATATCAAAATGCCAAATACCATAGAAGCATATCACACTCTTAGATATTACATTGAGGTCATTTAGTAGACGCTTTTGTCCAAAGCGACTTACAATAAGTAAGATAATAAGTAAGAATAAGATATGCTGGAATACACATTTAGCAGATAACAGCCAACAGTTTCATTTTTTAGTTTGACTACCTTATAAAATTCCCCTTCACATGGTATAAAACTAAAAGTTCACACAATCTGTCAGTAGCAGTTTGATACAGAAAGAAGTTTATTTATTATTATTTACATTTTTAAAAAAACATATTAATAAACATGGTGGATGGTGTTAGTCAGAACGTCCTGCCTCCACAGGAACACTATCCAAGTCTAAAAGAGGCAGAACATCACGTGGGACCAGATACTGGGCCATGTTGGGGAGTCCGGACACAACACAGCAGCTCAGAGCACAGCGGCCGATCCCCATGTCAGAGACCTCGGACCACTCACCAGTGGTCACGTTGTAGCACTCCACGTTGGTGGAGATGGCGATGCCGTTGTAGCCCCCGGCAACGAAGATCCGGTCATCGATGACTCCGATGCCGAAGTTGCTGCGAGGGGTCAACATGTGGGACACTTGGTTCCAGGTGTTGCTCTGAGGGTCGTAGACCTCCGTGCTGCTGAGATGGCTGGCGCCATCAAAGCCGCCGACCTTTGGGAGGAAGAGGAAATGAAAAGGTCAAACGGAGATTGAACCAGTTTCTCTGAATCTCTATGTGAGGGTCAGCAGTGTTTCCTGGACTTACAGCATAGAGGCGGTCTGCATACGTAATGATGCCAATCCCACTGCGGGCGCAGGTCATGAGGCCGATGGTTGTCCACTGGTCGGTCTCTGGGTTGTAACACTCAGCCGTCTGCAGGCACTCGTTCCCATTGAAACCACCGCAAACGTAAACCTGGGAACAACATGAAAGGACTTTAATAGGATTTAACAATGAAATGATTTAAGAATTAACACTTTTCTTGGCTTCTACTGGTTATAAATCATCTGAAATATCACTACACAACTGTGAGATAATGTGAGAATTATGAGACCCACCTTGTTGTGGAGCGTCGTGGAGCTGGCGTCACATCTAACCTCCTGCATGGATGAAATGAGACTCCACTGGTTTGTCTCGGGGTTATAGCGCTCTGCAGTGGAGAGTCGTTGATTCCCGTCGTACCCTCCCATGGCATAGATGCACCCGTTGAGTGTAGTGACGCCTACAAAGCAGCGGTGGAAAAACATGGGCGACACCTCATGCCAGGTTTTTGAGCTGAGGTCGAACCTGCACACGCTGTTGAAACGCTCCAACCTCTCGAAGCCCCCAACGCAGTAGACGCTCCCGTTGAGGAAGGCGGTGCCATGGTGGGCACGAGGACGCTCCAGATCCTGGGTCAAGCTGATCCAGTCGTTGGTGTGGACGTTGTAGGCCTCAATGCCGGCAGTCATATTGCCGCCACTCCGGCCTCCGATGGCCAGCAGGACGGCGTTTGGAATGCGAGGATGGGCGAGATGGTGGTAGACATCAGGCTGGTTTTGCATGACTCCTATGGCTTCCCTGACCATGCGCTGGCAGTCTGCGTTGTTATTCACCAGCTCATTAGACATCACACTGATCCTCATGTACTCTGTACCCATGGAGGCCAGCCGCACCTACAGAGAAAACAGGACAGAATGTTTGAATAGAAGTTCATGGACGGCAGTACTTTAGGCTGGTCCTTGACTCTAGAGGTGTCCCTACAGACTACTGTTCAATCAGGATGAAACCATGGAGAAGAAATCATGTGACAGGAAGTCATCCTACCTTAGATAAGAGCACAGCGATGTGGTCTCTCCTTTCCTCCAGTGAGTGGGCGATCCAGCGGCGGACGGCCTCATACACAGTCCTCTCGTCTCTCACTCTGAGGTCGTCTCTGTTCAGGATGGCGCTGAGTTGCTGCACAGAGAGCTGCAGGAACTCTTCAGAGGAAACGAGCTCCTCAAAGTGGTCGACGATGAAGCTGTAGGCCTGGCGGTGCAGTTCAGGGCAGAAGCAGACGGCGGTGAACTGGAAGATGCCGATGCAGTTCTCTGGGCAGAGCTGGCTCTCCAGGAAGTCGCAGCACTTTTTCACAACTCCCATCACATTGAACTGATCGGCTGCTAGAAGCAGCTCCCGAACGTTGTCCTCCGTCACTGAAACGGAGCCGGTGTATGCAAAGTCGATGAGGAGCTGCATCATGTCAGGAGTCAAGCCGGGGATGTTGTAGATCTTCCTCTCTGGAGTCGACCAGCGTTGGAAGAGAGCTCTGTGGGTCAGGATGAAAACACAAAGAAGAGGATGAGAAACTGACGTCAGCTGTTCCTTCTTTGCTTCACACTAATAACTATGATAAGAATATAGTGGGGCGCTTTTCAAAACAGCAGCAGAGTGAAATATGACTGATATCAAGGCTCCTCCCAGTTTACTTTAGCTTTAAACCACAACACTGACAAACCCAACACGCTGAATGTCACACATGAAACCTATTGAATAAATGACATCTGGAATGGAAATAGTGAATTATGCATTTTGTAACAGATGTGTAACTTTTCTGAATGAACTCCATTCTAAAATCTGCTTTAAAGTACAGTAGTATGGAACTGAGAGACCAGCAGCTCAAATTCTACTTCACATTTTTAAAAAACAACAAAACAATAACACGTTTGGCAAACATCATGAATAATCCAACTTGAGTTGAGTCTACAATCGATGTACAAACTTCACATGTTGGAAGTCAATATGAGATGAATGCAAACAAGAAACCTCATTTGAGATGATCAAGTCATTATGACTATATATATATATTTATAAAATTGGCAGGAAACAAATATCAATACTATTTACAGGGGATTCGAGTCTAAATACAAAGTACAAAATAAGGAGGCTAAGCTAGAAAAGGGTATCGAGGAGGAAACACAACAAGGCTGACTTAAAGTAACAAACAAGCAAAAGGATCTAGAAACAAAGTAGCAACAGAACAAACCGTCAGCAGGAGTCGTGAACGAGATAACAAGGGAACAAGAACACTGGTTGATATGACGGGACATAACGAACTGGCACAGGACAAGGGGAGACGCTGACAACATATACACACGAGGTAATGGGAAACAGGTGAAACAATCAGGGAGAGGGCGGGACATCACAGACAGCGGAAACAGGGGCAGGAAGTGCCTGAAACGAGAGGGAACACAGTTACTTCAAAATAAAAGACGAGACGACAATGAAGACAGGACAAAAAATGGTAACTTAACCGACAGACGCGGATAATGACAGATTGCAGCAAAATCTTCGTTCTAGTTGTACTGGACCGTAGTGCTGCGTTTGATACAGTAGACCACGGCATACTAGGCATTCTGGAAACATGGGTGGGGCTATCTGGCACTGTCCTAAACTGGTTTGAATCGTACTTGACAGAGACTACATTGTATCTATTGTTAACCATATATCTGAGTGAACAAAAATGACATGTGGAGCTCCCCAGGGGTCAATCCTTGGGCCTTGTTCAATCACTACATGCTGCCAATAGATCAAATTATGCAGAAGCACAATATTACGCTGACGATACACAGACCTCTATAGCTTTATTAGCTGATAATTATGACCCATTAGACTCACTTTTTACCTGCACTTAACACATTAATGACTGGATGTGTCACACCTTGAATCTCTAACTGGAGACTAAAGACCAAGTCAGAAATCTTGGTATAGTTCTACATTCTGACCTTGACTTCAACAAACATCAAGAATGTTCAAATAACGACAACAGGGATTCATCCCTACGGCTTCATGTTGGACATTTACGTCTGAGCTATTTACAATGTGAATAAAATGTTAGCATTGAAGCTAAAGTTATCTATGAAGAAAAGCTCAAAGATTAACACAAGGACTAAATGCGTATTTGAGTCAGTTGAAATATTTTAACTGGAGCGGTAACTTTGTGTGTTGCTGTGTCCTGAAAGTCTTTGAGATTCTCCTGCTGTCCTCTGGACGCTGTACAACTGAAACGGGACCACAACATTATTGGTCTCACCGTTAACTAGCGCTCATAGTTTTCAAGAAATTAGGTACCATTGGAGACACAGGAAGGGGCGGGACTTTGTCTTTTCTAATGTGAGTATTGTTGCCGTAGTGACAGTGTACGTCTCTGCCAGCAGGTGGAGACTCTGCTATGAATCAGTGTGAGGGCCGAGAGGATGGAGTCCTTCCCTCTAAAACCACCCGGAATGGGGGACATGACAGCCAGACCAAAGCTCAGAGGTGAGACGAGGATCTCGAAGTGTCCAGGACTCAGATCACTCCACCATCATGATTCTCACTCAACAACATAAATATACATAATATTAACTAGATCGCTTTATTGAGTTTAACACTGAACCTTGTTATTATCTGACTGTCCTGAGGTGAAGAATCAGGTCTTGGTCCAGACCTTTGTAGTCCATGTAGGGGATGATCTGAATCTAGTGTCGACTGTTGAATCCATTTGTTTTCACTTTGGTGAACAATCACTGAGACCAGAAGCTTTAATTGCCTTCAATACTGTTAGTTGTCTGAGAAGAAGAAGCAGTAAAGTTTGATGAGTCAAATAAATATTCAGATTAAATATTAACCTGACACACACCTGGACCTGACGCTGTAACCTGCTGACACTTCAGCTGATCAGCTTCAAATATTGATATGATAGGAATGAAAGTTTAACTGGGAAATTCAGATCTTTTCTCTGTTGGTTTGTTTGACCACAAAAACACAGTGTCGATCAACAATAACTCACAACAGCTGATGGAATCTTCCACCTGAGTGGTTTGTAATTTACACACATGAAACATTTGCTGAATGAATGATGTGATGGTCTGAACTGCCAAACATCTCCCACAATGCAACTTGCCCCTCACACTACTTAGTTTGACAGCAGGATCGTTTTATGTTTATTTGCACCACTCATGACTTTGCAGATAGGGGGGGGGGGGGGGGGGGGGGTTTCCTCCATATCGTAACCTATGTATCATGATAATATTGTATTGGGATAATATCATAGTAAAATTATTTCTTAAATTGCATTTATTGCATCAGGATGCAGCAGCACAGACCAGAATCCCCTGGACCTGGACCAAGACCTGGACCCAGCTGTGTATCCACAAAGAGTGACTGGTCTATGCCTAACATTATTAACTTTAAAGGTGACCAAGCTGCTGATGGAAGGTAAGAACTGAACCTGAACTCTCATTAGAGGATGAATCAGGTCTAGACCAGCACCTTAATCAATAACTCAGAGTCCACCAGCCCTGAATCCTGCAACCCGTTCCGTCTTCTGAGCCACGATGAGTGACAGACAGTCTCTTGTTTCACTGAAGCTCGAACAGAAAGGACCAATTAAATCCTTTTTAACTGGGATGAAACTACAGAATATGAAATAACCAATCTGTTGGGTAACGTAGCAGGAGCAGATTTGGTTATCAACAGCTAATTATTAATGTCAATATGATTATCGATATTAATAACTATATTTAATATATTATCATGATATAATCATGAATAAACGGGGCACCACCCTGGGATCAGGGAAAAGATAACCTAAAACTGTATTCAGTCTCAATATCAAGGTTTTATACTCACATGCCAAGGATCATGATCATTGAATATCTCATGTTGGGTTCTTTAGAGTTCATGTTCAGTTTATCCTTCTGTTCCAACTGCTGGAGGAGAACATTGGCACTTTTGTGAAGAATGAGCTGAAGTAGATCCAGAAGGTCCTGAGTCCAGATTACCCAGAATGCTTGGAGAATGAGGACGAGGAGTTGTTGGGCGGTGAGGATGAAGAGCAGAGGAGGAACAGAGAGGCATTTCAGAAGATCACAGTGCACTTCCTGAGGAGAATGAAGCAGGAGGAGCTGGCTGACCGTCTGCAGATCAGTAAGAGGATTTTAACAGTTTTAACATGGTGGAAAGAAGAGAAGGATTCAACATGAAGAACTTCATATTTCTCCTAATAGGCTGCACACAACTTCAATGTTTAGGTTCTCTGGTTGTCTACAGACCCGATTACAGCCAATGTCATCATAAATATATGTACGCATGATGTCAATGTTTATGTTGTTTTGCTTCAACCATCCAGACGAGTTAGAAGCTTTAAACAGTGAATTTAAACTGTTAGTAGCATCTTGATGTCTGCTTGTTACGTGTTCGGTTGTCAGAATCGATATTCCAACAGACTCAAGTTCTACAGAGTTCAGACAGGATCACGACCGTTTAAGAGGAACAGGTGTTTCACTGCACCCAGTGACCTTGTTAACTGGTGACTTTCAGCTAGGAACTAAATAGTTGGTAGATGAAAACAAAAATGTATTAACAGGCTTCTACGAAGACACCTGCATGTTTTCAATGGTGGCGTCTCAGCGTGGAGGATTACAGTATACCAGGATATTTAAATATCCAAACGGTACTATTTTCAACACCGTCATCTAGGGTTGGGCGGTATGACGGTATTATACCGTGTGACGGTATTAAAGTGTCCACCGGTAGAGATTTTGCAATACCGTTTTGAGGCGATACAAGAGGCTCTTTATTTCTAGACTGACTCACTGAGCTTTACAGCTGCAGTTCAAAGGGTTATATATCCTTCCAGTTCTGTTTGTCTTGTAAATGTCTTTTAGTTGACTTCTGTTGGCTTCATCAGGTGCACCTGATTGATTTTGTCTCCACTAGTTTGATTTAATCATGAAAGAAGCTCATGATGTCACTACTACTGAGGACTATAGGAATACATGGCTCTAACACCTGGCTTGTTCATAGAATGTAAAAGGGTCTGTAGGATCCACTAACTGGGTTCCTTTGTTGTTTATTCAGGA
The DNA here is from genome assembly GCF_963514095.1 of Eutrigla gurnardus. Lineage (NCBI taxonomy): Eukaryota > Metazoa > Chordata > Actinopteri > Perciformes > Triglidae > Eutrigla > Eutrigla gurnardus. The sequence goes on along the minus strand of NC_139930.1, from coordinate 11,598,628 downwards.
ACCGCTGGTGCAGTGAACCAACGTAAACTCAAGTCTAGCCTCAAGAAGAAGTTCCAGTGTTTGTTTGAGGGCATCACTAGAGCAGGAAACCCAACCCTCCTGAATCAGGTCTACACGGAGCTCCACGTCACAGAGGGAGGGACTGCAGAGGTCAATGACCAACATGAGGTCAGACAGATTGAAACGGCATCCAGGAAACCAGACAGACCAGAAACAACCATCAGACAAGAAGACATCTTTAAAGGCTCACCTGGAAGGGATGAACCAATCAGAACAGTGATGACAAAGGGAGTGGCTGGCATCGGAAAAACGGTGTTAACACAGAAGTTCACTCTGGACTGGGCTGAAGACAAAGCCAACCAGGACATACAGTTCACGTTTCCATTCACTTTCAGAGAGCTGAACCTGCTGAAAGAGAAGAAGTTCAGCTTGGAGGAACTCGTTCATCACTTCTTCACCGAAACCAAAGAAGCAGGAATCTGCAGGTTTGAAGAGTTCCAGGTTGTGTTCATCTTTGACGGACTGGACGAGTGTCGACTTCCTCTGGACTTCCTCAACAACGAGATACTGACTGATGTTACAGAGTCCACCTCGGTGGATGTGCTGCTGACAAACCTCATCAGGGGGAAACTGCTTCCCTCTGCTCGCCTCTGGATAACCACAAGACCTGCAGCAGCCAATCAGATCCCTCCTGGGTGTGTTGACATGGTGACCGAGGTCAGAGGGTTCACTGACCCACAGAAGGAGGACTACTTCAGGAAGAGGTTCAGAGATAAGAAGCAGGTTAACAGGATCATGGCCCACATCAAGACCTCACGGAGCCTCCACATCATGTGCCACATCCCAGTCTTCTGCTGGATCACTGCTACAGTTCTGGAGGACGTGTTGAAGACCAGGGAGAGAGGGGAGCTGCCCAAGACCCTGACCGACATGTACATCCACTTCCTGGTGGTTCAGTCCAAACTGAAGAACGTCAAGTATGATGGAGGAGCTGATACGGATCCACACTGGAGTCCACATAGCAGGAAGATGATTAAGTCTCTAGGAAAACTGGCTTTTGAGCAGCTGCAGAAAGGAAACCTGATCTTCTATGAACCAGACCTGAAAGAGTGTGGCATTGATATCAAAGCAGCCTCAGTGTACTCAGGAGTGTTCACACAGGTCTTCAGAGAGGAGAGAGGACTGTACCAGGACCAGGTGTTCTGCTTCGTCCATCTGAGTGTTCAGGAGTTTCTGGCTGCTCTTCATGTCCATCTGACCTTCATCAAGTCTGGTGTCAATCTAATGGCAGAAAAACAAACAGTCTCATCGTTGTTTAAAGTCTCCAGACAGAAACCTAAACCAAAACATCTGCACCAGAGAGCTGTGGACAAGGCTTTACAGAGTCCAAACGGACACCTGGACCTGTTCCTCCGCTTCCTTCTGGGTCTGTCACTAGAGACCAATCAGAAACACCTACGAGGTCTGTTGACACAGACAGGAAGTAGCTCACACACCAACGTAGTCCAGTACATCAAGAAGAAGCTTAATGAGGATCTGTCTCCAGAGAGAAGCATCAATCTGTTCCACTGTCTGAATGAACTGAATGATCGTTCTCTGGTGGAGGAGATCCAACAGTATCTGACTTCAGGACGTCTCTCCTCCAATAAACTGTCTCCTGCTCAGTGGTCAGCTCTGGTCTTCATCTTACTGTCTTCAGAAAAACATCTGGACGTGTTTGACCTGAAGGAATACTGTGCTTCAGAGGAGGCTCTTGTAAGGCTGCTGCCGGTGGTCCAAGCCTCCAGCAAAGCTCTGTAAATATAGTTTTTCATTCAGAAAACAATAAACCATCTTGGAATTACAAGGTTCTATCTGCATTCTGAACGATTTGATTGGTTTTCCCAACTGCAAAAGGTAAAGAAGTAAAAATTAGTTCTAAATAGTTACTTAACAGTAAAGGTAAGAAAGTATTTAGTGAAAAAACTACTGGAGTACTGAGTAACTTCTGAGTAAATTCTGATTATTGTGGCCCCGCACCTGGTGATCTGAGAGACTACCAGGAGGCATAGACGTTGGAAGGGCAGCTTACCCCCCCAGTTACATAAAAATCAATGCTTTCTCTAACATGAAGCGTTTGTCACCTCAGCTGAAAGAAAAGAAAAAACACAGCTCACCGCTTCATCCAGCGTCTCTCCTCTCTGTCTGTTTCACCGACACACACACACACACACACACACACACACACACACACACACACACACACAGTGATCGATAGTCATGTCGAAGACATTTATTCTAACTTTTCTCTGAGTTTTGTTGACATAAGAATGACTCGACCCACAAGAATCTGAGTGATGAGCAGCTACAAACAGAATCTCACATCAGAAACATTCAGAAATGAACTGATTCACAACTGAAAGTGAAACTTAAATAGGATCGACAGATTCACTGACGTTAGACGGTAAAAGTCGGGGGGATTTCAAAAAGTGGGCGGTATATTGTGACTCCTTGTTAAGTGTTAATATATGTGTCAAGTATTAATATATGATTACGCCCTTACTTTGAAGGGACAACGTGATGACGTCGCTACGTTCTTGTGAAGCAGCGCGCGAAACAACTGTCCCCGTTGTTCGTTGTTGTTGTTGGAACTGACTGGACAGTAGTCAGTCATGTATTCTAGAGAATAAATACGCCAAAGGCTAAAGAGAATCTATCGATCTGCTTATTCTTCACCACGCAAGAGAAGAGGAGTCACCGCTCCATCTAAGCTTAACAGGTTATGGGCCCAGGAAACGCTAGGACACAATGAAAGTATAACAAGCATCTCGGACGGATTACCGAAAGAAGAAGTTGCCGCGCAGTATAGACACGGAACTTGGACATGCTTAGGCTAACGTGAATGCTTTGTGTACCAGCTTGGAGATAAATGAGCGTTTAGATTCTCGGAAGAAGTGAAACGTGAGTAGCGTCGTATAACGTGAAAGCTAAAGAAGATAACAACCTAGCTTAGCAATGAACGTATAGCAAGCTAAGAGACTAGCAAAGAGGCTAATAGCCCCCGAGTGAAATTGGCGTGTAAGCAAAAATGGCAAGCACAACGGCAGGAATCATTGGAACAAAGCTCATATTCGATGGATCAGAAGACAAATATGAACTGTGGGAAACAAGATTCCTAGGCCACTTGCACATTCATAAGCTAAAAGGGACAATATTGAATGAGCCTGCCGGCGGCAACGCAGATCAGCTAGCCCAAGATGGCGCGAAGAATGCTGATTGTTATGCTGAACTGGTAAGACTGATAGACGATAAGAGCCTATCGCTGATCAGGCACGATGCAGCCGATGACGGCAGGAAAGCCCTGGGAATATTGAGGGAACATTATTCGGGAAAAAGCAAGCCTAGAATAATAAACTTGTACACGTCTTTGACCAAGTTAAGCATGACAGAGAACGAGAGTACTACTGACTATATGATAAGAGCGGAGAACGTCATTACTGCTTTGAGAGATGCAGGGGAGACCATGAGTGATGGACTGACCATAGCCATGGTATTAAACGGACTACCAGACTCCTTCAAGCCACTAGCCGTCCATGTAACACAGAATGAAGATAATGTTACATTCACAGACTTCAAGAGAAGGCTACGGATTTATGAAGAGTCAGAGAAAATAAACACAGTAGAATCCGCAGACAACGTGATGAAGACGAGTGTGAGGCCAAGCCGAGGCCCCGCCAAAACGCACGCCAGCAGCAGCAGAAAAAGTGAAGACACCGACGTAACATGCTACAGGTGTGGACTAAAAGGACACAAGTCAAGGGCATGCTCCATAAAAGTGTGGTGCGGTTACTGCAAGACGAACACACACCAAGAATCTATATGCAGGAAAAAGAGGACTCAAGATGGAGCCAGAAGAGTCGCAGAGGAACCGAATAGCAACCAGGATCAACTCTTCAAGGTCAACCACACCAAAAGAAAGAAACCACCGGACAATGTGAACATGAAGGACATCATGGTGGACGGGGGAGCGACATCCCACATTGTCAATGACATCGGAAAGTTCAAGAGCTTCAATGACTCATTCCGGCCCGAGTCCCATTCAGTGGAGTTGGCCGACGGAACCAAGTGCAGCGGAATAGCACAACGGAGGGGAACAGCGGTGATCTACCTACTAGACAACGCCGGACGCCAGCACAGAGCGCAACTTCGAGACGCGCTGTACATACCTTCATACCCACACGACATCTTTTCGGTTGCAAGAGCAGTAAACGGAGGAGCGACGATCACCTTTCAGAAAGAGGACAGTCGCATGGTTACCAACGATGGCAGCAGGTTTGATATCCATGAAAGTCGAAATTTGTTTTACTTGCCAACTGTTGAAATTAATGTTGATCAATGTAAACAATGTGTGTGTCATGATGTACAAACCTGGCACGAGATTTTGGGTCATTGTAACTACGAAGATGTACAGAAGTTAAAGGGTGTAGTGGAAGGCATGGAGATAGAGGGAGGTGCAGTAAGGCCAGCATTTTGTGAAGTGTGTACACAGGGAAAATTCACCCAAACAAGGAATAGGGAGCCAGACAGTAAGGCTAAGAAACCTTTGGAACTTGTGCACACTGACTTAACAGGTCCCATGCGAACACCGAGCATAGATGGACACAAATATACACAGTCTTTTACAGACGACTACTCAGGTACCATATTGGTGTATTTTCTAAGGTCCAAAAGTGATGCAGTACAGGCCACAGAATGGTTCTTGGCAGACATAGCACCTTATGGAGAAGTCGAGTGTATCCGTTCAGACAACGGCACTGAGTTTACATGTGGAGACTTCCAAACAATGTTAAGGAAGAATAAAATCAGGCACGAGACGTCTGCGCCCTATTCGCCCCACCAAAACGGCACAGCAGAGAGAGGGTGGCGAACACTGTATGATATGGCCAGATGTTTTCTGATAGAAAGTAAACTACCAGACAAGCTATGGAACTATGCTATCCAGACAGCAGCTTACGTGAGAAACAGGTGTTACAGCAGACGCACAAAGAAAACGTCATACGAGCTGTTAAATGGCAGGGTGCCAAATGTATCCAAACTGCAAAAATTTGGATCAGTGTGTTTTGCCTACAAGCAAGAAAAGGGCAAGCTAGACTCTAGGTGTGAGCAGGGTGTGTTCGTAGGCTATGACAAAAACAGCCCAGCTTACCTGGTATACTATCCTGACACAGAGAGGGTTCAGAAACACAGGTTGGTAAAATTCCCAACCAAGGCAGCCACAGAGAGAGAAACACAAACGCCTGAGTCACACATAGAATGTAGTGATAGAGAGGTACATCCCAAGGTCAATATGGAAGAAAATGTTGATGAATGTGTGAAAAATTTACCAGGTCAGGGTGTTCAAAGTGGTGCTTCAGAGGTTTTACCTGAACAGATTGTAAACAGAAGGAACCCACCGAGAAACAGGAGGAGACCATCTCACCTGCAGGAGTTTGAAACCGAGGACAAGGTTGACAAACTGCAAACAGCTGTGGACTACTGTTACAGAGCCGTATGCGACATTCCGCAAACCTACCAGGACGCCATAGCATCAACAAAGTCAAAGCAGTGGAAAAATGCAATGGATGAGGAGATGCGATCACTGGAGGAGAACAAGACTTACAGCCTCACTCAGTTGCCACCGGGTAAACAGGCAGTGGGGGGTAGGTGGGTCTATGCACTCAAGAGTGATATCGACGGATCAGACAAGTACAAGGCGAGGTTTGTAGCGAAAGGCTACAGTCAAAAAGAAGGGATTGACTATGAAGAGACATTCTCACCTACAGCAGATATGACAAGTGTGAGGGTGGTCATGCAAAAGGCAGCACAGGAGAATCTTATTTTGCACCAGATGGACGTTAAGACGGCCTATTTGCATGCACCGATTGACTGTGAAATATATATGGAGCAACCACAAGGTTTTGAGACAGAGTCTGAAACTGGTGGAAAAATGGTGTGTAAATTACAGAAGTCTTTATATGGTCTAAAACAGTCAGGGAGAAATTGGAATGTAATGTTACATACATATCTTACTGAGAATGGTTTTGAACAGAATCCTGCAGACAACTGTGTGTACACAAGAGAAAAACAGCACAAAAAGGTTATTTTGATCATATGGGTTGATGATCTAATTGTAGCCGCTAGTGATGACGATGTACTGAACAGTGTGAAGAGAATGCTCGCAGAGAGGTTCAAGATGAAGGATCTAGGGAGGTTGAACCATTTTCTGGGGATAGACTTTAACCAAACAGAGAGTCAGGTTACAATGTCACAGCAGAGATATGCAACCAAGATACTAGAGAGGTTTGAAATGCAGGATTGCAGGCCAAGAGAGACTCCATGTGAGCCAAAGCTTGAGTACTCAGAGGATGCTGACAAAATGAATGAGCCAAAGAAGTACAGGGAGGCAGTGGGAAGTTTAATATACTTGTCCACATGCACTCGACCAGATCTAAGCTTTGTGGTCAGTAAATTATCTCAGCATTTTGCTGAACCAACTGAAGAACATTGGAACACAGTAAAACATGTGTTCAGATACCTCAAAGGTACAAAAGAACAGAAGTTATGCTTCAAAGGAAGCGACACAAAGAGACTAGGTCTTAGAATATACTGTGCCTCAGACGTAACAGATAGGCATAGTATGACAGGATATTGTGCCAGTTTGAGTGAGGGAAGCTCTCTCATCTCATGGAAAAGCAGAAAACAACCAACAGTAGCACTATCTACATGCGAGGCCGAGTACATGTCTTTAGCATCAGCCTTACAGGAATGTATCTACTTAGAACAGCTACTAGAAGGCATGGACAAATACAAATATACACAAACAAAGGTGTACGAAGACAACCAGGGTACTATCGCACTAGCCAGAAACCCAGTAAGCAGGCAAAGGTGCAAGCACATAGATATTAAGTACCACTTCATCAGGGAAACTGTAAATAATGGAAGGGTAACTTTGGAATATTGCCCTACTGAGCAAATGATTGCCGATGTGTTGACAAAGCCGGCCACTAAGCTAAAGCTAAAGAAGTTTGCTCAGGATATGTTTGGCACTTAAAAGTGCAGAGTATATTTGTGTGTTAAGCCAAAGAGGGAAACCGTGTTATTGTTCTGTTTTTTAGGTAACCCAGTGAGCTAAGTGCGAGTGGGGGTGTTAAGTGTTAATATATGTGTCAAGTATTAATATATGATTACGCCCTTACTTTGAAGGGACAACGTGATGACGTCGCTACGTTCTTGTGAAGCAGCGCGCGAAACAACTGTCCCCGTTGTTCGTTGTTGTTGTTGGAACTGACTGGACAGTAGTCAGTCATGTATTCTAGAGAATAAATACGCCAAAGGCTAAAGAGAATCTATCGATCTGCTTATTCTTCACCACGCAAGAGAAGAGGAGTCACCGCTCCATCTAAGCTTAACACTCCTCCATAAATGATTGCACATACACTTGCATATTTATGCACATTTGTCTCTGAATGACAAGGATTTAGAATTAAAAAAACGTTAAAAGAGTTCTATCTATAACCGGGCGTGGAGAGTTTGTGTTCTGTCATGTGACTGCCTGGCTGCGTTTGATTGGTGAAACGGAGTCACGTGAGAGTCTTGAAAGAAGACTCGGACAGAAATAAACAGATGGCACAGTGTGACGTTAACCTCACCATGGAGCCTAATATACCACCCAGCTGCAACAATAACCTGATGAACAAACATGTTAAACATCATTTAACTTAATTATGATAATAATGTCAGTTAGAACCTGAGGTGATGAACAGTTGTTTGTAATTGTTTCATCACTAATTTCTGATTCCTCTTCAGACTCAGTGGCTGTAACCTCTCAGAGAGAAGCTGTGAAGGTCTGTCCTCAGTTCTCAGCTCCCAGTCCTCCAGTCTAAGAGACCTGGACCTGAGTAACAACGACCTGCAGGATTCAGGACTGGAGCTGCTGTCTGCTGGCCTGGAGAGTCCACACTGTCGACTGGAAACTCTCAGGTCAGATTCAACTACTTTGAGAAGTTTACCTATGAAGCTTTCAATGATGCGTTTACATGCACCAAATATTCAGTTATTTATATTCATGTATTCCTAAAAAGACACGTTTGCTACTAATCTGTTAACATGGCTGATGAAATACTGTTTCTGCTGCTAACGACTTGCCAGCAAAAGAACAAAACAAAACTTTTATCAAAACCAAACCTCTTGTTTATCTTTTCCCTGCCGTTCAATGTTTTAATAGTTTTATAAATCCACCTGGCGTTTATAAATGCTGTTGCAAACGTCAGTCTACGTTTGTGAACGTCACTCCATGAACATGTGAGCCTGAACTACAACACCAGACTGTCTCTGCTGTCAAGGTGGACCCAGTTTGAACCACTTTCTATACAGTTGAGTTTATTGAGTTTTATATGAAATGAACTAATATTGTTGTCACGGTGGCTGAAAGCAGCAGGGAGGACCCACATGCAGACTCAAAGGTATGCAGATGCAATGAAGACATATTATTCATGAAAACACCCCCTAGTGGCCAGCAGAGAGAATGCAGCTTTAAGGACCTTCAGGCTTGACTTCACTTTTCTGAACCAGAGGTTGAAGCCTGATTGGAATATCAACTCTGACAACTGAACATGAACCAACCAGACATTTTGATGCTGCTGACAGTTTTAATTCAAAGTTTAAAGCTTCTAACTCGTCTGCACGGCGGAGACAAAACACCATTTTAACACCAACATGTGCACACATATTTATGATGACAATGACTGTAAAAGGCTCTATAGCCAGTGTTGGGAGTAACGCGTTACAAAAGTAATGCATTACTGTAATGCATTACGTTTTGCTGTAACGCGGTAATGTAAGGCATTACAAAAAAACATTTTTTACTCGGTACAAATCTCAGTAACGCGCGTTACAATGCATTTTAAACCCGAAATCAATTGACTCTACATTCGCGATCGTGAGATGGGCATACGCTCCACTTTTGGAAAAGTGTGAAAGCCGGTCAGTGTGACTCTACACTATGTTAATTAAGGGCTGTTGTTAGCAGGCTCCATGAGCTGGACACCGACTCACGGAGCGGCTCCCGGTCGGTCAGAGTGCAGCCGACCCGGCACACCGAGGATCAACAGCTGAGGGGCGGCGGCGAAAAGGCGGAGGCTCCGATTCTCCCCGTCGGCTTTGAACCGCTTTTATGTCCGCGTCATAACGCTTTTGGTGCGAGTTTAAAACAGTAGGTTTGTTTCAAAACGCAAGCGTCAGACGCTGTCAGAGCGTTAATGAACAGTGTTTTAGAGCTCCCCTAAATGTCTCAGGTAGGCTTTCAGGTAATTTCGCAGCGCCTTCCGGGTCATTAAAAAAGACGTACAGCAAATCTGGAATGAAAAATGGCCCTGTTATTTCATCCCCAAATCCCATTCATGAAGACAATATCTAATATCAGTTAACGAGTCGTTTTCCGTTTATCGTTTTCCGTTTTTTAAACGAATAACGGGATACGAGTCATTTTCTGTTTTTCGTTCTTTTATTTTGAAGTGAAAAACATCACATCCTGCTGTGTAATGAGCTGCATTGAACACAAGAAGATCTATCAAGAACAAAAATGTCCTTTTATTTTGGCGAAAAGTAATGCAAAAGTAATGTAAAAGTAGTGTAATGCCTTACAATTCAAAGACAGTAATATTGTAATGTAACTAATTACTTTGAAATGACAGTAACAAGTAATAAATAATGCATTACGCTTTTGAAGTAACTTGCCCAACACTGTCTATAGCAAGGGTCACTAAGAGGTGGAGCTTGGCCCAGATCCAGACCCAGACCCCGTCCTATCAGGACCCAGACCCATAACTGATAGATCATTGAGAATTATTAAATGATGACGGAGTGTTTCCATTTTACTGCTGCAGCGTTAGCATCACTACACTGCTGCAGTATGGTTGGAGGTTAAATCACCTCACTGGTTGCTACTCACAAACACTAAATTACCCAGTAATGCAACGGGGTGAAACGTTAACTCTGAACTTAATCAAATCTGTGCAAACTGGAGTTTCTGTGAGTGACGTTTCTATGGTGACAACTGACGAGACTCACTGACAGCTGACAGATGGATCAGAGAGTGGAGGTGATAAACGTCAGTCAGGTCGGTGAGATCTAGAGTCGATAGATAAGTTCACACGGCTGCTCTCAAAGAGGAACGCTGACAGTGAGAACAGAGCTTTGAATCAAGACAGACTCTTTTCTTCCAACTGGCAGTTGAACACCTGAATGCCTCATATGTTCTGAGACTCTTAAGAAGCACATTTTCAAAGCTGTGTTTTGTATTTTAGTGTTTTTATCAGAGTACTTGTTATTCATAATTCCTCCAGTTCAATATGAAAACTATAAACATCGTTGAAATGTTATTGAATTCCAGCCTTTTTTTCTTTGCTAGCTGGTTTAAAATCAATACCAGATCTTTGTTGGCACACCAGGTCTGAAGACAGACCACATAGACTGTTTCAACTGTTGTTTCTTCTCTTTTCTAACGCTTCGATTTCTCTCTCAATCATTGCAGCTCGTCTCTTGTCTTTCTTTTAACGTCCTCCTCTGTCCATCGCTGTCCATCACTCAGCCACGCTTATCCCACCCAGTACAACATCAACACAACAAAAGACAAATATCACTTTTTCTCATTTTAAAAAGTGGACAAATGGACGTCTATGTAGTGTCCCCAGAAGTGACAGTAGTGTGTGTCTTCAGTCTGTCAGGTTGTCTGATCACAGAGGACGGCTGTTCTTCTCTGGCCTCAGCTCTGGACTCCAACCCCTCCTATCTGAGACAGCTGGACCTGAGCTACAATCATCCAGGAGACTCAGGAGTCAAGCTGCTGTCTGCTGGACTGGAGGGTCCACACTGGAGACTGGACACTCTCAGGTGAGGACAGATGGACAGACATCAGACTGGACACTCTCAGGTGAGGACAGATGGACTGACATCAGACAGGTCTCTCAGGTGAGGACAGATGGACAGACATTAGACTGGACACTCTCAGGTGAGGACCGATGGACAGACATCAGACTGGAGACTCAGGTTAGGACAGATGGACAGACATCAGACTGGACACTCTCTGGTGAGGACAGATGGACAGACATTAGACTGGACACTCTCAGGTGAGGACAGATGGACAGACATTAGACTGGACACTCTCAGGTGAGGACAGATGGACGGACATCAGACTGGACTCTCAGGTGAGGACAGATGGACAGACTTCAGACTGGACACTCTCTGGTGAGGACAGATGGACAGACATCAGACTGGACACTCTCAGGTGAGGACAGATGGACAGACTTCAGACTGGACACTCTCAGGTGAGGACAGATGGACAGACATCAGACTGGACACTCTCAGGTGAGGACAGATGGACAGACATTCGACTGGACACTCTCAGGTGAGGACAGATGGACAGACTTCAGGCTGGACACTCTCAGGTGAGGACAGATGGACAGACATTAGACTGGACACTCTGAGGTGAGGACAGACATCAGACTGGAGACTCAGGTGAGGACAGATGGATAGACATCAGACTGGACACTCAGGTGAGGACAGATGGACAGACATCAGACTGGACACTCTCAGGTGAGGACAGATGGACAGACTTTAGACTGGACACTCTCAGGTGAGGACAGATGGACAACAGCTCCAGACTGTGTCTCCGTCTCTGACTGAGGAACTGGGGTTCATGTTTAATGGTGGACCTGATTGAGGTCTTTGAATGTCTTCCTGCAGGGTGGACCATGGGGGACAGCAGAGACTGAGACCTGGTCTGAGGAAGTGTGAGTATGTTTTCAGTAACTCAGCTGCTCCAGATTTGAATGTGTTCATGACTGAAATCCGATGATCACGTTTCTATCAGGATGCAGCGTTTGTTTCTTCGTGGCTGTAAAGATGTCGTGTTGTGTTCACAGCAAACGCCACATTTTCACACTCAATTACACACAAAGTCAACGCAGAGACACAAACGGACGCCAATTCCTGCCGGACGGCAACGGAGACAAACACGCAAAATTCACGTAGTCGGGTTTATGTTTAAATATTTCAACTGAAGAGATAAATTCCTCTGTGTCTCTAAAGCGTCTCAGCATTGAGATCGTCCTCCTGTCGTCCTGACGTCCCTGAATCCTAAATGGAGGAACCAGATGTTGTCTCCTGGGTCTGTGGTCCCCCAGAGGTCTAGATAGTAGCTCACATTAGTCCAGAGACCAGACCAGACTATGTGGAGGAACCAGAGACTGTCTGTGGTCCCCCAGAGGTCTAGATAGTAGCTCACATTAGTCCAGAGACCAGACCACAGGTTGGTCTGGTGTCCATCTTTAGTAATTTAAGGCCAAACTGTGATATTTTTAGGACCAACGATGTAATTTTGTCGTGTTTTTGTTTTGTCTGTTGATCGTCAGCGTACACATATATAGAAACCTGTTCTCCAGGCAGGACCACACGGCCTCCCACAAAGAACACCCCCACTCCACATGGCTGACTGGTCGACACCCACAGCCGCCATCTTGTAACACACACACACACACACACACACACACACACACACACACACACACACACACACTTGTATAGTATTTAGTTAGATAGGCCACTTCGACTTAGTGTATGTTTCTTTGTTTATTGTTAATAAACCCCTTATGAACATACTGCTGTGTTTATTAATGTTGTATAAGAATGAATGATATCAACCTCTTCTCTGTGAAGAATTCACAAATCCTTCAACTGTTTGTACTCATATTCTAATATTTATTAATTATTGGCATTTGAATACAAACTCCTTTATATTGAGACTGAGTATTGATATGAATAATTATCTATTAATAACTGAATCTGCTCCTGCTAGTTCCCCAACACTGTGTTTTTCTCTGCGATCCAACAAAACACACACCACTACACACCGGTGTCTATTTATCAATGAAATGGGTGACGTGACCCATCACCATCAAGTTACCGCCCCCTTGTGAATTTTATTTGTAATGCACTTTATATTGAGCAAACAATCTCAAAGTGCTACATAAAAAAAGAAAAGTAAAAGTTAAAAAAAAGTTTAAAAAAAGTTAAAATTTGGAGAGAGAGCGTCTCTCCAAAGGAAACAACTAATGAAAGGCTTTTTTAAAAAGGTAGGTTTTTAGGCCTTTTTTAAAAGTGTCCAGGGTCAGTGGTGCTCTCAGGTGGTCAGGGAGAGCATTCCAAAGACAGGGAGCGGCGTGACAGAAAGCTCTGTCTCCCATGGTTCGGAGTTTGGTCCTTGGGATCTGCAGGAGGTTTGCCTGACCGGAGCGGAGGTGTCGTGAAGTGGGCTGAGGGGTGATTAGCTCCTTCAGGTAAATAGGAGCATTACCATGGAGGCACTGGTGGGTCAGTAGGGAAACCTTGTATTCAATCCTGAATGGGACAGGGAGCCAGTGGAGGGATTTGAGAATTGGTGTGATGTGGTCAAATTTTCGTGTCCTTGTAAGGATCCGGGCAGCACAGTTTTGAATGTATTGAAGTTTTTGGATGTTTTTGTTGGAGATCCCGGCAAGAAGAGCATTACAGTAGTCCAGCCTGGTGGAGACAAAGGCATGGACGAGTTTTTCTGCATCTGGGAGAGAGAGTGATGGACGGAGTTTTGCAATGTTTTTTAGGTGGTAAAAAGAGTTTTTGCAAAGCTGTTTGATGTGAAGTTCAAAGGTCAGGTGGGGGTCCATTATTACACCAAGGTTGGTGACTGATGGAGAAAGGTGGATGTCGTGGCCGGCGAAGGTGATACTGGTAATGGTGGATGACCGGGTCTGATGTGGGGTGCCAATGAGAATGGCTTCAGTTTTTGAACTGTTAAGCTGCAGAAAATTCTCCTTCATCCACGCCTTTGTCTCCCCCAGGCAGGTGGTGAGTGTGGAAGATGGCAGGGTGTCAGAGGATGCTGGGTTGATTTTGAAATAAAGTTGGGTGTCATCAGCATAGCAATGGAAAGATATTCCATGCCGGCTGATGACACGGCCAAGGGGAAGCATGTAGACAGTGAAAAGGGTGGGTCCGAGGACTGACCCTTGGGGGACACCACAGGAGACGGGGAGTGTGTCTGACTTGGCTTCTCCCAGGGAGACGTATTCAGTTCTGTTAGTGAGATAGGAGGTAAACCAGTTGAGAGTTGAGTCAGATAGTCCGATGGTGGAGTGTAGGCGATGGAGGAGAATGTGGTGGTCAACCGTATCAAAAGCTGCAGTGAGATCAAGGAGAATGAGCAGGGATGGTGAGCCAGCATCAGCTGACATCAGTAGGTCGTTAGTGACCCTGGCCAGAGCAGTTTCCGTGCTGTGGCCAGGGCGGAAACCAGACTGAAATTTTTCAAACATGTTGTTTGTTTGAAGGTGGTCGTGAAGTTGGGCAGCAACTACCTTTTCCAGCACTTTTGAAAGGAACGGGAGATTTGAGATTGGTCTGTAGTTAGCAAGCACTTCCGGGTCAAGGCTGGGTTTTTTAAGGAGTGGCTTAATGACTGCATATACTAATACCCAAAGTATATTTATTAAGCTTTCAAAACACACACCAAAAAACACCCGATTGTCTCCAACAATAACCTTTAGCTGCATTGTGTTTGTTCTCTCCATCAGATGTCTGTGAACTGGAACTGGACACAAACACAGTCAGCAGAGAACTCAAACTGGACGACACCAACAGGGAGGTGACACGTGTGTCAGACGACCAGTCATATCCAGATCATCCAGACAGATTTGTCTCACAGCCTCAGCTGCTGTGTAGAGACGGTCTGACTGGTCGCTGTTACTGGGAGGTCAAGTGGAGAGCACATGTTTATATATCAGTGAGTTACAGAGGAATCAAGAGGAGAGGAAACGATTCTGGGTTTGGATGGAATGATCAGTCCTGGAGTCTGAGTAGTTCTGATGGTCGTTACTCTGTCTGGCACAAAAGAAAACAAACACTCATCTCCTCCTCCTCCTCCTCCTCCCCTGGTGTGGTAGCAGTGTACTTGGACTGTCCTGCTGGCACTTTGACCTTCTACAGAGTCTCCTCTAACAAACTGATCCACCTCCACACCTTCAACACCACATTCACTGAACCTCTTTATCCTGGGTTTAGAGTCTGGGATGGATCAGTGTCTCTGTGTCTCTGAAACTGTTCACAACAAACACAAAGCGGTGTGATTACATTCAGAGTCAATGCAAAGATGTGAATGAAAACATTGCAGTTTGTAATCAGTCAGGTTCATTCCTCCTTGTACTTGTTGTAAATGTATTAATGTTTGTGTAAATGTACTTAAATGAATGGAGTATATCGGGATGGCTTTGTCTTTAGACTGAACCTTGTCGTGTTGAAGAACATACATTAGTGACTGGAGCAACTAGTTGCTGTCCAGTGAAAACCATCAACATGAAACACAGAGCACACACAGAGTAGAATAGAAAACATAATGTATTTAACATATTACAAATAAAACATATTAAACTGTTTCTTCATTGTTGGAGAAAATGCTCCTGCTAAATCCACTAAGGAATTATAAACTATGATGATGCTGCAGCTGTGATTTTCCATTCATCAACGCTTTATAACGCTTGCTCTTGGGTGATGTTGAGAGATACACAGACCAGCTGACGAAGACGGCTGCATGATGCATGTGAACGTGTATAAATGTTGACTTTGCTGCAGTGAACCTCTGTTGAATTGAATCCGGCGTCACCAACAGGCTTGGAAGAAGAGAAGCGTCCGCTGGCTGCATCTCGGCTCTGGGCAACTCCGACACTGCGGACCCAAATAAAGGTCGGAGGCGTTTTGCCACTATTTTATCGTCAGCTTCACCTCGGCCTAGACGCAGTGAGTAACGCATAATATTCTCCAAAATGTGGCGAGGTGAATGTGTGGCTGGAGGCCACCAGAACCTGACCCAAACAACGCCACCTGGGGAGTTTCACCCCAGGAAATATCCTATGAAATTCTGAATAAGACCTCAATACTTTCACAGACAACACAAGTTCGTATACTAAGACAAGACAGAGACGTGGTTTCCAAATAAAGCCAAATTTATTTGTTTCAATTGAATTAATTAATAACTGGAGATATCTGTAAAAAAAAAAAAGGGGATTAGTGGCACAAAAAAGATGAATCAAATTAGGAAAGTATAACAAATTTTATTAACAGGGGATTCTTTTATAAAAACACTAAAATTACTATTTTGGTGACACTTATTCTGAAATTAACAAAAAGGAGTGGACAGAAGCCAACTACAGGGAGGCAGCCTACCTAAGGATGTGTTCCAGAGGTGCAACAACTTACCCACCACGCATGCTCACGGCAAATCACTGCAAATGGTGCACACTGCAACTGTGTCCGGGTTCGCTTTAACACTACAAACGGTGAAGGGAACCACTCTATCGTGACTAGCCTCCGCTATAAGCCGACTAATGCCACTAAAAGAAATAAAGCAAAACAAACATTAACACAAGCAACAAAAACACCAGTTGGTCCAGACTAACAATAATCAACAATAAAGGCAACACTAAAAGCAAGGCAAAACAGCAGCTGACAATGACCTATAAATTCAAGAAAGGTCAGTTAATTATAATAAAACCAAACATGCATTTCAATTACAGCTGGGATCGGCTCCAGCCGAGGTGTGTGGCACTTTAAGTCCTTTTGTATAGGAAGGTCTGTTGTATCCTAAAGGAGATGTGAAAGGATCATTGGAGCTCCTTTCCTTTGGTAAAGGAAGGTCTGTTGTATCCTAAAGGAGATCTGAAAGGATCATTGGAGCTCCTTTCCTTTGGTAAAGGAAGGTCTGTTGTATCCTAAAGGAGCTCTGAAAGGATCATTGGAGCTCCTTTCCTTTGGTAAAGGAAGGTCTGTTGTATCCTAAAGGAGATCTGAAAGGATCATTGGAACTCCTTTCCTTTGGTAAAGGAAGGTCTGTTGTATCCTAAAGGAGACGTGAAAGGATCATTGGAGCTCCTTTCCTTTGCATTTAGAGAATCTGAACGGCTCTTATCATGGCGGCCACTTGTTTACTTCTGGATCACGTCTTCAGTTAGGAACCTTCCTCAGAGAAAAAGGCCAAATCCCAACGTCGCCCCTCACAGACTCACGGACTTTGATGTGCGTTCCCATTGAGTCCCTGACGGTCACATCGTGAAGTGCACGAGGACTCGCTCGTGGACATTTTGAGTCCTTTATGCCCACTTACGTAAATCAGCATTGATGCTGACTTTGCCTGAGGGAATTACCCACAGTTCATAGCGTTGCAACGTGAAACACAGGGTTACCAGGGAAAGCCTGAAACGTGAAACAAAGAGGACGCCACATGTGTGGAATATTACATTTAAGCAGAAACTTTAACATTAAAGATTTAAAATGGAACATAAAACACTTGAAATCATAGGCATGTCATCATAGCCTACACACCTGGTTTAATCATCAACCAGTTATTTTAATTTAGCTTATTGAAGTAAACACATTATTTGAGTTACGACTGGTCTGGGATGATAAGAGTCTGGAAGACGTTCAGATCAGGCTGTAAAACGTGAAATAAAACCCAACACTTTTAGATAATATATTTTGTGTCATCAAAGTAAAGTGACAATCCGAGTGCTGTCCCATTTGTATTTCTACCATTTCAAGTCCTCACAGCCTCTCACACTCAACCGTTTACCAGGTGACATCAGGTAAGTCCCTGAGGGTTCAGGACTTAGACCTTAGGGGGACATTCGGATTTGGCCAAAGACTCCCACAATGTGTTAACGTGGTTGTGTTTTTGTTAACGTGGTTGTGTTTTTGTTAATGTGGTTGTGTTTTTGTCACGGATGTACTATGATTGAAGGAGGTATGGACCCAAATGCAGTTAAAATGCTTATTTAAATGATAAGTCCAAAAACTCAGGGAGGCCACAGGGGCAAAAACACTATCAAAAAAACAAAGATCCAATCCAAAGCGGACAAAACTCAAACAATAATCCAGACAAAGACCAGGACACAGGCAGAACAGATCAGAGGGGTATTCCACCAAACTCGCTAATTAAAGCGGTGCTTACCGGGTTAAGCCTGGTTAGAACTAACGCCAACTTCCACTTGCGGCTAAACCCGTTCCATTAACGCAT
Source organism: Eutrigla gurnardus (assembly GCF_963514095.1). NCBI lineage: Eukaryota > Metazoa > Chordata > Actinopteri > Perciformes > Triglidae > Eutrigla > Eutrigla gurnardus. The sequence continues at coordinate 11,580,513 of NC_139930.1, read as the reverse complement.
TTCAGCCGCGCCTTGTTGAGGCTTATTCAAGCCAGGTTAAAGTTCTCTTGTGTTACGCCGTTCACGGGATATGAAGCCAGACCAGAACCGTGAATGTCGAATCATCGAGAAAATGGCAGAAAAGACCAGAGCAAAAATTATTGATGGAACTGTATGAGGAGTACAAACCCATCATAACCAAAAAAGGGAATACTGTAGTGATAAATAAAAATCGCGAGGCTGCTTGGGCAAGAATTGCAGAGCGATTAAATACGGAAGTACCGTTAAGAGTAACATGTTCTAATATAACTCTGACTACAATTTCTCGAACGTGACGATAGTGTAGAGGTAACGCACCGGTTTTGCATGCCGCCGGCCACAGTTCAATTCCCGACTATGGAAGTTTGAGAAACTACTTTCTTTGTCCGGAGCTCTCTCTCTCTCTTTTTTTTTTAGATAGGCCTAGTAAATGCATCTACATTGACCAACTCATTTATCTCAACAATTCAATGAACACATTCAATGAACCTATTAATGAACTCACCTGAAAGGAATTTATGTGGCTGAAAATTGCAAGCAGCAATGCCTTTGTCATTGGGATTTATAACATGCTATTATATCTATCATGTTTTTGCAAGTTATATTTGGGTTCTGGGGAAATTGTATGACATATTTATCATAGTTAAGGTAAAATGTTGGTCTAATTCTCTGATCTAAAGACAATTATACAGGCAAAAAAACAAAAAAAACACACACATGAGATGTCTTTGCCGGGATGTGAACCTACGATGCCCATATCCGGGGGCAGGAGCATCACCACTCACCCAACTGGGGGCTTTAGATAATGATATGGCCAGTCGGTGTTAAACAAAATATTTATTCATATTTTTTAATTGCAAGCATGTATTTTTTTAAGCCTGATGGTTAGCCTGCCCCGGAGCAGGCTAGTTTGGTCGGATAAATTCCCATGGTTACTTAGCGGAGAGTGCCTCAAGTCACGTTGATGGAACGCAACTCTGGCTAAAGGTAGCGAGGCTTATCGAAATTAGCCCGGCTTTGCACTTAGCGAGTTTGATGGAATACCCCTCAGGTGGTGGACACACATCCGGGATAAATCAGACGACCAAGCCAAGATTGAAAGGAAACACAGACTAAATACATAAGGGTGGATTAGGTTCAACGACAGACAGGTGTGGAAACACAAGGGCACATTTTGTCTGGAGCAAGGAAGGAAGCTGCTTTGTCTGTTGTTGGTAAGTCAGAAACTAATTGTAGATTTGGGTTCAGGCATTGTGTGAGTAAAGCTAGTTGCAACATTAGTCTTGTGCTGATAGCTTGTTGTTGAAATCGTCGTGAAACTGCATATGTTAAGTGAGTAATCAACTAAGTTTGAGCCACCTCAGGTGTAGTGAATAGACTTGATTAGAGGGAGGGGTCACACACAGTGCTTAAAGGGCTGCCAGTAAGCCTCCTTCAAACCACATTTTGTCTGGAGCAAGGAAGGAAGCTGCTTTGTCTGTTGTTGGTAAGTCAGAAACTAATTGTAGATTTGGGTTCAGGCATTGTGTGAGTGAAGCTAGTTGCAACATTAGTCTTGTGCTGATAGCTTGTTGTTGAAATCGTCGTGAAACTGCATATGTTAAGTGAGTAATCAACTAAGTTTGAGCCACCTCAGGTGTAGTGAATAGACTTGATTAGAGGGAGGGGTCACACACAGTACTTACGGTAAACTGCGCACTTAAAAAGGCTGTCGCTACAGCGTCAGCTGCAGCGTCTGGCCATCTGAACGAAGACAAGGGAGTCTATCTGCGGGAGTCAATCGAGGACGTCCACCGAGGTAGGCATAACATCTTACCCCCCCTCGCAGCCATGTGTCTTATCCCAGTCAGGACATCACACTGGAGAAGATTTCACCGGAGACCCTTCACTCGAGGCTGTAACCCATCCAATCTCTGCTACCCACCATTCTCCACCGGTAAGGACCTTGAAGTACTAGGGGGGCTGTGGAACTGCCAGTCTGCAGTCAAGAAGGCGGACACCATTTCAGCCTATGCCTCCCTGCAGTCTCTCCACTTCCTGGCCCTCACAGAGACCTGGATCACCCCAGAAAACACTGCCACTCCAGCTGCCCTTTCAACTGCCTACTCGTTTTTCACACTCCCCAAGACGAACAGGGCGAGGAGGAGGAACTGGGCTCCTCATCTCACCGAGATGGTCCTACCAGATCCTTCCTCTGGACCACCTCCCCCGATCTACACTTGAATTCCACGCCGTCTCTGTCACCCTTCCTTTCAAACTCAACATCATAGTGATCTATCGCCCACCCGGTCCTCTCGGTGACTTTTTGGATGAGATGGATGCCCTCCTGAGCTGCTCCCCTGATGATGGCACACCACTCGTCTTCCTCGGTGACTTCAACATCCACTCGGGAAAGCTGCACTCATCTGAATTCATCGACTTCTTTTCCGCATTTGACCTTACAATCTCCCTCTCTCCACCAACTCACCGCGTCGGGAACCAACTTGACCTTGTCTTCACAAGATCCTGTGGCATCTCGGCACTCTCTGTTACCCCGCTCACCATGTCCGACCACCACTTTGTGACTTTCTCCCTCCCCATGGAGCCCACCACATCCCTCCCCTCTACGCCTCGAACGGTCACCAGCCGCCGCAACCTGAAATCCCTCACTCCCTCCGCTCTCTCCTCAACTGTTATCTCCTCGCTACCATCCTCAGAACAGTTCTCCTTATCTCCTCGCTACCATCCTCAGAACAGTTCTCCTTAATACCTCCTTAATACCTACTGAGGAAGCCTCCTCCATCCTGATGTCCTCACTCTCCTCTTCTTTGGACACTCTCTGTCCCCCTATCTCACGACCTGCGCGATCATCTCCCCCCCCTCCCTGGCTGTCTGAACCTCTGCGAACCAACAGATCATTGTTGCGAGCGTCAGAGAGAAAATGGAAGAAATCGGGCCAGCACGAGGACCTTACTCACTACCACCGCCTCCTCTCTGACTTCACCTCAACTGTTTCGGCAACTCTTCTGCCTCCAACCCCAGGAAACTCTTCTCCGTGTTCTCCTCCCTCCTCACCCCTCCTACCCCTCCGCCCCCTTCCTTCCTTACTGCCGATGACTTTGCTACTTACTTTACCAAGAAAGTAAATGACATCAGCTCCTCATTTACGCCTATTCCCTCCCAGAAGACATCTCCCCCAACCCTCAACTCGGATGGTCTTACCAGCTTTACCCCCCTCACCTCTGAAGATGTTCACGCACTTGTTACATCTAACCTTGCCACCACCTGCTCCCTCGACCCGATCCCCTCCTCTCTTCTCCAAGACATCTCACACGACATCTTGCCATTCCTCACCACCCTGATCAACTCCTCCCTCACCTCAGGTGTCATTCCAGCGGATTTTAAGACAGCTACCGTGAAGCCTCTCCTTAAAAAACCCACCCTAGACGCTACTGACATCCAAAGCTACAGACCTGTATCTCTTCTTTCATTCCTCTCTAAAACCTTGGAACGTGCCGCCTACAACCAACTGTCATCCTATCTCTCGCTGAACAACCTCCTAGACCCTAATCAATCAGGATTCAGGACTGCTCACTCCACTGAGACGGCCCTCCTCACAGTGACCGACTCCCTGCGAGACGCCAGAGCCTCGTCCCACTCCTCCGTTCTCGTTCTCCTCGACCTATCTGCTGCGTTCGACACAGTCAATCACCAAATCCTCCTCTCCACTCTGGCTGAACTTGGCATAACTGACTCTGCTCTCGCCTGGTTTACATCATACCTGACAAATCGCACCTTTCAGGTCACATGGAATGGCTCTATGTCCAAACCCTGTTCTCTGGACACGGGTGTCCCTCAAGGCTCAGTATTAGGACCGCTTCTGTTCTCACTATACACCAGATCACTAGGTTCTGTTATCACATCGCATGGATTCTCCTACCATTGCTACGCAGATGACACCCAGCTGTTCCTCTCTTTTCCCCCGTCCTCTGACACCCACATTGCAACTCGCATCTCGGACTGTCTGGCTGACATCTCTGTCTGGACAACTGCACATCACCTCAAGCTTAACCTGAATAAAACCGAACTCCTCTTCATCCCAGGGAAAGACTGCCCTCGCATGGACCTGTCGGTCACTGTCGAGGGCATCACAGTATTGCCGTCGTCAACTGCGAGGAACCTGGGTGTAATCCTCGATGACCAACTATCCTGCACCCCCAACATCACTGCTGTGGCCTGATCCTGCAGATTTGCCCTCTACAACATCCGCAGGATTCGGACCCTCCTCACAAAGGATGCAACGCAACTCTTGGTCCAAGCACTCGTCATCTCCCGCCTTGACTACTGCAACTCTCTCCTGGCCGGACTCCCGGCCTCTGCGATTAAACCATTGCAGCGTATCCAGAACGCTGCAGCACGTCTTATCTTCAATCTACCCAAATTCTCCCATGTGACCCCCCTCCTCCGTGACCTCCACTGGCTCCCTATTGCAGCACGCATCCAATTCAAGACGATGACACTGGCCTTCAGGGCCATCAATGGAACGGCACCCATCTACCTTCAAACACTGGTCAAACCTCATGCCCCGAAGCGAGCACTTCGCTCCTCTACTTCAGCTGGCCGGCTGGTACCACCATCGCTGAAATCAAACAAATGTCGACAAAAAAAAAAAAAAAACCCTTACCTATAGCACTCTGATCGTAGCACTGTTGCTCTTGAACTACTAGTTTACTCAGATGAGGACCTAACACTTGTTCTATTTTTGGCTCTTACTTTATCGGCAATGATTCGTTGTGGTTTCCTTGTTTCCTTCTTTTGACAAATGTACTTATTGTAAGTCGCTTTGGACAAAAGCGTCTGCTAAATGACCTAAATGTAAATGTAAATATGTCGCACTGTACAGCCCTGAATGATGCTGCTCGGTACCGCTCTGCTGCTTGTGTTCATCAGATCTACCCATCGCTCCTCTACAGAAAACCCCCAAATACACAAACACATGCATTACTGCTTAATTATATTTTTTATTTTTGTATGACTGAGTAAATGTTGCCATGATTACGATCTTTGAGTTCCCCCCAGATGGCCCGTGGAGTTAAACGCTGAGGTGTGCCGTGGGACTTAAGGTGGATCTAGGTGGCACTAGCTGGAAACAAGGTGAGACTGATTAATAATGCAACAGCGTCTGGGGTATGAAGGTATTATTGGTGCAAAAGGTTTGAGCACCTGTAAGAGTGGAATTTGTAGTTATGACCGTGATTGTGTATCAGTAAATTTGAAGTCACAGACTCTATGAGTTGTGTACTTGTACATTTTTTTCTCTCCACAAATACAACACAACACTTACACATTCACAAATTCTTAATTACAGGTGCACAAATCCTATTTTCCAAGTCACAGATTAAAAAACTGACACGCTCACATCTTTGCTCCTATTGTTATAGTATATTTGATGCAAAACATATTTGTGTACCTGTATCAGACAATGTGAAGTTGTGGACAAAATTTGAATGTGTGCAAATCTGAATGTGAACTTGTACAATAAATGTTCAATGTATGTAAAATAATTTCCCACGAAAATACTTGTGTACTTTTAAAACACAAACACAAATCGAGAAGTACAACTGCGCAAATCTTCCCCACGAGTCACAGATTCTGTTTCCTTCACCTACAAATCACAAATCCCACCTCCACTGAGATATGTGGAGCAAAACGATCTGTGCATTCAGTCTATGGTGCAAAAGGCGGGTGCTGATCTGAGAGCGACTGATCCCACAGCCAATCAGAGGAGAGGGGCTGTTCCCCCCACAGCCAATCAGAGGAGAGGAGCACACGCTAAACTAACAGCAGCAGAGACAGCGATAAAGGCAACTTTCAAGGTAGGTTGTATCTTTAACCACATTAAAAAATAAACCCCGACGCGAAGCTGAGAAATGTAGCGTCCTGTCACTTTTCCTCTGTTTTGGTAACCATCCTCCCGGCCGTGTGCATTTGTTTTCAATGAATATACATGTGTGTGTATTGTTGTAGTCTTATCTGTCATAAACTGTAAGAGAGGAGAGCTGTGACCCCGGGTCAGATCGGCTCATGTAGGTTTCGTTTTCAGAAAACAGACATGGAAGGAAGAGTCAAATTCATATAACGTATATGCTCTTTTACAAGATGATTCTTTCTAGGTTCAAAACATACATCTATAAAAAAAAGACTAGTTAATATCTATGCTTGAAAGATCTCAACGTAGTAAAGTAAATTACTCCTATTCTCCTCTGCCTTCTATGAAAATGACGGATCCTGGTGGTTAATCTCAGGTGAGTGTCATAGGTAGGCTAATGGAACTTTAAAGAAATTAGCACGCTAAGACAAAGTTGTTTTATTTTTCTAAAATGCATATTTGACAAACTATTGCTTCCGACTGTTATTACGTTACATTCAATTTAATTTTCATATTTTTCCAAATCACCAGAAACACAAACATTGAAACAGCAGTCCGCATGCTTTTGTGCTGCATAGCAAATGAGACTGGAGCTAGGACAGGAGCTGGGACTGCTGCTGCGACTGGAGCTAGGACAGGAGCTGGGACTGCAGGGATTGGAGCTGGGACTGCAGGGATTGGATCTGTGACTGCAACTGGGATTGGAGCTGGGACTTCAGTGATTGGATCTGTGACTGCAACTGGGATTGGAGCTGGGACTGCAGGGATTGGATCTGTGACTGGGATTGGAGCTGGGACTGCAGCTGGCAGACCAACAACCATGCAACATGAGATGCAGAGGTAAGTGACTGCCTCGAGGATCCAAAAGCATTCCCAGGCCAGCTGAGTCCCTCCAGCATGTCCTGGGACTTCCCCGGGGTCTCCTCCCAGTGGGGCATGTCCCTAACAACTCCACAGGGAGGAGTCCAGGATGCATTTGAAAAAGATGCCTGAGCCTCCTCAGCAGGGAGGCATTCTTTTTAAAGTTGGATATTTAGACTTCACATATTAATAACTGTCTACTCTTCATCCAAGGTGCTTCCCATCCATGTTCTCTGGTCAGAAGCGTAAAAGGAGAGGAGGAGATCCACCCTGTGTCACTGTGTGCAAGTACACCGAGATACAGTGTCACAAAACACCGACAGAACCCCCAAAGATGAGGCAATCCTACTCCAAGCAGGTCTTGGTAGAAGGACTGTCAATATAGCTGACAATGCCCTCCACACAGAGGTGAGTTTTAAAGACATTTTTAAAAATCAATTTGAAATAAGTAGAGGTTGATGTGTAATGACATTAACAGTGATATTTGTTGTACTGCATTGAAATAGCTTTCATTGTGCCACACAGTTTTGTGGTTTTGAACATACTAAATTAGATTATTGTCAGCTGCTCTGAGCTGGAGCAGACCAGACACCTGCCTAATATTGGCAGGTGGTCATAATGTTCCCCCTTTGGTCCTCCTTTGCTATCAAATACACAACTCCTATCAAATACACAACAAACTGGGATGCACATTTTATTCTAACACTGTTCTAACACCAGCCTTAACCTCCCCAGCAATTTGAGCAACAGTAGCTTGTCTGGTAGATCACACCACAGGGACCAGCCTTCACTCCCCACGTGTATCAGTGACTCTTAGCTGCCTATGACCCTGTCATCACTTCAGCATAGTTCCTTCCTTGATAGATACTGACCACTGCAGACTGGGGATACCAAGAGCTGTACTTTTTCAGATTCTCTGACCCAGTCATCTAGTCATCACATCACACATTTGGCCCTTGTCATACTAACTCAAATTCTCAGACTTGCCCATTTTTCCTGCTACTAACACATCAACTTTGAACATTTTTTGTCACGAATATACCACACCCAATACCAGGTGCCACTTTACATTCACTTTACTTGACAGTCACCACAATATTATGCCTGATCGGCGTATATCTTCAGCAAACTGTACAACTCTCTACAAATATGTTATCAATTACCACTAACCTTAACCCATTTCTGGAAACATGATAAGTTAGTCCGTCAGAGACATTCAAGATCATACAGTGCACACTATGACAGTTTCTAACTTTTTACAGATAAGCAGTACACTACTTCTAAATGATCCCAAAATGAGGAGTCTGTGTGGTGGCTGGCTCCTCCAAAAAGCTTCAGGTAAGATTACTTTGCCTTTGTTGTATACTATACAGTACCTTTAAGTATAATATGGTTATAACTTTTTTCACAATGACATGTACATTCAAATGCTTCACCGAAAGTATACACGTGTTGAAGTGCTACAGGTTTGTTTGTGTTAAATATTCAGAATATGTGGTGGTGTTTTACATTGAATACTAAAAGTATCTTTTGATGGAAGATTGAGCACTTCTTCTAACAAAATGTTATCTTTCCAAAAGGCGGCAGTGGACAACGCCGTATAACCCCACTGCCACAGGGGTCAGAGGGCTATACAGCAAAAATGTTGAAAACATCTTCAAACGGTGGGAAGATTGTCATCTACATCATCCCACTACAAGAGAGAATGGACACCACTCCTCTGCCCTATGACACAGAGGAGTTTCAACACATGCCCAAACATGCATGCATGTCATGTGGACAGTCAGTTCCCCTGCCGCTGCTACAATACCACATTGATTCCTGTGGTGATGTAAGTTATCTTATGGCTATGTAAAAAAAGGAACTCTTTATTAACGATGTTGCAATTGGCTAAAATTATTTTACTGTAACCTCGTATTCAACTGAAAAATGTATGTTAAAAAGTATCACTGATGGTGTTTTTAAATTTCTCTTGAAGAAACATGAATCTGATGTGAAAATTGTTTCTGATGAAGAGGAGTCTGAGATTATTTCTCTGGTAAGCTGTCACTGAACTCTCAGTTTCATAATGCTGCATTTCATAACAATGGCACAAAAGTATTACTTATGGTTATGTGCATATTATGGCTGCATGATGATTTAAAAAGGGATACTTAGCAGTTATTATGGACAGTATTGCAATGGCATGATTGTGATTATAATAAACGAGTAGTGTCATTATTAGGGACAGCAAAAGGATAACATTGTACTTAGAACTATTCCTCTGTCAACTTGCCTTCCAAATGAGATTCTTCATCTATTGCTGTGGTTTTTCTGTTGGTGAAAAAAGTAGGCCTATACAGGTTTTCATTTTCAACAACAAATAACAAGATGGCTAACTGCATTCACAACAGATGTTGTTACTGCTTTGTCAGTCATCTGAAAATACTGCAGTACGTTTTAATGATAGACTGGACCCTACGTTGATTCAGGTGTCTGAATATCAGCACCGCCACTAACATTTAACTTGCTCATTACTACTGAAAACATTTAATAATAATAATAATAATAATAATAATAGTAATAATAATAATAATTAAAACTGCGAGCAGTGATAACGGGCCCTCGCATGGCACGTAACTCGGTTAGTGCTACGACCGCCTGACGTGTCGGACCGCCTGGCCTGGCCACCGCCACGGGGCGGGTCGTCCCCAGCAACCGCCACGTTGCCAGTCGTCCACGGTCGTCCCCGGCCACCGCCACAACGCGGGTCGTCCCCGGCCACCGCCACGGCTGGCGCCTGTCGTCCCCGGCCACCGCCACGGCGCGTTTCGTCCCCGGCCACCGCCACGGCGTGGGTCGTCCCCAGCCACCGCCACGGCGCTGGTCGTCGCCTGAATCGTTGCATCCATCACTGTGTCAGATGAGTGAAGTCGTCACGTTCGACTGGGGCGCAAAGTTCCACGACACTGGGACCTTATACAGTGTAAAAACATGACATTTCATGTCGCCAATAGGTGGCGCTCTGATTGTGAGTCAATATTGCAGTGCAGACGTGTTCAGGGTGGGACTCTCATCAAACGTGAGAAGTTTGAAAAAGATCGGACAATGGACACTGAAGTTATAACAGTTTACATTTTTGTGGTCGAAGCATGAAATTCGTCAATTTTCAGGACACCGTCCTGGCCATGCCATTTGACCTATGTAAGACCTTTTGATGACTTTTCATCGTGGAGGACTCTAGAACAGGCTCGCAAAGTTTGGTAGGAATCGGATCAATGCTTTAGGAGCAGGTCGTTGAAATACACTGCATGAAAAAGGCGAAAAATTCGGTTAAATTTGACATAAAATGCAAAATAGCAGACTTCCTGTACATTTTTCGGGCATGGGTCCCTGGGGTTTTTTTGTACATCTCTACATGTTCTATGTACCTACAAAGTTTCATGCATGTACGTCAAAGTTAAAGGTGTTCAATCTCTTAAAAGGAGCGGTAAAAGTGTAAAAACATGATATTTCCAGGTACCATCAGGTGGCGCTCTGACCTCAGGTCAATATTGCAGTGCAGATACGTTCAGGGTGGGACTCTTATCAAACTTGAGAAGTTTGAACCAGATCAGACAATGGACACTGAAGTTATAGCAGTTTAGAGTTTTGTGAAGCATGACATTCGTCCGCACTCGTGGCGCCGTCCTGGCCACGCCCTTTGACTTATGTAAGACCTTTTGATGATTTTTAATCATTGCGGCATCTAGAACAGTCTCACAAAGTTTGGTAGGAATCAGATCAACGGTCTAGGAGGAGTTCGTTGAAATACTGCATACAAAAGGCGAAAGATCGGTTAAAATTTCACATTAAATTCAAAATGGCTGGCTTCCTGTACATTTTAGGCTATGGGTCCAAGAGGCTTTTTTGTACATCTCTACATGTTTTACGTACCTACAAAGTTTCATGCGGGTACGTCAAAGCTAAAGGTGATCTTTCTCTTCAGAGGAGCGGTAAAAGTGTAAAAAAATGATAGTTCCAGGTACCATCAGGTGGCGCTCTGAACTCATGTCAATATTGCAGTGCACACGTGTTCAGGGTGGGACTCTCATCAAACGTGAGAAGTTTGAACCAGATTGGATGATGGACACTGAAGTTATAACAGTTTAGAGTATTGTGGCGAAGCATGAAATTCGTCCATGTTCATGGCGCTGCCCTGGCCACGCCCTTTGACTTTTGTAAGACCTTTCGATGATTTTGCATCGTTGAGGCCTGTAGAACAGTCTCTGTCAGTTTGGCAGCAATCGGATGAACGCTGTAAGAGGAGTTCGTCAAAATACAATCCCTACAATAGGTAAAATGGGAAAAATGGCCTAAAATGGCTGATTAACTGTAGCGCCCCCGAGTGGTCAATCTTGATAAAACTTTCAGGATATGTTCCAGGGAGAGATTTCAACACATCCTGCAAGTTTCGAGCAGATTGGACATTGTATGCTGAAGTTACAATGACTTCCTTTACACTGGCAAAACGCAACGCCCTGGCCACGCCCTTTGACTAATGTAAGACCTTTTGATAGCTTTTCATCATTGAAGACTTGAGTACATGGTGACCAAGTTTGAGGTGAATCTGATAATGCTGCTAGGAAGAGTGCGCTGAAGTACAAAACGTAACACTTTCTATTGCCAGTAGGTGGCGCTCTGAATATGAGTCAATATTGCAGTGCAGATGTGTTCAGGGTGGTACTCTTGACAAATATGTGAAGTTTTGATCATATCAGACAATGTACATTGAAGTTATAACAGTTTAGATTTTTGTGGTCAAAGCATGAAATTCGTCCATGTTCATGGCGCTGCCCTGGCCACGCCCTTTGACTTTTGTAAGACCTTTCGATGATTTTGCATCGTTGAGGCCTCTAGAACAGTCTCAGCAAGTTTGGCATGAATCGGATCAACGGTGTAGGAGGAGTTCGTTAAAATACAAACCCTACAATAAGCTAAAATGGCCTAAATTTGCTGATATACTGTAGCGCCCCCGAGTGGTCAATTTTAATAAAACTTTCAGGATATGTTCCAGGGAGATATTTCAACATATCCTGCAAGTTTCGTGATGATTGGGTTAGAGATTATGGAGTTATGTTTATTGATTTCTAGAGCCCCGCCCCTCCGATGTTCATTGGCTTATAACTTCTAAACGCAACGATATTTTTCAAAGGTTTTGATGTCACTTAATCAACTTGGTCTAATGATGATCCACAGCAATTTTGGTGAGAATCGGTTTTACGGTTTAGGAAAAATGAGCAAAAACGTGTTTTTCACAAAATTCAAAATGGCGGAAAATTTCGGTAGGCGGACTTTGGTGCCATAATGTAATTTTTTGTAGAGCACACGGATCTGCATGTCTGTGCAAAATTTCTAGTCAATTGGAGTTACGGTGTGAGCTGGCCATCCTTCTTTGCGTTAGGTGGCGCTAGCGAGCCAGTTTTTTGTGGCCAACTATGAAACCTTTAAAATATCAAAATTTTCACCGTTTTCTATTAGCAGGCCAATTTTTTTCAACTTCTGAAGATGTTTAGGCCCCCAAATAGGCCTCTGGAAAATAAAATAATAAAAAACAATACAGTTTCAATAGGGCTTCGCTGCCCGACGTTGTCGGCGCTCGGGCCCTAATAATAATTAAAACTGCGAGCAGTGATAACGGGCCCTCGCGTGGCACGTAACTCGGTTAGTGCTACGACCGCCTGACGTGTCGGACCGCCTGGCCTGGCCACCGCCACGGGGCGGGTCGTCCCCGGCCACCGCCACGTTGCCAGTCGTCCCCGGTCGTACCCGGCCACCGCCACGGCACGTGTCGTCACCGGCCACCGCCACGGCTGGCGCCTGTCGTCCCCGGCCATCGCCACGGCGCGGGTCGTCCCCGGCCCCCGCCACGGCGCGCGTCGTCCCCGGCCATTGCCACGCAGCCGGTCGTCCCTTGCCTGAATCGTCGCGTCGATCACCGTATCAGATGATTGAAGTTGTCCTGCTAGACTGGGGTGCAAAGTTCCACGACACTGGGACCTTATACGGGTGTAAAAACATGACATTTTGTGTGGCCACTAGGTGGCGCTCTGATTGTGAGTCAATATTGCAGTGCAGACGTGTTCAGGGTGGGACTCTCATCAAATGTGAGAAGTTTGAACATGATTGGACAATGTACATTGAAGTTATAACAGTTTAGATTTTTGTGGTCGAAGCATGAAATTCGTCCATGTTCAGGATGCCATCCTGGCCAAACCCTTTGACTTATGTAAGACCTTTCGATGATTTTGCATCGTTGAGGCCTCTAGAACAGTCTCAGCGAGTTTGGCAGGAATGGGATCAACGGTGTAGGAGGAGTTCGTTAAAATACAAAGCCTTCAATTGGCTAAAATGGCCTAAAATGGCACAAAATGGCTGATTTACTGTAGCGCCCCCGAGTGGTCAATTTGAATAAAACTTTCAGGATATGTTCGAGGGAGTTATGTCAACATATCCTGCAAGTTTCGTGACGATTGGGTTTAATATTGTGGAGTTATGTGTATTGATTTCTAGAGCCCCGCCCCTCTGATGTTCATTGGCTAATAACTTCTAAACGCAACAACGTTTTTCAATGTTTTTCATGGAACTTGCCCAACTTGGTCTAATTATGACGCACAGCAAATTTGGTGAGAATCGGATCTACGGTTTAGGAGAAATTAGCAAAAACGTGTTTTTCACAAAATTCAAAATGGCGGAAAAAATCGGTAGGCGGACTTTAGTACCCCCATAGGGTTTTTTGTAGAGCACACTTGCCTGCATATGTGTACCAAATTTCATGTCAATCGGTGATACAGTTTGAGTAGGGTTGCCTAAAAGGCGTGCGCATCACGTTAGGTGGCGCTAGAGAGACACTTTTTTGTGGCCAACTATGAAACCTTTAAAATATCAAATTTTTCTCCACTCCCCATGTGCACGCCAAATTTTTTCAACTTCTGAATATGATAAGGCCCCCAAAAAGGCCGTCGAACTTGCGATATAATAAAAAGAATAATTAAAACTGCGAGCAGTGATAACGGGCCCTCGCATGGCACGTAACTCGGTTAGTGCTACGGCCGCCTGACGTGTCGGACCGCCTGGCCTTGCCACCGCCACGGGGCGGGTCGTCCCCGGCCACCGCCACGTGGCCAATCGTCCCCCGTCGTACCCGGCCACCGCCACGGGGCGGGTCGTCCCTGGCCACCGCCACGGCTGGCGCCTGTCGTCCCCGGCCACCGCCACGGCGCGGGTCGTCCCTTGCCTGAAACGTCGCGTCGATCACCGTATCAGACCATTGAAGTTGTCCTGCTAGACTGGGGTGCAAAGTTCCACGACACTGGGACCTTATACGGGTGTAAAAACATGACATTTTATGTCGCCACTAGGTGGCGCTCTGTTTGTGAGTCAATATTGCAGTTGGGATGTGTTCAGGGTGGGACTCTCATCAAATGTGAGAAGTTTGAACATGATCGGACGATGTACATTGAAGTTATAACAGTTTAGAGTGTTGTGAAGCATGAAATTCGTCCGTGTTCGTGGGGTCGTGCTGGTCACGCCCTTTGACTTATGTAAGACCTTTTAATGATTTTTAATCATCGAGGCCTCTAGAACAGGCTCATAAAGTTTGGTAGGAATCGGATCAGCGGTCTAGGAGGAGTTCGTTAAAATATACTGCATGAAAGAGGCGAAAAATCGCTTAAAATTTCACATTAAATGCAAAATGGCTGACTTAATGTTGGGTTTAGGGCATGGGTCCAAGAGGCTTTTTTGTACATCTCTACATGTTCTATGTACCTACAAAGTTTCATGCAGGTACGTCAAAGTTAAAGGTGTTCAATATCCGAAAAGGAGCCGTAAAAGTGTAAAAACATGATATTTCCAGGTACCATCAGGTGGCGCTCTGACCTAAGGTCAAAATCACAGTGCATACATGTTCAGGGTGAGACTCTTATCAAACATGTCAAGTTTTGAGCAGATTGGACATTGTATCCTGAAGTTACAACAACTTCCTGTACACTGGCCATAACGCAAGCCCTGGCCACGCCCTTTGACTTATGTAAGACCTTTCAATGATTTTTCATCATTGACGTCTTGAGTACATGAGGACCAAGTTTGAGGTTAATCCGAAAAAGCTGCTAGGAAGAGTTCGCTGAAGTATAAAATGTAACACTTTCTATTGCCAGTAGGTGGCGCTCTGAATATCAGTCAATATTACAGTGCAGATGTGTTCAGAGTTGGACTCTTGACAAATATGTGAAGTTTTGATCATATCAGACAATGTACATTGAAGTTAGAACAGTTTAGATTTTTGTGGTCGAAGCATGAAATTCGTCCATGTTCAGGACGCCGTCCTGGCCACGCCCTTTGACTTTTGGAAGACCTTTCGATGATTTTGCATCGTTGAGGCCTCTAGAACAGTCTCAGCGATTTTGGCAGGAATCGGATCAACGCTGTAGGAGGAGTTCGTTAAAATACAAAGCCTGCAATAAGCTAAAATGGCCAAAAATGGCCCAAAATGGCTGATTTACTGTAGCGCCCCCGAGTGGTCAATTTTAATAAAACTTTCAGGATATGTTCCAGGGAGTTATCTCAACATATCCTGCAAGTTTCGTGACGATTGGGTTAAATATTGTGGAGTTATATCTATTGATTGCTAGAGCCCCGCCCCTCTGATGTTCATTGGCTAATAACTTGTGAACGCAACAACATTTTAAAAAGCTTTTGATGGCATTTGCCCAACGTGGTCTAATGATGACGCACAGCAAATTTGGTGCGAATCGGATCTACGGTTTAGGAGAATTGAGCAAAAACGTGTTTTTCACAAAATTCAAAATGGCGGAAAATTTCGGTAGGCGGACTTTTGTACTCCAAGAGGCTTTTTTGTAGAGCACACTTGCCTGCACATGTACACCAAATTCTGTGTCAATTGGAGTTACGGTGTGCGGGGGCCAGGGCTAAGATGCGTTAGGTGGCGCTAGAGAGCCACTTTTTTGTGGCCAATTATGTGACCTCCAAAATGTCGCAATTTTCGCGAGTCCCCATGTGCATGAAAATTTTTTTCAACTTCTGAATATGTTAAGGCCTCCAAAATGGCAAGCAAAGTTGCGGAAAAATAATAATAAGAAACAAAGCAGTTTCAATAGGGCTTCGCTGCCCGACGTTGTCGGCGCTCGGGCCCTAATAATAATTAAAACTGCGAGCAGTGATAACGGGCCCTCGCATGGCACGTAACTCGGTTAGTGCTACGGCCGCCTGACGTGTCGGACCGCTTGGCCTGGCCACCGCCACGGGGCGGGTCGTCCCCGGCCACCGCCATGGCTGGCGCCTGTCGTCCCCGGCCACCGCCACGGCTCGGGTCGTCCCCGGCCACCGCCACGGCTGGCGCCTGTCGTCCCCGGCCACAGCCACGGCGCGGGTCGTCCCCGGCCACCACCACGTTGCCGGTCGTCCCTTGCCTGAGTCCTCTCTTTTGCCTTAATCGTCGTGTTGATCATTGTATCAGATGATTGAAGTCATCACGCTTGACTGGGGTGCAAAGTTCCACGACACTCTGACCTTATACGGGTGTAAAAACATGATATTTCATGTCGCCAATAGGTGGCGCTCTGATTGTGAGTCAAAATTGCAGTGCAGACGTGTTCAGGGTGGGATTCTCATCAAATGTGAGAAGTTTGAACATGATCGGACAATGGACACTGAAGTTATAACAGTTTAGAGTATTGTGGCAAAGCATGAAATTCGTCCATGTTCAGGGTGCCGTAATTGCGCTCCCGTAGGATTTATGTAAGACCTTTTGATCATTTTTAATCGTCGAGGCCTCTAGAACAGGCTCAAAAAGTTTGGTAGGAATCGGATCAACGGTGTAGGAGGAGTCAGTTAAAATACAAACCTTACAATTGAAAAATGGCTGATTTACTGTAGCGCCCCCGAGTGGTCAATTTTAATAAAACTTTCAGGATATGTTCCAGGGACATATGTCAACATAATCTGCAAGTTTAATGATGATTAGGTTAAATATTGTGGAGTTATGTGTATTGATTTTTAGAGCCCCGCCCCTCTGACGTTCATTGGCTAATAACTTCTGAATGCAACGACATTATACAAAGCTTTTGATAGCACTTGACCAGCTTGGTCTAATGATGATGCACAGCAAATTTGGTGAGAATCTGATCTACGGTTTAGGAGGAATTAGCAAAAAGGCGTTTTTCACAAAATTCAAAATGGCGGAAAATTTCGGTAGGCGGACTTTGGTGCCATAATTTAATTTTTTGTAGAGCTCACGGATCTGCATATCTGTGCAAAATTTCAAGTTAATTGGAGTTACGGTGTGAGCTGGCCATCCTTCTTTGCGTTAGGTGGCGCTAGCGAGCCACTTTTCTGTGGCCAACTATGAAACCTTTAAAATATCAAAATTTTCGCCGTTTTCTATTAGCACACCAAATTTGGTAAGCTAATTATTTTGCTAAGGCCCCCAAAATGGCACGCAAAGTGGCAGAAAAATAAGAATAATAATAATTAAAACTGCGAGCAGTGATAACGGGCCCTCGCATGGCACGTAACTCGGTTAGTGCTACGGCCGCCTGACGTGTCGGACCGCCTGGCCTGGCCACCGCCACAGGGCGGGTCGTCCCAGGCCACCGCCACGTCGCCAGTCGTCCCCGGTCGTCCCCGGCCACCGCCACGGCGCGGGTCGTCCCCGGCCACCGCCACGGCTGGTGCCTGTCGTCCCCGGCCATCGCTACGGCGCGGGTCGTCCCCGGCCTCCGCCACGGCGCGCGTCGTCCCCGGCCATTGCCACGCAGCCGGTCGTCCCTTGCCTGAATCGTCGCGTCGATCACCGTATCAGACGATTGAAGTTGTCCTGCTAGACTGGGGTGCAAAGTTGCACGACACTGGGACCTTATACGGGTGTAAAAACATGACATTTTTTTGTCTCTGATTGTGAGTCAATATTGCAGTGCAGACGTGTTCAGGGTGGGACTCTCATCAAACGTGAGAAGTTTGAACATGATCGGACAATGGACACTGAAGTTATAACAGTTTAGAGTATTGTGGCGAAGCATGAAATTCGTCCATGTTCAGGGCGCCGTAATTGCGCTCCCATAGGATTTATGTAAGACCTTTTGATGGTTTTTAATCGTCGAGACCTCTAGAACAGGCTCACAAAGTTTGGTAGGAATCGGATAAACAGTGTGGGAGGAGTTTGTTAAAATACAAACCTTTCAATTGAAAAATGGCTGATTTACTGTAGCGCCCCCGAGTGGTCAATTTTAATAAAACTTTCAGGATATGTTCCAGGGAGATATGTCAACATATCCTGCAAGTTTCGTGATGATTGGGTTAAATATTGTGGAGTTATGTCCTTATATGAGTGTAAAAACATGACATTTCATGTTGCCAATAGGTGGCGCTCTAATTGTGAGTCAATATTGCAGTGCAGACGTGTTCAAGGGGGGACTCTCATCAAACATGAGAAGTTTGAACCAGATCGGACGATGGACACTGAAGTTATAACAGTTTAGAGTATTGTGGCGAAGCATGAAATTCGTCCATGTTCAGGGCGCCGTAATTGCACTCCCGTAGGACTTTTGTAAGACCTTTCGATGATTTTTAATCGTCGAGACCTCTAGAACAGGCTCACAAAGTTTGGTAGGAATCGTATCAACGGTGTAGGAGGAGTTTGTTAAAATAAAAACCTTTCAACTGAAAAAAGGCTGATTTACTGTAGCGCCCCCGAGTGGTCAATCTTTATAAAACTTTCAGGATATGTTCCACGGACATATGTCAATATATCCTGCAAGTTTCGTGATGATTGGGTTAAATGTTGTGGAGTTATGACTATTGATTGCTAGAGCCCCGCCCCTCTGATGTTCATTGGCTAATAACTTCTGAACGCAACGATATTTTTCAAAGTTTTTATTATCACTTGACCAGCTTGGTCAGGTAATGATGCACATAAATTTTGGTGAGAATCGGATTTACGGTTCAGGAGAAATTAGCAAAAACGTGTTTTTCACAAAATTCAAAATGGCGGAAAATTTCGGTAGGCGGACTTTGGTGCTCCAAGAGGATTTTTTGTAGAGCACACTTGCCTGCACATGTGTACCAAATTTTGTGTCAATTGGAGTTACGGTGTGCTGGGGCTGGCCTAACACACGTTAGGTGGCGCTAGAGAGCCACCTTTTTGTGGCCAACTATGAAACCTTTAAAATATAAAATTTTTCGCCAGTCCCCATGTGCACACCAATTCTTATAAGCTAATTTTGATGCTAAGGCCCCCAAAAAGGCCGTCGAACTTGCGAAATAAAAAGAATAAAAAACATTACAATTTCAATAGGGCTTCGCTGCCCGACGTTGTCGGCGCTCGGGCCCTAATTAAAACTGCGAGCAGTGATAACGGGCCCTCGCATGGCACGTAACTCGGTTAGTGCTACGACCGCCTGACGTGTCGGACCACCTGGCCTTGCCACCGCCACGGGGCGGGTCGTCCCCGGCCACCGCCACGTTGCCAGTCGTCCCCGGGCGTCCCCGGCCACCGCCACGGCGCGGGTCGTCACCAGCCACCGCCACAGCTGGCGCCTGTCGTCCCCGGCCACCGCCACGGCGCGGGTCGTCCCCGGCCACCGCCGCGTCGCTGGTCGTTGCTTGCCTGAATCGTCCTGTGCATTACTGTGTCAGATGATTGAAGTCATCACGCTCGACTGGGGTGCAAGGTTACACGACACTGGGACCTTATACGGGTGTAAAAACATGATATTTTATGTCGCCACTAGGTGGCGCTCTGATTGTGAGTCAATATTGCAGTGCAGACGTGTTCAGGGTGGGACTCTCGTCAAACGTGAGAAGTTTGAACCCGATCGGACGATGGACACCGAAGTTATAACAGTTTAGAGTATTGTGGCGAAGCATGAATTTCGTCCATGTTCAGGACGCCGTCCCGGCCACGCCCTTTGACTTATGTAAGACCTTTTGATGATTTTTAATCATCGCGGCCTCTAGAACAGGCTCAGAAAGTTTGGTAGGAATCAGATCAACGGTGTAGGAGGAGTTCGTTAAAATACAAAGCTTACAATTAAAAAATGGCTGATTTACTGTAGCGCCCCTGAGTGGTCAATTTTAATAAAACTTTCAGGATATGTTCCAGGGACATATGTCAACATATCCTGCAAGTTTCGTGATGATTGGGTTAAATATTGTGGAATTATGTCCTTATATGTGTGTAAAAACATGATATTTCATGTTGCCAATAGGTGGCGCTGTAATTGTGGATCAATATTGCAGTGCAGACGTGTTCAGGGTGGGACTCTCATCAAACATGAGAATTTTGAACCGGATCGGACAATGGACACTGAAGTTATAACAGTTTAGAGTATTGTGGCGAAGCATGAAATTCGTCCATGTTCAGGGCGCCGTAATTACGCTCCTGTAGGACTTTTGTAAGACCTTTCGATGATTTTGCATCCTTGAGGCCTCTAGAACAGTCTCAGCGAGTTTGGCATGAATCAGATCAACGGTGTATGAGGAGTTCGTTAAAATACAAAGCCTACAATTGGCTAAAATGGCCAAAAATGGCTGATTTACTGTAGCGCCCCCAAGGGGTCAATTTTAATCAAACTTTCAGGATATGTTCCAGGGACATATGTCAACATATTCTCCACGTTTCATGATGATTGGGTTAAAGATTATGGAGTTATGTGTATTGATTTCTAGAGCCCCGCCCCTCTAATGTTCATTGGCTTATAACTTCTGAACGCAACAATATTTTTCAAAGCTTTTGATAGCACTTGGTCAGCTTGGTCTACTGATGATCCAGAGCAATTTTGGTGAGAATCGGATCTACGGTTTAGGAAAAATGCGCAAAAACGTGTTTTTCACAAAATTCAAAATGGCGGAAAATTTCGGTAGGCGGACTTTGGTGTCATAATGTAAGTTTTTGTAGAGCACACGGTTTTGCATGTCTCTGCAAAATTTCAAGTTAATTGGAGTTACGGTGTGAGCTGGCCATCCTTCTTTGCGTTAGGGGGCGCTAGCGAGCCACTTTTTTGTGGCCAACTATTAAACCTTTAAAATCATTGAATTTTCGCCGTTTTCTATTAGTATGCAATTTTTTTTCAACTTCTGAATATGTTAAGGCCCCCAAAAAGGCAGTTATGTGGGAAAAATAATAATAAACGACAGCATTTCAATAGGGCTTCGCAGCCCGACGTTGTCGGCGCTCGGGCCCTAATAAAAAACATTCGCATTTCAATAGGGCTTCGCTGCCCGACGTTGTCGGCGCTCGGGCCCTAATAATAATCCTTACAGTTTCAATAGGGCTTCGCTGCCCGACGTTGTCGGCGCTCGGGCCCTAATGAGAGAAGTTTGAACCAGATCGGACAATGGACATTGAAGTTATAACAGTTTAGAGTGTTATGAAGCATGAAATTCGTCCGCGTTCGTGGGGACGTCCTGGTCATGCCCTTTGACTTATGTAAGACCTTTTGATGATTTTTAATCATTGAGGCCTCTAGAACAGGCTCATAAAGTTTGGTAGGAATCGGATCAGCGGTCTAGGAGGAGTTCGTTAAAATATACTGCATGAAAGAGGCGAAAAATCGCTTAAAATTTCACATTTAATGCAAAATGGTTGACTTCCTGTTGGGTTTAGGACATGGGTCCAATAGGCTTTTTTGTACATCTCTACATGTTCTATGTACATACAAAGTTTCATGCAGGTACGTCTAAGTTAAAGGTGTTCAATATCCTAAAAGGAGCCGTAAAAGTGTAAAAACATGATATTTCCAGGTACCATCAGGTGGCGCTCTGACCTAAGGTCAATATTACAGTGCATACGTGTTCAGGGCGAGACTCTTATCAAACATGTCAAGTTTTGAGCAGATTGGACATTGTATCCTGAAGTTACAACAACTTCCTGTACACTGGCAAAAACGTCACGCACTGGCCAAGCCCTTTGACTTATGTAAGACCTTTCGATGATTTTGCATCGTTGAGGCCTTTAGAACAGTGTCAGCGAGTTTGGCAGCAATCGGATGAACGCTGTAAGAGGAGTTCGTTAAAATACAATCCGTACAATTGGTAAAATGGGAAAAATGGCCTAAAATGGCTGATTAATTGTAGCGCCCCCGAGTGGTCAATTGTGATAAAACTTTCAGGATATGTTCCAGGGAGAGATGTCAACATATCCTGCAAGTTTCGAGCAGATTGGCCATTGTATGATGAAGTTACAATGACTTCCTGTACACTGGCAAAAACGTCACGCACTGGCCACGCCCTTTGACCTATGAAAGACCTTTTGATGACTCTTCATCATTAAAGACTTGAGTACATGATGACCAAGTTTGAGATGAATCTGATAAAGCTGCTAGGAAGAGCTCGCTGAAGTATAAAATTTAAAACTTTCTATCGCCAGTAGGTGGCGCTCTGAATATGAGTCAATATTGCAGTGCTCATGTGTTCAGGGTGGTACTCTTGACAAACATGTGAAGTTTTGATCATATCAGACAATGTACATTGAAGTTATAACAGTTTAGATTTTTGTGGTCGAAGCATGAAATTTGTCCATGTTCAGGACGCCGTCCCGGCCACGCCCTTTGACTTTTGTAAGACCTTTCGATGATTTTGCATCGTTGAGGCCTCTAGAACAGGCTCAGCGAGTTTGGCATGAATGGGATCAACGCTGTATGAGGAGTTCGTTAAAATACAAAACCTACAATTGGCTAAAATGGCCTTAAATGGCCCAAAATGGCTGATTTACTGTAGCGCCCCCGAGTGGTCAATTTTAATAAAACTTTCAGGATATGTTCCAGGGAGATATGTCAACATATCCTGCGAGTTTTGTTATGATTGGGGTAAAGGTTATGAAGTTATGTGTATTGATTTCTAGAGCCCCGCCCCTCTGATGTTCATTGGATAATATCTTCTGAATGCAGAGGTATTTTACAAAGCCCTTAATTTCCATTCATCAGCTCGATCTATTGATGACACACAGCAATTTTGGTGAGAATAGAATTTACGGTCTAGGAGAAATGAGCAAAAACGTGTTTTTCACAAAATTCAAAATGGCGGAAAATTTCGGTAGGCGGACTTTAGTACTCCAAGAGGCTTTTTTGTAGAGCACACTTGCCTGCACATGTGTACCAAATTTTGTGTCAATTGGAGTTACTGTGTGCGGGGGCCAGGGCTACGACGCGTTAGGTGGCGCTAGCGAGCCAGTTGTTTGTGGCCAATTACGAAACCTCAAAAATCTCAAATTTTTCGCCAGTCCCCATATGCACAGAAATTTTTTTCAACTTCTGAATATGAGAAGGCCTCCAAAATGGCACACGAAGTGGTGTAAAAAGAAAAATAATAATCCGTAAGGTTTCAATAGGGCTTCGCAGCCCGACGTTGTCGGCGCTCGGGCCCTAATTAAAACTGCGAGCAGTGATAACGGGCCCTCGCGTGGCACGTAACTCGGTTAGTGCTACGACCGCCTGACGTGTCGGACCGCCTGGCCTGGCCACCGCCACGGGGCGGGTCGTCCCCGGCCACCGCCACGTTGCCAGTCGTCCCCGGTCGTACCCGGCCACCGCCACGGCACGTGTCGTCACCGGCCACCGCCACGGCTGGCGCCTGTCGTCCCCGGCCATCGCCACGGCGCGGGTCGTCCCCGGCCCCCGCCACGGCGCGCGTCGTCCCCGGCCATTGCCACGCAGCCGGTCGTCCCTTGCCTGAATCGTCGCGTCGATCACCGTATCAGATGATTGAAGTTGTCCTGCTAGACTGGGGTGCAAAGTTCCACGACACTGGGACCTTATACGGGTGTAAAAACATGACATTTTGTGTGGCCACTAGGTGGCGCTCTGATTGTGAGTCAATATTGCAGTGCAGACGTGTTCAGGGTGGGACTCTCATCAAATGTGAGAAGTTTGAACATGATTGGACAATGTACATTGAAGTTATAACAGTTTAGATTTTTGTGGTCGAAGCATGAAATTCGTCCATGTTCAGGATGCCATCCTGGCCAAACCCTTTGACTTATGTAAGACCTTTCGATGATTTTGCATCGTTGAGGCCTCTAGAACAGTCTCAGCGAGTTTGGCAGGAATGGGATCAACGGTGTAGGAGGAGTTCGTTAAAATACAAAGCCTTCAATTGGCTAAAATGGCCTAAAATGGCACAAAATGGCTGATTTACTGTAGCGCCCCCGAGTGGTCAATTTGAATAAAACTTTCAGGATATGTTCGAGGGAGTTATGTCAACATATCCTGCAAGTTTCGTGACGATTGGGTTTAATATTGTGGAGTTATGTGTATTGATTTCTAGAGCCCCGCCCCTCTGATGTTCATTGGCTAATAACTTCTGAACGCAACAACGTTTTTCAATGTTTTTCATGGAACTTGCCCAACTTGGTCTAATTATGACGCACAGCAAATTTGGTGAGAATCGGATCTACGGTTTAGGAGAAATTAGCAAAAACGTGTTTTTCACAAAATTCAAAATGGCGGAAAAAATCGGTAGGCGGACTTTAGTACCCCCATAGGGTTTTTTGTAGAGCACACTTGCCTGCATATGTGTACCAAATTTCATGTCAATCGGTGATACAGTTTGAGTAGGGTTGCCTAAAAGGCGTGCGCATCACGTTAGGTGGCGCTAGAGAGACACTTTTTTGTGGCCAACTATGAAACCTTTAAAATATCAAATTTTTCTCCACTCCCCATGTGCACGCCAAATTTTTTCAACTTCTGAATATGATAAGGCCCCCAAAAAGGCCGTCGAACTTGCGATATAATAAAAAGAATAATTAAAACTGCGAGCAGTGATAACGGGCCCTCGCGTGGCACGTAACTCGGTTAGTGCTACGACCGCCTGACGTGTCGGACCGCCTGGCCTGGCCACCGCCACGGGGCGGGTCGTCCCCGGCCACCGCCACGTTGCCAGTCGTCCCCGGTCGTACCCGGCCACCGCCACGGCGCGTGTCGTCACCGGCCACCGCCACGGCTGGCGCCTGTCGTCCCCGGCCATCGCCACGGCGCGGGTCGTCCCCGGCCCCCGCCACGGCGCGCGTCGTCCCCGGCCATTGCCACGCAGCCGGTCGTCCCTTGCCTGAATCGTCGCGTCGATCACCGTATCAGATGATTGAAGTTGTCCTGCTAGACTGGGGTGCAAAGTTCCACGACACTGGGACCTTATACGGGTGTAAAAACATGACATTTTGTGTGGCCACTAGGTGGCGCTCTGATTGTGAGTCAATATTGCAGTGCAGACGTGTTCAGGGTGGGACTCTCATCAAATGTGAGAAGTTTGAACATGATTGGACAATGTACATTGAAGTTATAACAGTTTAGATTTTTGTGGTCGAAGCATGAAATTCGTCCATGTTCAGGATGCCATCCTGGCCAAACCCTTTGACTTATGTAAGACCTTTCGATGATTTTGCATCGTTGAGGCCTCTAGAACAGTCTCAGCGAGTTTGGCAGGAATGGGATCAACGGTGTAGGAGGAGTTCGTTAAAATACAAAGCCTTCAATTGGCTAAAATGGCCTAAAATGGCACAAAATGGCTGATTTACTGTAGCGCCCCCGAGTGGTCAATTTGAATAAAACTTTCAGGATATGTTCGAGGGAGTTATGTCAACATATCCTGCAAGTTTCGTGACGATTGGGTTTAATATTGTGGAGTTATGTGTATTGATTTCTAGAGCCCCGCCCCTCTGATGTTCATTGGCTAATAACTTCTGAACGCAACAACGTTTTTCAATGTTTTTCATGGAACTTGCCCAACTTGGTCTAATTATGACGCACAGCAAATTTGGTGAGAATCGGATCTACGGTTTAGGAGAAATTAGCAAAAACGTGTTTTTCACAAAATTCAAAATGGCGGAAAAAATCGGTAGGCGGACTTTAGTACCCCCATAGGGTTTTTTGTAGAGCACACTTGCCTGCATATGTGTACCAAATTTCATGTCAATCGGTGATACAGTTTGAGTAGGGTTGCCTAAAAGGCGTGCGCATCACGTTAGGTGGCGCTAGAGAGACACTTTTTTGTGGCCAACTATGAAACCTTTAAAATATCAAATTTTTCTCCACTCCCCATGTGCACGCCAAATTTTTTCAACTTCTGAATATGATAAGGCCCCCAAAAAGGCCGTCGAACTTGCGATATAATAAAAAGAATAATTAAAACTGCGAGCAGTGATAACGGGCCCTCGCATGGCACGTAACTCGGTTAGTGCTACGGCCGCCTGACGTGTCGGACCGCTTGGCCTGGCCACCGCCACGGGGCGGGTCGTCCCCGGCCACCGCCATGGCTGGCGCCTGTCGTCCCCGGCCACCGCCACGGTGCGGGTCGTCCCCGGCCACCACCACGTTGCCAGTCGTCCCTTGCCTGAATCCTCTCTTTTGCCTTAATCGTCGTGTTGATCATTGTATCAGATGATTGAAGTCATCACGCTCGACTGGGGTGCAAAGTTCCACGACACTCGGACCTTATACGGGTGTAAAAACATAATATTTCATGTCACCAATAGGTGGCGCTGTGATTGTGAGTCAAAATTGCAGTGCAGACGTGTTCAGGGTGGGACTCTCATCAAATGTGAGAAGTTTGAACATGATCGGACAATGGACACTGAAGTTATAACAGTTTAGAGTATTGTGGCAAAGCATGAAATTCTTCCATGTTCAGGGCGCCGTAATTGCGCTCCCGTATGACTTATGTAAAACCTTTCGATGATTTTGCATCGTTGAGGCCTCTTGAACAGTCTCAGCGAGTTTGGCATGAATCAGATCAACGGTGTATGAGGAGTTCGTTAAAATACAAAGCCTACAATTGGCTAAAATGGCTGATTTACTGTAGCGCCCCCGAGTGGTCAATTTTAATAAAACTTTCAGGATATGTTCCAGGGAGTTATGTCAACATATCCTGCAAGTTTCGTGACGATTAGGTTAAAAATTGTGGAGTTATGTCTATTGATTTCTAGAGCCCCGCCCCTCTAATGTTCATTGGCTTATAACTTCTGAACGCAACAATATTTGTCAAAGCTTTTTATATCACTTGAACAGCTTGGTCTATTGATGATCCACAGCAATTTTGGTGAGAATCGGATCTACAGTTTAGGAATAATGCGCAAAAACGTGTTTTTCACAAAATTCAAAATGGCGGAAAATTTCGGTAGGCGGACTTTGGTGCCATAATGTAATTTTTTGTAGAGCACACGGATCTGCATGTCTGTGCAAAATTTCAAGTCAATTGGAGTTACGGTATGATCTGGCCATCCTTCTTTGCGTTAGGGGGCGCTAGCGAGCCAGCTTTTTGTGGCCAACTATGAAACCTTTAAAATCATTGAATTTTCGCCGTTTTCTATTAGTATGCAATTTTTTTTCAACTTCTGAATATGATAAGGCCCCCAAAAAGGCAGTTATGCGGGAAAAATAATAATAATAATTAAAACTGCGAGCAGTGATAACGGGCCCTCGCATGGCACGTAACTCGGTTAGTGCTACGGCCGCCTGACGTGTCGGACCGCCTGGCCTGGCCACCGCCACGGGGCGGGTCGTCCCCGGCCACCGCCACGTTGCCAGTCGTCCCCGGTCGTCCCCGGCCACCGCCACGGCGCGGGTCGTCCCCGGCCACCGCCACGGCTGGCGCCTGTCGTCCCCGGCCATCGCCACGGCGCGGGTCGTCCCCGGCCCCCGCCACGGCGCGCGTCATCCCCGGCCATTGCCATGCAGCCGGTCGTCCCTTGCCTGAATCGTCGCGTCAGTCATCGTATCAGACGATTGAAGTTGTCTTGCTCGACTGGGGTGCAAAGTTCTACGACACTGGGACCTTATACAGTGTAAAAACATGACATTTCATGTCGCCAATAGGTGGCGCTCTGATTGTGAGCCAATATTGCAGTGCAGACGCGTTCAGGCTGGGACTCTTATCAAATGAGAGAAGTTTGAACCAGATCGGACAATGGACATTGAAGTTATAACAGTTTAGAGTGTTATGAAGCATGAAATTCGTCCGCGTTCGTGGGGACGTTCTGGTCACGCCCTTTGACTTATGTAAGACCTTTTGATGATTCTTAATCATTGAGGCCTCTAGAACAGGCTCATAAAGTTTGGTAGGAATCGGATCAGCGGTCTAGGAGGAGTTCGTTAAAATATACTGCATGAAAGAGGCGAAAAATCGCTTAAAATTTCACATTTAATGCAAAATGGTTGACTTCCTGTTGGGTTTAGGACATGGGTCCAATAGGCTTTTTTGTACATCTCTACATGTTCTATGTACATACAAAGGTTCATGCAGGTACGTCTAAGTTAAAGGTGTTCAATATCCTAAAAGGAGCCGTAAAAGTGTAAAAACATGATATTTCCAGGTACCATCAGGTGGCGCTCTGACCTAAGGTCAATATTACAATGCATCCGTGTTCAGGGCGAGACTCTTATCAAACTTGTCAAGTTTTGAGCAGATTGGACATTGTATCCTGAAGTTACAACAACTTCCTGTACACTGGCAAAAACGTCACGCACTGGCCAAGCCCTTTGACTTATGTAAGACCTTTCGATGATTTTGCATCGTTGAGGCCTTTAGAACAGTCTAAGCGAGTTTGGCAGTAATCGGATTAACGCTGTAAGAGGAGTTCGTTAAAATACAATCCGTACAATTGGTAAAATGGGAAAAATGGCCTAAAATGGCTGATTAATTGTAGCGCCCCCGAGTGGTCAATTGTGATAAAACTTTCAGGATATGTTCCAGGGAGAGATGTCAACATATCCTGCAAGTTTCGAGCAGATTGGCCATTGTATGATGAAGTTACAATGACTTCCTGTACACTGGCAAAAACGTCACGCACTGGCCACGCCCTTTGACCTATGCAAGACCTTTTGATGACTCTTCATCATTAAAGACTTGAGTACAAGATGACCAAGTTTGAGATGAATCTGATAAAGCTGCTAGGAAGAGCTCGCTGAAGTATAAAATTTAAAACTTTCTATCGCCAGTAGGTGGCGCTCTGAATATGAGTCAATATTGCAGTGCAGATGTGTTCAGGGTGGTACTCTTGACAAACATGTGAAGTTTTGATCATATCAGACAATGTACATTGAAGTTATAACAGTTTAGATTTTTGTGGTCGAAGCATGAAATTTGTCCATGTTCAGGACGCCGTCCCGGCCACGCCCTTTGACTTTTGTAAGACCTTTCGATGATTTTGCATCGTTGAGGCCTCTAGAACAGGCTCAGCGAGTTTGGCATGAATCGGATCAACGCTGTAAGAGGAGTTCGTTAAAATACAAAACCTACAATTGGCTAAAATGGCCTTAAATGGCCCAAAATGGCTGATTTACTGTAGCGCCCCCGAGTGGTCAATTTTAATAAAACTTTCAGGATATGTTCCAGGGAGATATGTCAACATATCCTGCGAGTTTCGTTATGATTGGGGTAAAGGTTATGAAGTTATGTGTATTGATTTCTAGAGCCCCGCCCCTCTGATGTTCATTGGATAATATCTTCTGAATGCAGAGGTATTTTACAAAGCCCTTAATTTCCATTCATCAGCTCGGTCTATTGATGATACACAGCAATTTTGGTGAGAATAGAATTTACGGTTTAGGAGAAATGATCAAAAACGTGTTTTTCACAAAATTCAAAATGGCGGAAAATTTCGGTAGGCGGACTTTAGTACTCCAAGAGGCTTTTTTGTAGAGCACACTTGCCTGCACATGTATACCAAATTTTGTGTCAATTGGAGTTACGGTGTGCGGGGGCCAGGGCTACGACGCGTTAGGTGGCGCTAGCGAGCCAGTTGTTTGTGGCCAATCACGAAACCTCAAAAATCTCAAATTTTTCGCCAGTCCCCATATTCACAGAAATTTTTTTCAACTTCTGAATATGAGAAGGCCTCCAAAATGGCACACGAAGTGGTGTAAAAAGAAAAATAATAATCCGTAAGGTTTCAATAGGGCTTCGCAGCCCGACGTTGTCGGCGCTCGGGCCCTAATTAAAACTGCGAGCAGTGATAACGGGCCCTCGCGTGGCACGTAACTCGGTTAGTGCTACGGCCGCCTGACGTGTCGGACCGCCTGGCCTGGCCACCGCCACGGGGCGGGTCGTCCCTGGCCACCGCCACGGCGCCAGTCGTCCCCGGTCGTTCCCGGCCACCGCCACGGCGCGGGTCGTCCCCGGCCACCGCCACGGCTGGCGTCTGTCGTCCCCGGCCACCGCCACGGCGCGGGTCGTCCCCGGCCACCGCCACGGCGCGGGTCGTCCCCGGCCACCGCCACGCCGCGGGTTGTCCCCGGCCATTGCCACGCCACTGGTCGTCCCTTGCCTGAATCGTCCCGTCCATCAGTGTGTCAGATGAGTGAAGTTTTCATGCTCGACTGGGGTGCAAAGTTCCACGACACTGGGACCTTATACGGGTGTAAAAACATGACATTTCATGTCGCCAATAGGTGGCGCTCTGATTGTAAGTCAATATTGGAGTGCAGACGCGTCCAGGCTGAGACTCTTATCAAATGAGAGAAGTTTGAACCAGATCGGACAATGGACACTGAAGTTATAACAGTTTAGAGTGTTGTGAAGCATGAAATTCGTCCGTGTTCGTGGGGTCGTGCTGGTCACGCCGTTTGACTTATGTAAGACCTTTTAATGATTTTTAATCATTAAGGCCTCGAGAACAGGCTCATAAAGTTTGGTAGGAATTGGATCAGCGGTCTAGGAGGAGTTCGTTAAAATATACTGCATGAAAGAGGCGAAAAATCGCTTCAAATTTCACATGAAATGCAAAATGGCTGACTTCCTGTTGGGTTTAGGGCGTGGGTCCAAGAGGCTTTTTTGTACAACTCTACATGTTCTATGTACCTACAAAGTTTCATGCAGGTACGTCAAAGTCAAAGGTGTTCAATATCCGAAAATGAGCCATAAAAGTGTAAAAACATGATATTTCCAGGTACCATCAGGTGGCGCTCTGACCTAAGGTCAATATTACAGTGCATACGTGTTCAGGGTGAGACTCTAATCAAACATGTCAAGTTTTGAGCAGATTGGACATTGTATCCTGAAGTTACAACAACTTCCTGTACACTGGCCAAAACGCAAGCCCTGGCCACGCCCTTTGACTTATGTAAGACCTTTCAATGATTTTGCATCGTTGAGGCCTGTAGAACAGTCTCAGCGAGTTTGGCAGCAATCGGATGAACGCTGTAAGAGGAGTTCGTTAAAATACAATCCGTACAAATGGGAAAATGGGAAAAATTGCCTAAAATGGCTGATTAATTGTAGCGCCCCCGAGTGGTCAATTTTGATAAAACTTTCAGGATATGTTCCAGGGAGAGATGTCAACATATCCTGCAAGTTTCGAGCAGATTGGACATTGTATGATGAAGTTACAATGACTTCCTGTACACTGGCAAAAACGTCACGCACTGGCCACGCCCTTTGACTTATGCAAGACCTTTTGATGACTCTTCATCATTAAAGACTTGAGTACATGATGACCAAGTTTGAGATGAATCTGATAAAGCTGCTAGGAAGAGCTCGCTGAAGTATAAAACGTAACACTTTCTTTTGCCAGTAGGTGGCGCTCTAAATATGAGTCAATATTGCAGTGCAGATGTGTTTAGGGTTGTACTCTTGACAAATATGTGAAGTTTTGATCATATCAGACAATGTACATTGAAGTTATAACAGTTTAGATTTTTGTGGTCAAAGCATGAAATTCGTCCATGTTCAGGACGCCGTCCTGGCCACGCCCTTTGACTTTTGGAAGACCTTTCAATGATTTTGCATCGTTGAGGCCTCTAGAACAGTCTCAGCGAGTTTGGCATGAATCGGATCAACGGTGTAGGAGGAGTTCGTTAGAAGACAAACCCTACAATTAGCTAAAATGGCCTAAAATGGCCCAAAATGGCTGATTTACTGTAGCGCCCCCGAGTGGTCAATTTTTATAAAACTTTTAGGATATGTTCCAGGGAGTTATGTCAACATATCCTGCAAGTTTCGTGACGATTTGGTTAAATATTGTGAAGTTATGTCTATTGATTTCTAGAGCCCCGCCCCTCTTATGTTCATTGGCTAATAACTTCTAAACGCAACAACGTTTTTCAATGTTTTTCACGGCCCTTTCCCAACTTGGTCTAATGATGAGGCACAGCAAATTTGGTGAGAATCGGATCAACGGTTTAGGAGACATTAGCAAAAACGGGTTTTTCACAAAATTCAAAATGGCGGAAAATTTCGGTAGGCGGACTTTAGTAGTCCCAATTGCAATTTTGTAGAGCACACTTGCCTGCACATGTGTACCAAGTTTTGTGTCAATCGGAGTTACTGTGTGAGGGGTGTGGCCTACAAGCTGTAGGTGGCGCTAGCGAGCAACTTTTTTTGTGGCCAACTATGAAATCTAAAATTTTTCACCAGTCTACATGCGCACACCAATTTTTTTCAACTTCTGAATATGTTAAGGCCCCCAAAAACGCATCTGTTAAATAAAATAATAATTAAAACTGCGAGCAGTGATAACGGGCCCTCGCATGGCACGTAACTCGGTTAGTGCTACGGCCGCCTGACGTGTCGGACCGCCTGGCCTTGCCACCGCCACGGGGCGGGTCGTCCCCGGCCACCGCCACGTGGCCAATCGTCCCCCGTCGTACCCGGCCACCGCCACGGGGCGGGTCGTCCCTGGCCACCGCCACGGCTGGCGCCTGTCGTCCCCGGCCACCGCCACGGCGCGGGTCGTCCCTTGCCTGAAACGTCGCGTCGATCACCGTATCAGACCATTGAAGTTGTCCTGCTAGACTGGGGTGCAAAGTTCCACGACACTGGGACCTTATACGGGTGTAAAAACATGACATTTTATGTCGCCACTAGGTGGCGCTCTGTTTGTGAGTCAATATTGCAGTTGGGATGTGTTCAGGGTGGGACTCTCATCAAATGTGAGAAGTTTGAACATGATCGGACGATGTACATTGAAGTTATAACAGTTTAGAGTGTTGTGAAGCATGAAATTCGTCCGTGTTCGTGGGGTCGTGCTGGTCACGCCCTTTGACTTATGTAAGACCTTTTAATGATTTTTAATCATCGAGGCCTCTAGAACAGGCTCATAAAGTTTGGTAGGAATCGGATCAGCGGTCTAGGAGGAGTTCGTTAAAATATACTGCATGAAAGAGGCGAAAAATCGCTTAAAATTTCACATTAAATGCAAAATGGCTGACTTAATGTTGGGTTTAGGGCATGGGTCCAAGAGGCTTTTTTGTACATCTCTACATGTTCTATGTACCTACAAAGTTTCATGCAGGTACGTCAAAGTTAAAGGTGTTCAATATCCGAAAAGGAGCCGTAAAAGTGTAAAAACATGATATTTCCAGGTACCATCAGGTGGCGCTCTGACCTAAGGTCAAAATCACAGTGCATACATGTTCAGGGTGAGACTCTTATCAAACATGTCAAGTTTTGAGCAGATTGGACATTGTATCCTGAAGTTACAACAACTTCCTGTACACTGGCCATAACGCAAGCCCTGGCCACGCCCTTTGACTTATGTAAGACCTTTCAATGATTTTTCATCATTGACGTCTTGAGTACATGAGGACCAAGTTTGAGGTTAATCCGAAAAAGCTGCTAGGAAGAGTTCGCTGAAGTATAAAATGTAACACTTTCTATTGCCAGTAGGTGGCGCTCTGAATATCAGTCAATATTACAGTGCAGATGTGTTCAGAGTTGGACTCTTGACAAATATGTGAAGTTTTGATCATATCAGACAATGTACATTGAAGTTAGAACAGTTTAGATTTTTGTGGTCGAAGCATGAAATTCGTCCATGTTCAGGACGCCGTCCTGGCCACGCCCTTTGACTTTTGGAAGACCTTTCGATGATTTTGCATCGTTGAGGCCTCTAGAACAGTCTCAGCGATTTTGGCAGGAATCGGATCAACGCTGTAGGAGGAGTTCGTTAAAATACAAAGCCTGCAATAAGCTAAAATGGCCAAAAATGGCCCAAAATGGCTGATTTACTGTAGCGCCCCCGAGTGGTCAATTTTAATAAAACTTTCAGGATATGTTCCAGGGAGTTATCTCAACATATCCTGCAAGTTTCGTGACGATTGGGTTAAATATTGTGGAGTTATATCTATTGATTGCTAGAGCCCCGCCCCTCTGATGTTCATTGGCTAATAACTTGTGAACGCAACAACATTTTAAAAAGCTTTTGATGGCATTTGCCCAACGTGGTCTAATGATGACGCACAGCAAATTTGGTGCGAATCGGATCTACGGTTTAGGAGAATTGAGCAAAAACGTGTTTTTCACAAAATTCAAAATGGCGGAAAATTTCGGTAGGCGGACTTTTGTACTCCAAGAGGCTTTTTTGTAGAGCACACTTGCCTGCACATGTACACCAAATTCTGTGTCAATTGGAGTTACGGTGTGCGGGGGCCAGGGCTAAGATGCGTTAGGTGGCGCTAGAGAGCCACTTTTTTGTGGCCAATTATGTGACCTCCAAAATGTCGCAATTTTCGCGAGTCCCCATGTGCATGAAAATTTTTTTCAACTTCTGAATATGTTAAGGCCTCCAAAATGGCAAGCAAAGTTGCGGAAAAATAATAATAAGAAACAAAGCAGTTTCAATAGGGCTTCGCTGCCCGACGTTGTCGGCGCTCGGGCCCTAATAATAATTAAAACTGCGAGCAGTGATAACGGGCCCTCGCATGGCACGTAACTCGGTTAGTGCTACGGCCGCCTGACGTGTCGGACCGCTTGGCCTGGCCACCGCCACGGGGCGGGTCGTCCCCGGCCACCGCCATGGCTGGCGCCTGTCGTCCCCGGCCACCGCCACGGCTCGGGTCGTCCCCGGCCACCGCCACGGCTGGCGCCTGTCGTCCCCGGCCACAGCCACGGCGCGGGTCGTCCCCGGCCACCACCACGTTGCCGGTCGTCCCTTGCCTGAGTCCTCTCTTTTGCCTTAATCGTCGTGTTGATCATTGTATCAGATGATTGAAGTCATCACGCTTGACTGGGGTGCAAAGTTCCACGACACTCTGACCTTATACGGGTGTAAAAACATGATATTTCATGTCGCCAATAGGTGGCGCTCTGATTGTGAGTCAAAATTGCAGTGCAGACGTGTTCAGGGTGGGATTCTCATCAAATGTGAGAAGTTTGAACATGATCGGACAATGGACACTGAAGTTATAACAGTTTAGAGTATTGTGGCAAAGCATGAAATTCGTCCATGTTCAGGGTGCCGTAATTGCGCTCCCGTAGGATTTATGTAAGACCTTTTGATCATTTTTAATCGTCGAGGCCTCTAGAACAGGCTCAAAAAGTTTGGTAGGAATCGGATCAACGGTGTAGGAGGAGTCAGTTAAAATACAAACCTTACAATTGAAAAATGGCTGATTTACTGTAGCGCCCCCGAGTGGTCAATTTTAATAAAACTTTCAGGATATGTTCCAGGGACATATGTCAACATAATCTGCAAGTTTAATGATGATTAGGTTAAATATTGTGGAGTTATGTGTATTGATTTTTAGAGCCCCGCCCCTCTGACGTTCATTGGCTAATAACTTCTGAATGCAACGACATTATACAAAGCTTTTGATAGCACTTGACCAGCTTGGTCTAATGATGATGCACAGCAAATTTGGTGAGAATCTGATCTACGGTTTAGGAGGAATTAGCAAAAAGGCGTTTTTCACAAAATTCAAAATGGCGGAAAATTTCGGTAGGCGGACTTTGGTGCCATAATTTAATTTTTTGTAGAGCTCACGGATCTGCATATCTGTGCAAAATTTCAAGTTAATTGGAGTTACGGTGTGAGCTGGCCATCCTTCTTTGCGTTAGGTGGCGCTAGCGAGCCACTTTTCTGTGGCCAACTATGAAACCTTTAAAATATCAAAATTTTCGCCGTTTTCTATTAGCACACCAAATTTGGTAAGCTAATTATTTTGCTAAGGCCCCCAAAATGGCACGCAAAGTGGCAGAAAAATAAGAATAATAATAATTAAAACTGCGAGCAGTGATAACGGGCCCTCGCATGGCACGTAACTCGGTTAGTGCTACGGCCGCCTGACGTGTCGGACCGCCTGGCCTGGCCACCGCCACAGGGCGGGTCGTCCCAGGCCACCGCCACGTCGCCAGTCGTCCCCGGTCGTCCCCGGCCACCGCCACGGCGCGGGTCGTCCCCGGCCACCGCCACGGCTGGTGCCTGTCGTCCCCGGCCATCGCTACGGCGCGGGTCGTCCCCGGCCTCCGCCACGGCGCGCGTCGTCCCCGGCCATTGCCACGCAGCCGGTCGTCCCTTGCCTGAATCGTCGCGTCGATCACCGTATCAGACGATTGAAGTTGTCCTGCTAGACTGGGGTGCAAAGTTGCACGACACTGGGACCTTATACGGGTGTAAAAACATGACATTTTTTTGTCTCTGATTGTGAGTCAATATTGCAGTGCAGACGTGTTCAGGGTGGGACTCTCATCAAACGTGAGAAGTTTGAACATGATCGGACAATGGACACTGAAGTTATAACAGTTTAGAGTATTGTGGCGAAGCATGAAATTCGTCCATGTTCAGGGCGCCGTAATTGCGCTCCCATAGGATTTATGTAAGACCTTTTGATGGTTTTTAATCGTCGAGACCTCTAGAACAGGCTCACAAAGTTTGGTAGGAATCGGATAAACAGTGTGGGAGGAGTTTGTTAAAATACAAACCTTTCAATTGAAAAATGGCTGATTTACTGTAGCGCCCCCGAGTGGTCAATTTTAATAAAACTTTCAGGATATGTTCCAGGGAGATATGTCAACATATCCTGCAAGTTTCGTGATGATTGGGTTAAATATTGTGGAGTTATGTCCTTATATGAGTGTAAAAACATGACATTTCATGTTGCCAATAGGTGGCGCTCTAATTGTGAGTCAATATTGCAGTGCAGACGTGTTCAAGGGGGGACTCTCATCAAACATGAGAAGTTTGAACCAGATCGGACGATGGACACTGAAGTTATAACAGTTTAGAGTATTGTGGCGAAGCATGAAATTCGTCCATGTTCAGGGCGCCGTAATTGCACTCCCGTAGGACTTTTGTAAGACCTTTCGATGATTTTTAATCGTCGAGACCTCTAGAACAGGCTCACAAAGTTTGGTAGGAATCGTATCAACGGTGTAGGAGGAGTTTGTTAAAATAAAAACCTTTCAACTGAAAAAAGGCTGATTTACTGTAGCGCCCCCGAGTGGTCAATCTTTATAAAACTTTCAGGATATGTTCCACGGACATATGTCAATATATCCTGCAAGTTTCGTGATGATTGGGTTAAATGTTGTGGAGTTATGACTATTGATTGCTAGAGCCCCGCCCCTCTGATGTTCATTGGCTAATAACTTCTGAACGCAACGATATTTTTCAAAGTTTTTATTATCACTTGACCAGCTTGGTCAGGTAATGATGCACATAAATTTTGGTGAGAATCGGATTTACGGTTCAGGAGAAATTAGCAAAAACGTGTTTTTCACAAAATTCAAAATGGCGGAAAATTTCGGTAGGCGGACTTTGGTGCTCCAAGAGGATTTTTTGTAGAGCACACTTGCCTGCACATGTGTACCAAATTTTGTGTCAATTGGAGTTACGGTGTGCTGGGGCTGGCCTAACACACGTTAGGTGGCGCTAGAGAGCCACCTTTTTGTGGCCAACTATGAAACCTTTAAAATATAAAATTTTTCGCCAGTCCCCATGTGCACACCAATTCTTATAAGCTAATTTTGATGCTAAGGCCCCCAAAAAGGCCGTCGAACTTGCGAAATAAAAAGAATAAAAAACATTACAATTTCAATAGGGCTTCGCTGCCCGACGTTGTCGGCGCTCGGGCCCTAATTAAAACTGCGAGCAGTGATAACGGGCCCTCGCATGGCACGTAACTCGGTTAGTGCTACGACCGCCTGACGTGTCGGACCACCTGGCCTTGCCACCGCCACGGGGCGGGTCGTCCCCGGCCACCGCCACGTTGCCAGTCGTCCCCGGGCGTCCCCGGCCACCGCCACGGCGCGGGTCGTCACCAGCCACCGCCACAGCTGGCGCCTGTCGTCCCCGGCCACCGCCACGGCGCGGGTCGTCCCCGGCCACCGCCGCGTCGCTGGTCGTTGCTTGCCTGAATCGTCCTGTGCATTACTGTGTCAGATGATTGAAGTCATCACGCTCGACTGGGGTGCAAGGTTACACGACACTGGGACCTTATACGGGTGTAAAAACATGATATTTTATGTCGCCACTAGGTGGCGCTCTGATTGTGAGTCAATATTGCAGTGCAGACGTGTTCAGGGTGGGACTCTCGTCAAACGTGAGAAGTTTGAACCCGATCGGACGATGGACACCGAAGTTATAACAGTTTAGAGTATTGTGGCGAAGCATGAATTTCGTCCATGTTCAGGACGCCGTCCCGGCCACGCCCTTTGACTTATGTAAGACCTTTTGATGATTTTTAATCATCGCGGCCTCTAGAACAGGCTCAGAAAGTTTGGTAGGAATCAGATCAACGGTGTAGGAGGAGTTCGTTAAAATACAAAGCTTACAATTAAAAAATGGCTGATTTACTGTAGCGCCCCTGAGTGGTCAATTTTAATAAAACTTTCAGGATATGTTCCAGGGACATATGTCAACATATCCTGCAAGTTTCGTGATGATTGGGTTAAATATTGTGGAATTATGTCCTTATATGTGTGTAAAAACATGATATTTCATGTTGCCAATAGGTGGCGCTGTAATTGTGGATCAATATTGCAGTGCAGACGTGTTCAGGGTGGGACTCTCATCAAACATGAGAATTTTGAACCGGATCGGACAATGGACACTGAAGTTATAACAGTTTAGAGTATTGTGGCGAAGCATGAAATTCGTCCATGTTCAGGGCGCCGTAATTACGCTCCTGTAGGACTTTTGTAAGACCTTTCGATGATTTTGCATCCTTGAGGCCTCTAGAACAGTCTCAGCGAGTTTGGCATGAATCAGATCAACGGTGTATGAGGAGTTCGTTAAAATACAAAGCCTACAATTGGCTAAAATGGCCAAAAATGGCTGATTTACTGTAGCGCCCCCAAGGGGTCAATTTTAATCAAACTTTCAGGATATGTTCCAGGGACATATGTCAACATATTCTCCACGTTTCATGATGATTGGGTTAAAGATTATGGAGTTATGTGTATTGATTTCTAGAGCCCCGCCCCTCTAATGTTCATTGGCTTATAACTTCTGAACGCAACAATATTTTTCAAAGCTTTTGATAGCACTTGGTCAGCTTGGTCTACTGATGATCCAGAGCAATTTTGGTGAGAATCGGATCTACGGTTTAGGAAAAATGCGCAAAAACGTGTTTTTCACAAAATTCAAAATGGCGGAAAATTTCGGTAGGCGGACTTTGGTGTCATAATGTAAGTTTTTGTAGAGCACACGGTTTTGCATGTCTCTGCAAAATTTCAAGTTAATTGGAGTTACGGTGTGAGCTGGCCATCCTTCTTTGCGTTAGGGGGCGCTAGCGAGCCACTTTTTTGTGGCCAACTATTAAACCTTTAAAATCATTGAATTTTCGCCGTTTTCTATTAGTATGCAATTTTTTTTCAACTTCTGAATATGTTAAGGCCCCCAAAAAGGCAGTTATGTGGGAAAAATAATAATAAACGACAGCATTTCAATAGGGCTTCGCAGCCCGACGTTGTCGGCGCTCGGGCCCTAATAAAAAACATTCGCATTTCAATAGGGCTTCGCTGCCCGACGTTGTCGGCGCTCGGGCCCTAATAATAATCCTTACAGTTTCAATAGGGCTTCGCTGCCCGACGTTGTCGGCGCTCGGGCCCTAATGAGAGAAGTTTGAACCAGATCGGACAATGGACATTGAAGTTATAACAGTTTAGAGTGTTATGAAGCATGAAATTCGTCCGCGTTCGTGGGGACGTCCTGGTCATGCCCTTTGACTTATGTAAGACCTTTTGATGATTTTTAATCATTGAGGCCTCTAGAACAGGCTCATAAAGTTTGGTAGGAATCGGATCAGCGGTCTAGGAGGAGTTCGTTAAAATATACTGCATGAAAGAGGCGAAAAATCGCTTAAAATTTCACATTTAATGCAAAATGGTTGACTTCCTGTTGGGTTTAGGACATGGGTCCAATAGGCTTTTTTGTACATCTCTACATGTTCTATGTACATACAAAGTTTCATGCAGGTACGTCTAAGTTAAAGGTGTTCAATATCCTAAAAGGAGCCGTAAAAGTGTAAAAACATGATATTTCCAGGTACCATCAGGTGGCGCTCTGACCTAAGGTCAATATTACAGTGCATACGTGTTCAGGGCGAGACTCTTATCAAACATGTCAAGTTTTGAGCAGATTGGACATTGTATCCTGAAGTTACAACAACTTCCTGTACACTGGCAAAAACGTCACGCACTGGCCAAGCCCTTTGACTTATGTAAGACCTTTCGATGATTTTGCATCGTTGAGGCCTTTAGAACAGTGTCAGCGAGTTTGGCAGCAATCGGATGAACGCTGTAAGAGGAGTTCGTTAAAATACAATCCGTACAATTGGTAAAATGGGAAAAATGGCCTAAAATGGCTGATTAATTGTAGCGCCCCCGAGTGGTCAATTGTGATAAAACTTTCAGGATATGTTCCAGGGAGAGATGTCAACATATCCTGCAAGTTTCGAGCAGATTGGCCATTGTATGATGAAGTTACAATGACTTCCTGTACACTGGCAAAAACGTCACGCACTGGCCACGCCCTTTGACCTATGAAAGACCTTTTGATGACTCTTCATCATTAAAGACTTGAGTACATGATGACCAAGTTTGAGATGAATCTGATAAAGCTGCTAGGAAGAGCTCGCTGAAGTATAAAATTTAAAACTTTCTATCGCCAGTAGGTGGCGCTCTGAATATGAGTCAATATTGCAGTGCTCATGTGTTCAGGGTGGTACTCTTGACAAACATGTGAAGTTTTGATCATATCAGACAATGTACATTGAAGTTATAACAGTTTAGATTTTTGTGGTCGAAGCATGAAATTTGTCCATGTTCAGGACGCCGTCCCGGCCACGCCCTTTGACTTTTGTAAGACCTTTCGATGATTTTGCATCGTTGAGGCCTCTAGAACAGGCTCAGCGAGTTTGGCATGAATGGGATCAACGCTGTATGAGGAGTTCGTTAAAATACAAAACCTACAATTGGCTAAAATGGCCTTAAATGGCCCA
This sequence comes from Eutrigla gurnardus, assembly GCF_963514095.1. Lineage (NCBI taxonomy): Eukaryota > Metazoa > Chordata > Actinopteri > Perciformes > Triglidae > Eutrigla > Eutrigla gurnardus. Next base: position 11,539,545 of record NC_139930.1, on the reverse strand, counting down.
AAATGGCTGATTTACTGTAGCGCCCCCGAGTGGTCAATTTTAATAAAACTTTCAGGATATGTTCCAGGGAGATATGTCAACATATCCTGCGAGTTTTGTTATGATTGGGGTAAAGGTTATGAAGTTATGTGTATTGATTTCTAGAGCCCCGCCCCTCTGATGTTCATTGGATAATATCTTCTGAATGCAGAGGTATTTTACAAAGCCCTTAATTTCCATTCATCAGCTCGATCTATTGATGACACACAGCAATTTTGGTGAGAATAGAATTTACGGTCTAGGAGAAATGAGCAAAAACGTGTTTTTCACAAAATTCAAAATGGCGGAAAATTTCGGTAGGCGGACTTTAGTACTCCAAGAGGCTTTTTTGTAGAGCACACTTGCCTGCACATGTGTACCAAATTTTGTGTCAATTGGAGTTACTGTGTGCGGGGGCCAGGGCTACGACGCGTTAGGTGGCGCTAGCGAGCCAGTTGTTTGTGGCCAATTACGAAACCTCAAAAATCTCAAATTTTTCGCCAGTCCCCATATGCACAGAAATTTTTTTCAACTTCTGAATATGAGAAGGCCTCCAAAATGGCACACGAAGTGGTGTAAAAAGAAAAATAATAATCCGTAAGGTTTCAATAGGGCTTCGCAGCCCGACGTTGTCGGCGCTCGGGCCCTAATAAACAATCGAATTTCAATAGGGCTTCGCTGCCCGACGTTGTCGGCGCTCGGGCCCTAATAATTAAAACTGCGAGCAGTGATAACGGGCCCTCGCGTGGCACGTAACTCGGTTAGTGCTACGACCGCCTGACGTGTCGGACCGCCTGGCCTGGCCACCGCCACGGGGCGGGTCGTCCCCGGCCACCGCCACGTTGCCAGTCGTCCCCGGTCGTACCCGGCCACCGCCACGGCACGTGTCGTCACCGGCCACCGCCACGGCTGGCGCCTGTCGTCCCCGGCCATCGCCACGGCGCGGGTCGTCCCCGGCCCCCGCCACGGCGCGCGTCGTCCCCGGCCATTGCCACGCAGCTGGTCGTCCCTTGCCTGAATCGTCGCGTCGATCACCGTATCAGATGATTGAAGTTGTCCTGCTAGACTGGGGTGCAAAGTTCCACGACACTGGGACCTTATACGGGTGTAAAAACATGACATTTTGTGTGGCCACTAGGTGGCGCTCTGATTGTGAGTCAATATTGCAGTGCAGACGTGTTCAGGGTGGGACTCTCATCAAATGTGAGAAGTTTGAACATGATTGGACAATGTACATTGAAGTTATAACAGTTTAGATTTTTGTGGTCGAAGCATGAAATTCGTCCATGTTCAGGATGCCATCCTGGCCAAACCCTTTGACTTATGTAAGACCTTTCGATGATTTTGCATCGTTGAGGCCTCTAGAACAGTCTCAGCGAGTTTGGCAGGAATGGGATCAACGGTGTAGGAGGAGTTCGTTAAAATACAAAGCCTTCAATTGGCTAAAATGGCCTAAAATGGCACAAAATGGCTGATTTACTGTAGCGCCCCCGAGTGGTCAATTTGAATAAAACTTTCAGGATATGTTCGAGGGAGTTATGTCAACATATCCTGCAAGTTTCGTGACGATTGGGTTTAATATTGTGGAGTTATGTGTATTGATTTCTAGAGCCCCGCCCCTCTGATGTTCATTGGCTAATAACTTCTGAACGCAACAACGTTTTTCAATGTTTTTCATGGAACTTGCCCAACTTGGTCTAATTATGACGCACAGCAAATTTGGTGAGAATCGGATCTACGGTTTAGGAGAAATTAGCAAAAACGTGTTTTTCACAAAATTCAAAATGGCGGAAAAAATCGGTAGGCGGACTTTAGTACCCCCATAGGGTTTTTTGTAGAGCACACTTGCCTGCATATGTGTACCAAATTTCATGTCAATCGGTGATACAGTTTGAGTAGGGTTGCCTAAAAGGCGTGCGCATCACGTTAGGTGGCGCTAGAGAGACACTTTTTTGTGGCCAACTATGAAACCTTTAAAATATCAAATTTTTCTCCACTCCCCATGTGCACGCCAAATTTTTTCAACTTCTGAATATGATAAGGCCCCCAAAAAGGCCGTCGAACTTGCGATATAATAAAAAGAATAATAATCCGTTCAATTTCAATAGGGCTTCGCAGCCCGACGTTGTCGGCGCTCGGGCCCTAATAATCCGTTCAATTTCAATAGGGCTTCGCAGCCCGACGTTGTCGGCGCTCGGGCCCTAATAATCCGTTCAATTTCAATAGGGCTTCGCAGCCCGACGTTGTCGGCGCTCGGGCCCTAATAATCCGTTCAATTTCAATAGGGCTTCGCAGCCCGACGTTGTCGGCGCTCGGGCCCTAATAATAATAAAAATAATTGAATTTGTTAGCATAATTGATAATGGTCTTGATATCAGTACAGTCTATCAATTCATACCCCCACTTGTGTGGTGTTCTTGTTTTTTCTTTTTTTTGTTTTGACTCCAGCTCCATATCTGCCTGCTTGTTGAATTCTGTTTCCACCTTGTCTCAAAAGAGACTGCAAACCACACACACTTGCTTAGGTAATGATATGTGACATAGGTAATGGTATGTGAATATTGAGCTGCCTACACAACAATAAAACCTTTGTGGATTTAGAATCAGATAGAATAAAATTGTGATGGTGAGTGCAGTAAGTGCTGCAGCAACTCCTGCTGGACAATTGTCATGTTCATTTTAATTTATGTGTTGTATTATAACTGTTTGGCTCCTAGGAAACCTGTCCGGTTTGTGGTGAGCAGGTCCCCACATCAGTCATTGAGTACCACGCCAGCACTTGTGGAGAAAGGTAATACTGGTGAATGGTAAACATAAAAAATGTACAGGTCACATAGAGTCGGTTGATATATTTCTTGAGTGTAATTACACTTTGAATAATGGTGATAACCAAAAGTTACATAACAACTTTCACAGTGCATGGTTGGACAGCTGATGGCAACTGCTAAACACTGTGTAAAACCATTCTAAATGAGTGTGCATTCTTGTGTTTCCTTCTTTCTTTGTATTAAGCTGTCCTGTGATCATGGATAATGTTGGCATAGCTTCTGGGAGCTGCAGTCGTGCCTCTACCTCATTTGATGCAACATTCAGCGCCTCAGCTGCCCTGCCCACAGAGGACCTTCCATTATCCACACCTGTTAACAACAAAGATTTAGGTTTGCATTTATTTATTTGTTTGTTTGTTTGTTAGAATTATGTTATACAGCAAGTAATTAGGGTGTGTATTTTTAAAGAATGTGTGACAGACATGTGTGGACTAAATGGGCTCACAGACATAGTGTTGTTAGATACATATTCTGACTATCTGGTTCCAACAAATGGCAAACATTGTAGATTGACGATGACATTACACTCCTACTGGCGGAGGACAATGCAAATGACAAAAAGTAAGACATTATAGTGACTGAAAACAGAAGCGTCCTAACTTCGGCTTAGTTTAATAAAAAATGATGTTATGCACCATTGGGAGTCAGGCACAGGATGCAATAAGAGCAACAACAACTGTTAGAAGTAATCTATCTTGTTCTGTATTCAGACTCTCATAATCAAACTTGTGTTAGTGATACAGAGAAGCTCTACAGGCCTACTGTTTTCCTGTGCAGGATCTAAGTAACTATTGTCTATTGTGACTTTGAACACCTGTTGTATTTTTCTTTGCAGGCTGGAAAAGCATGGTTGACCCAGAGCAGGCTGCAGAGGAATACAGAAAACAATGTCTGCACAATAAAGAAGATGAGCCTACGCTTAAAATAAAATTTGACATCAGAGAGGATGTAGAGGAGCAAGAAGGCAGTATCTTCAACTTCTATAAGGCTCCTAACACTGACTGGGCCAGGCCATTTCAAGCTAAATTACAAGGTACTGTAATACCAATCAGGAGTTCTCCAAATCTTAGACTGTGGGCTTGATATGATGTTACAATTTGAAGTGAGCATAATGGATGGGGGACATAATTTACAGAAGGCCAACATTTCCGTATTAAAATTGCGTTTTTTTATTTGTCTTGTGTAATATTCAATTTCTTTGAGATATTGAATCGGGGTCTTTATTAAGTGAAGCCATAATCATTACAATTAAAATAAATAAAAGAAAACAAGACTTGAAATATTTCACTTAGTGATGAATAGTAATGAATCTATATTTTAAATTCAACCATTGAACCTTTATGTTTGCAGGAGATGTAGCCATTGGAGATGGGGTAAACCGCCACTTCTTTAGCATGGTCATGCACAAGTTGCAGCATGGTTTCACTACTGATTTTGGTAAGTTATGTATATGTCAAGACAAGTTAATATAGATATGAATATCTATTAAAGAAGACAACGTAAATAATGTTCTTACTACACACTTTTGGACTATCCATCCCAGATTTGATTCATAGCATACCAAGACAGAAAAAAGACAACAACACAAGTAAATCTGTTATACAATTTAAGTGTTTGTTGTCACCATGTAAATATGCATTTCTGCATTCACTACTGGATAGTTATGAAGTCAAAAAGCCTTCAAAACAAAGCATGATGGAATCACATCAGCTGCATGAGCATGTTGATATTGTAACTCATAAGTACTGACCACATCCTTTTCAGAAACCTGTCTTCATTTTGATCTCAAGTATACAACTTTTTAGCAGGTAGTCGAGTGGTTAGAGCGCATGCCATGTACGCATATACACAGCAGACCCCGGTCCGAATCCCGGCCGGAGGTCCTTTGCTGCATGTCACATCCCCCTCTCTCTCCCGTGTTTCCTGACTGTCTACTGCTAAATAAAGGGGTCTATGCCAGAAAGAATCTTTAAAAAATAAAAACTTTTGCAACAGTATGTCACAGATTGGGACACTTGTCTAACTCATGTGGCATAAATCTGTCTAGACAGTCGTCACATTTATATTGTGTTCTCTGTGGTGTTATTTCCCTTTAGGAAATGCATGTGGCACTGTGCTCTTTGAAGGCCAACCTGACCACCTAATCCCTTCCACGTCCCAAGTGTTGGCACAGAATGACATATTTGTCATGGCAGGGAGAATGATAGGACATTCTTTCCTTCATGGGGGCCCTCGTCTGACAGGTTTTAGCCCAGCAGTGCTTCATGTGCTGTCAGACAATCCACCCCAGACAGCCACCATCACCCTTGAAGATGTGGCAGACATAGACATCAGGGAGACCATAAGACTGGTAACACCAGAGAACCATAAAACAGTTCATTTGTGACAGTTTGTATTGTTTGATTTCTGTAGTCTGGTCCTGCATTTTTTGCTAATTTAGCTGTGGCGATGTGAGCGTTTATATTTTAAGTTTTGAATTTAGGCTTTTAAACTTGCATATAAAAGGCCTTGAATGTGTCATTATTCCTCATGAAAGTGGCTATATGTGTCATATGTGATTGCCATGTTTTCTTTATGATACGGAAGCTTGAAGATGGACAAGGAGAGAATAAAAGAAAATTAAGTGTACTCACTGAGGATGAGAGGGCAGCTGTGAATGCTTTGGCACTGGCATGGGACCTTCCTGTGTTAACTGAACGCAACCGCACCTGGCTCCTGCATAATCTCCTCCAGTATGCAGTAAGTATAAATGTCCAGTCCACTGTCCAGGAAGGCCTTGCTCAGTTCAGAGTTAAAGTTATGCTAATATTTCTTGATATCTATATAACTGGAAAAATCTCTATCCAGTTGAGTAATTTAAGAATAACTATCTGGAACACTGTCAAGCTCAATCATAAGACAATAATGATACATTGTTATTTATTTTAGAGCTCAGTAGCACAGAAGAATACATATCTATGGTTGAAGTGTGAATTAAAAGATAAAAAACATGGCCTTGAAAAGAGAAAGTCCCTTCACGTTATCCCTCTGACATTTTGAAGGTCCTTGGGCGGAATATGCGCCAGCTAAAGCAGCTCAAACAAGGGCTCAAGGACTCTTCGATTTGGCCATTATTGGAAACTCGTCCAGATGTAGTGGCATCATTGTTTCCACGTCAGGCAGCAGCTGGATGCAGTGCTGAGGTATTCAACAAAATAGTTTGACAACAATATATCTTGAAATGACAGCTGGTTGAGCGATTGTGTCGCTCAAGCAAGTCACATAAGCAGCAAAAGAATGAAACCTGTGTATAGTTGCCATAAATATACAATGGGTACAGAAAGTATTCAGACCCAATTCACTATTTCTTAAGGTGAAGCCTCATGTCAAAATAAAAAAGAAATCAGTTCAGTTTGGCTGGACCTCCAGCTGTAGGTACTGGTTGACCCAAACTTCTTCCATATGAGAATTAGTGAAAAAAAAAAAGAAATAGTGAAAATTTTAAGAGTGTCTGAATACTTTCCGTACCCACTGTATTTATTTCCAACAGGTCCTGCTACAGCAAATACTATGGCCCGAGGAAGGACATTTGGAAGATGAGGACGATGGGGTCTCCGTTGAGAGCAAGTGTCGGGTGATGGGATACTTGCGCCAGTTTGTGACAACAGGTGAATCATGTACTGATATTCTGTCAGTTTCAGTATTCTGTCCCCTTGGAATGTCCTTTTTTTTTACAAACTTCTTGTTCAGTTATCTGTTAGGATGATTGAGTAGGGAATTTAATGAACTGCAATGTGAGCACTATCTGTGGCTCTGAAAGTGTTTTTAAAGTCTGATATTTGTCTATTGAGGCATGCTGTAATCCAATGATGTTGATGCACTAATACAACTATTGATGTGACTCTTTAATTTTAGTTTCACAAGACACTCTGACATACTGTTTTAACAAGACACACTGGCACATTGTTCGAGCAAAACACATTGTTGTACAAACATTGTTTTACAAAGTTATTTGTGTTCATTTATAGCTATTGGTCAATTAAATACCTAAATTACTTGACTCACAAGTCGCTGTGTCCTGTGTTTCTATTCACTGCCAGTAGAAACAACTATTTCAGATGTATAGTTAGGTCCATATATATTTGGACACTGACACATGATAGCTCACCTATTTACTGGTATATATTCAAATTACAGTTACGTAATGCTTATGGACTGAAGCTTTAATTTGAGGGTATCCTCATCTAGATTGGAGGAATGGTGTAGGAATTACAGCTCCTTAAAGTGTACCACCCTCATTTTCAAGGTACCAAAAGTAATTGTACAACTGATTCAAAAGCTATTTCATGGACAGTTGCAAGCAAATCCTTCGTTATTTCATCATCAATAAATCACATACAAGGTCTGGAGTTTATTCCAGGTGTACAGGAAAACAGATACAAACATGAGAGAAATCACAAGGATATTATGATTGGAAAAATCCACAATTTGGTACATTCTGAGGAAACAAAGCAGTGGTGAACTCGGAAACACAAAAAGGCCTGGAGGTCCACAGAAGACCACAGCAGTGAATGATCACAGAATGATCTCGATGGTCTTGAAAAAAACATCACAACATCCAGTGAAATGAAGAATGCTCTCCAGGAGGTAGGACTTACAATATCCAAATCTACTATAAAAGCAAATACAGAGGGTTCACTGCAAGGTGTAAACCACTATTAAGCCTAAAGAACACAAGGACTGTATATTCAGACGTTGGTTGATCAAATACATTTTTAATTAAGTACAAATGTTTCCATTTGACTTTTTAGTTAACACCTCAGCATCCATACACCAACATTGCATTTTGCAGCCCCACGGGGAATCCATTTCCTCAGGGCATTTTGTGCTTTTTTGGCAGACCCATACTTTGGTCCAGTGTTCAAGTGTTTTCTTAATACAAGTTTGTTTATATAGTCTATCTTTAAAGTTTGTCTGAAATGGCTTTGCACAGCATACAGCATAATAACAACATCCTCTGAGGAAAAACTTGGAGAAACCACTGGGTGTGTGCCAGAGGAGGGATCCCTCACTCAGGACAGGCAGATGCGCAGAGAGGGGGAGGCTCCACGTAACCTAGCTGTGCCCCCCAGCAGTCTAAGCCTATGGCAGCATAGCTATAAAATGGTTGAGGGCTACCTGAGTCAGGCCTAACTAAAAGCTCTGTCATAGAGGTAGGTTTTAAGTCTGGACTTCAATGTGGAGAGAGTGTCTGGCTCTCTGACCCAAGGAGAGCAATTGAGGTATGTGTCTCTACATGAGCATCTATTCATGCTGTGCACTGTGCAGTCTGAGATGGACCAACTCTGTTACATATTGTTTTTTCAAGTTCGAACCACCAATCTTCCAATTGGAGGATGACCGCTCTACCTCCTGAACCATAGCCACAGCCGCCCCCTAAATCTCTATTTTTTAAATGCAGTAATGACACAGCAGCCAGGTCAGTTGTGGAAACGAAGAAAGGTTTGAGTAGGCCCAAAGTTAGAGGATGCACCCCAGCATTGTCTCAGTCTGCTGTGAGGGAGCATTTTGGGTGAAGTGCTACTTTGAGGTGAATTAAGATGACTCTACACATGCCCTCTGCGTTGCATATATTCGAGTGCAGTTAAATATTTGTCCACTCCCATGGATGATGAGGGTCCCATTGGGTCCACAGCAGCATGAATTTCAGCAAGGCCTTCAGGTGTAAGAGGACAGTCGATCTCAGGGACATGGACACCACTGTCAGGATCGCTGGGTATGAGACCACTACACTCCCAGTCAATCACTGGGATGCGCAAATCCTGTAACATAAGGAGTAATTACTTATCTTGACTCATTCCATGCATAGTGAGTGTGCTTCACAAATACTTACCCCATTATTGTATTCCTCAGAGCTGTGCCGTAGTCCCATGTGCCACAAGTGGTTTGGGGTGAGATTCCTCTCTGTAGAAAGAGGGTGATTGTCCCAGCCCTCTCTGAATGTGTCCAGATGAGCTTGGAGGCGAGGAATGAACACGTAGTGGCAGCAGAAGAGGTGAACACTGCTGGACAGGTCAAGAAGACCATCTTCCTCCAGCTGGTGCAGCATAGTGTAGAACCAGCATGTGACCGCTGTGAAAACATCTCTCCACAGACGTTCAAGTCTGTTTGAAGGACATGATTTGCATTCACCATTTTGAATGATGAAGACAACAGAGTAAATGACTGTGACAACGTTTGGGGATTGACGTGGTTAATATGGCTATTGATGTTATTGTTGTTGACAATATGAGTAATATTTATGTATCTGACGGACTCTGGGAAAACTGCTTTCCATCTTGGACAGCACCTGAAGCAGGCATTTTTGTACAGTTTGTCTTTTCACTGGATGTCTAAAATAACCTTGATGAAAAAGTAAATATCTATGGATGATTGTGAATAATGCTACCAGTCACTTCAAACTAGCGCAGTCGCCATTACAATATAATTGTCCAAGACTAATACCCAAATTGTTTGAACTGCATTCTTTATAATAAAGGTAAAATATGAGATTGGTGTGCATTGTTATCACCATAACTGTTCTGTTGCTACAGAGATGTCATGGAAAACAAATCATCAAGATGTGAAGAGACATGTTTGACATCACAGAAGTTTTATAGTTGAAGTGAGTAAGAAGTGAAATAAAAATGACAATTCACAATGTAATTTCATATCTTAAAGCCTGTCCATTTGGTCCAGCATGATGTTTTCGCATACTATGAAGTCCTAATAGAAAATGATAATATGAGTATGTGAATTGTTTGTCTCTATAAGTCAGCCCTGTGGTAGAATGGTGATGTCAGCTGAGACTGTCTGAGATATCCATCTCTGAACTCTATAGGTAGCTCTATCCTCCTCATAGTTTCTGCTCTCATATGCATGACAGCTGGTGTGTGTCCTTTCACATCATTTCAGTCAACTGAGTGTGCCAATGTTGGACTCAGTCAAGGTGTGAGCACATGCCAGAGATCATCAATAGGAAAATAAGAGATGAGATAATGAAATTAATCTTAAAATAAATCATATTGTGAATGGGTTGATAATGGGTATTTTTCATATGATAAAAGTGGGGAGGGTTTGGAAGTATTGTAGGTGCATGCGTGTATCTTTGTGGTTACCTCTGGTTATGAACACTTTTCCCAGCAATGAAGCTGTTTCTTCCGGTTCCTCGAACAGAAAACATCAGACGGGCAACATCAACGTTTTCCACCCCGTGGTCACCCCGAACCCTTGAGAGATGATTGTGGAATTTGTGAGGACTGAAGTTTTTAATTTATTGTAATGGTAGATTTAAGGCAATAGGTGAGGTCACTTATATGACAATGTGAGATATTGTATATACAGCTCGAAAATATCGATTTAAATGTACAAGATTTACCTTTGTGGAAAGCCATGCTTCTCAACAGCTTCACTGAAGAAGGCAAGGGTTGTGCTAGCCTTGTTGTTGTTGCTAACCCCAAGATACATAATCTATGGAAATAATAAAGAATACCATATTGTATACAAAACATACATATTTTCAAAGATTGATTTAGCTAAATATGAAAACATAAACTGATTAAACCTAGTAGCCTACTACATATAGTCTACATGTTCAGACGAAAATACAGATGTCACTTCAACATGGTACTAGTCTTTAAATAATCACTACGCCATGAACATACATTCTGTAACAATATTCTTCAAATTATAATCCCTACCTTCCTTGAGAAGCCATCAATCCCACCGAAGATCACAATGTTGTACCTTATTGTAGATGGGGGTAAAACAAGTATAATCATCGAACCATTTATCTTGTACATTTACAATAAGCCCAAAAAACTAACCCTATACGTTTGTGGTTGGTGTCTTTGGGTGCAGTCGAATAGTCAAAAAATAAGGTCCTAACTCCTATTCCTATCTCCTATTCCTTGACCTCTGGGGAAAACGTCACGGGGTTAAGGAAAGGCGATAGGAGAACTCAAAAGGATTTAGGAAAAGTCGGCCGGGGTGCTCAGAGAATCCGACCGGACTTTCACTAAGCTACGTCATTATAACGCTGCTGATGATTGACAGCTGGTGATCGGCACCGGCGATTGACGTGCGTCTGCGCTGGAGAAACTACAATAATGGACTACAAAAAGCGCATCGTCCACTTCTCCACATGTTGGTTTTATAAACAGCTCGTTCACTGACCGGCTTCAGTCCAGCAGCTCCTCCTTCCTGTTTGACTGTTGCTTTATTTACGTTTCATTTGTGGTTTTAGTTTCGTTTTTGTCAAACATTTGTAACATGATTGAAATAAATAAAAATACCATTCAATTATTATCACTGTCCACACACATTTATCATCACTATTCCAATGACTATATGTCTGCATGAAAGTCATTGTTAAATATGCAAATTCACATATCGTTTGTTTTCATGAAGGGCCGAGGTGTGCGGCACTTTAAATGTTGCTCTCGCAAAGAATTGTGGGTCAGCGTAATCTCCTTTCCTTTCGCATAGGAAGGTCCGTTGCATCCTATGCTAAAGGAGCTCTGAAAGGAAGCATTGGAGCTCCTTTCCTCTGCATTTAGAGAATTCGAACAGCTCTTATCATGGCGGCCACTTGTTTACTTCCGGGTCACTTCTTCAGTTAGGAACCTTCCTAAGCAAAAAAGACTATTCGACTGCACCCCTATATGTATCAGGGATCTGGGGCCTGGGACACAGTATGACCTGCGCACCACACAACGCAACTCAGACATCTTTGTCACAACCCCCAAAGTGTCGACTCTGCACGCGATGTCCTTGTGCCCGTAGCAGTCCCATCACCATCCGGTATCCGGCATTTGGGTTGGTGGTGTGGATATCTGAGATCAAGCTGTCTAGCTCCTCATCTGATAACGTACTGTATAGATCCCTAACAGAGAGACCCCACTCTGTCATCCGTCTCTGGAGTGTCCACCTGGAAAACCCTTGAAGATGGGCTATACAGGTTACTTGTTACGGAACAGCTTCGGTGATGATACGCTGGCTGCATATATACTGGCCTAATCCTCCGGTCAGAGAAGACGCAGCAACTTCTCCATGTGAGATGACTTTATTGACCTCCACATGAACAGGACACTGTAGTACACTGTAGTTTGTGCTTGTGTGTGGTTTGTGATGTCTGCAGAGGACAACAATAATAAAACAATATTAGTAATAATTAACCTACTATACAGTAGCATTAATAATAGAACAACCTGAATTACAATAGACATAAATAACATGTCATACTGCAAATCACCGACAGGGGTCAGTGTAGGATCGTTAAACAACACTACGGCTTGGCGCAACAGGCAAGTCACGTGACCAAGCTAACATGAGACAGCCACGTCGGCTACCGGTCAGGCCAATTTGACACGCTAGCAACAATATGATAGCCGCCTCAATGAACGACAACTACATTGCTAAATAAACAATCACAGAAGGAAATCAAATGTGCGGTAATTAAGTTACATGTCGGGCCGTCCATGTTTCATGGGGTTCAGTAAGACATGCTAAAGTAAGCTAACAAAGCAAACCGAGCTCATTAACGTGGTAATATTAATAGCTCTTGTTACATACAAAATATAAACGATATCCATTCATCAAGTAACTTACATCATCACCGACGCACAACAGTGTACAAAAGAATAAAGAAGAGTGCCGACGATCGGTGGAAGATTAACTAGACTTTTTAACTGCACATAAAGTTTTATCGAACACACTGCGCATGTGCAAACAGTCCGTCAGTCTCTGCATGAAGCAGTTTGCTGTGACGTGTCCTCCTCCCAGCAGGGAATTCACAACAGCCGCCCCCACATTCATTCATGAATGTGTAGAAGAAGTGCAATTCTCTGCTGTTGTTAAGAGTCCCTGGTGTCCACATTATCCTCGGGCATCTTGGGGAGAGGTACCAGCTTGGTAACTGGACGAGTGTAAACTTTCCCCTTGATGTTGACATCCGCTGAACGAACTGTCCCATCATCGCTGGGATGAACTTTGGTGACCTTTCCTATGGGCCAGAGCGCCCTAGGAAGCTGGGGATCCACTACCATAACTACTTGGTCTGCAGCAAGGCCAACAGTAGGTGTCCTCCACTTCTGGCGGCGCTGAAGGTCGGGAAGGTACTGACGGGTGAATTGGCTCCAGAACCGGCCTGCCAGGACCTGGCTATGCCTCCAACGGCGGCGGCCTAGGAAGTCACTGGAACCATATGCGGCTTGGGGAAGCGATGCGTCGTGCCGCCCCATCAGCAGCAAGTTAGGCGTTACAGGATCGGGGTCAGCCAGATCAGAAGAGGAGTATCCAAGGGGCTTTGAGTTAATGATACCCTCTACTTCCACAAGGACGGTCGACAAAACCTCCTCTGATACAACTTGGTCCCGCAGTACGACCTGGAGGGAGGCTTTAAGCAACATAGACCATCATAACCCAAGTTAATAGCACAATAAATGTATTTTTTTCCATCTGAACGGCTACCGAACTAGAAGCTAACTGTGTGCTAACTCACCGGAGTCTCATGCATTTTACTTCACAAAGGGGGTTTTTCCTCGTCGGCTCACGGCTTATCGGGTCTGCCTCGATGCCGTCAGTCGTATTGCCGCCACTCCAGCCTCCAATGGCCAGCAGGACGGCGTTTGGAAGGCGAGGACGGGCGAGATGGTGGTAGACATCAGGCTGGTTTTGCATGACTTCTATGGCTTCCCTGACCATGCGCTGGCAGTCTGCGTTGTTATTCACCAGCTTATAAGACATCACACTGATCCTCATGTAGTCTGTACCCATGGAGGCCAGCCACACCTACAGAGAAAACAGGACAGAATGTTTGGATAGAAGTTCATGGACGGCAGTACTTTAGGCCGGTCCTTAACTCTAGAGGTGTCCCTACAGACTACTGTTCAATCAGGATGAAACCACGGAGAAGAAATCATGTGACAGGAAGTCATCCTACCTTAGACAAGAGCACAGCCATGTGGTCTCTCCTTTCCTCCAGTGAGTGGGCGATCCAGCGGAGGACGGCCTCATACACAGTCCTCTCGTCTCTCACTCTGAGGTCGTCTCTGTTCAGGATGGCGCTGAGTTGCTGCACAGAGCTGCGGGAACTCTTCAGTGAAAACGAGCTCCTCAAAGTGGTCGACGATTAAGCTGTAGGCCTGGCGGTGCAGTTCGGGGCAGAAGCAGACGGCGGTGAACTGGAAGATGCCGATGCAGTTCTCTGGGCAGAGCTGGCTCTCCAGGAAGTCGCAGCACGTTTGAATGACGCCCATCCCATTGAACTGATCGGCTGCTAGAAGCAGCTCCTGAACATTGTCCTTGAACATAAAATGAATTACAGTTTTTATACACAAAAGTGCATTTTTCTTCATCAATAAATGAAATATACCACACCAGAATGGTGCTGTTATCATTTGCAGTGGCTAACAACACAAATAAACAGTTCGAATGGCATAAAAAAATTATTAAACTGCATCCTCTCAATGTAAACCGCATGGAAAATTAGCCTTAGCTTAGCGATTAGCATGGCGACTAGCATTACTAAGCATAAAACAATGGACAAAATAGCATCCCAACCTAGCAGTTAGCATGTCGCGGTTGCTAGTAGCTTTAGCATTTCAAGCTAGCGATCTTTTTACAAACGATAAACTACGGTAGAAATTGCACAAAAGTAACAGAAAAACATTGGAAGGCATCATATGGCATATTTTAAGCAACATAGACCAGCATAACCCAAGTTAATAGCACAATAAATGTATTTTTTTCCATCTGAACGGCTACCGAACTAGAAGCTAACTGTGTGCTAACTCACCGGAGTCTCATGCATTTTACTTCACAAAGGGGGTTTTTCCTCGTCGGCTCACGGCTTATCGGGTCTGCCTGCGGACGTCTCTGCCGTTATCCGCAGCTTTCTGCTACTCTTTGCGTCGTGTTTTCTTTCTTTTAGCTACCGACTCCCTCGGTCTGGCTTATGCCTTGAGAGAAAATGGCGTCTGCTCTCAGGTGCAGACTTCACGCGATACCTGACCTAGGTTCACGCCGGATACAAACACTAGCAGGGGAATACTGACATCTACTGGGGGTTTAGTAGAACTGTCTAAATGACAAATATGGGTTTAGTAACCTGATTTTTCATGCTGGTTACACATGTATTATATAATAGCCAAACCTGTTGTATATTAAGACTTACTCATTTGTATGCATTTTACTTTTGCTTTATGTACTTTCAGATGACAAGAATGAATGCGAGAAGTATGATTTTACTACAACTGCTGAATTGAGTGGCTCAGAAGAGGAGTTAAGGTACTGCCATGTTTATATTGACCTTTGAACTCATCACTCTATTGGTCTTTGAAAAAGCCAAAAATGTAAACCTTGGTGGCGTTTTAAATCTCAAAATGCCAAATACCATAGAAGCATATCACACTCTTAGATATGCTGGAATACACATTTAGCAGATAACAGCCAACAGTTTCATTTTTTAGTTTGACTACCTTATAAAATTCCCCTTCACATGGTATAAAACTAAAAGTTCACACAATCTGTCAGTAGCAGTTTGATGCAGAAAGAAGTTTATTATTTATTATTTACATTTTAAAAAAAACATATTAATAAACAGGGTGGGTGGTGTTAGGCAGAACGTCCTGCCTCCTCAGACTCCACAGGAACACTATCCAAATCTAAAAGAGGCAGAACATCACGTGGGACCAGATACTGGGCCATGTTGGGGAGTCCGGACACCACACAGCAGCTCAGAGCACTGCGGCCGATCCCCATGTCAGAGACCTCGGACCACTCACCAGTGGTCACGTTGTAGCACTCCACGTTGGTGGAGGTGTCGGTGCTGTTGAAGCCCCCGGCAACGAAGATCCGGTCATCGATGACTTTGATGCCGAAGTTGCTGCGAGGGGTCAACATGTGGGACACTTGGTTCCAGGTGTTGCTCCGAGGGTCGTAGACCTCAGCGCTGCGGAGATATCTGTCGTCATCAAAGCCACCGACCTTTGGGAGGAAGAGGAAATGAAAAGGTCAAACGGAGATTGAACCAGTTTCTCTGAATCTACAAAAAACAACTGCTGATCAAATCTCTCTCTCTGTTTTGTGAGGGTCAGCAGTGTTTCCTGGACTTACAGCATAGAGGCGGTCTGCATAAGTAATGACGCCGAGCCCACTGCGGACGCAGGTCATGAGGCCGATGGTCGTCCACTGGTCGGTCTCTGGGTTGTAACACTCAGCCGTCTGCAGGAACTCGTTCCCATTGAAACCACCGCAAACGTACACCTGGGAACAACAGGAAAGGACTTTAATAGGATTTAACAATTAAATGGTTTAAGAATTAACGCTTTTCTTGGCTTCTACTGGTAATAAATCATCTGAAATATCACTACACAACTGTGAGATAATGTGAGAATTATGAGACCCACCTTGTTGTGGAGCGTCGTGGAGCTGGCGTCACTTCTAACCTCCTGCATGGATGAAATGAGACTCCACTGGTTTGTCTCGGGGTTATAGCGCTCTGCAGTGGAGAGTCGTCGATGCCCGTCGTACCCTCCCATGGCATAGATGCACCCGTTGAGTGTAGTGACGCTCACAAAGCAGCGGCGGAAAAACATGGGCGACACCTCATGCCAGGTTTTTGAGCTGAGGTCGAACCTGCACACGCTGTTTAAACGCTCCAACTTGTCGAAGCCCCCAACGCAGTAGACGCTCCCGTTGAGGAAGGCGGTGCCATGGTAGGCACGAGGACGCTCCAGATGCTGGGTCAAGCTGATCCAGTCGTTGGTGTGGACGTTGTAGGCCTGGATGCCGTCAGTCGGATCGCCGCCACTCCAGCCTCCGATGGCCAGCAGGACGGCGTTTGGAAGTCGAGGACGGACGAGATGGTGGTAGACATCAGGCTGGTTTTGCATGACTTCTATGGCTTCCCTGACCATGCGCTGGCAGTCTGCGTTGTTATTCACCAGCTCATTAGACATCACACTGATCCTCATGTACTCTGTACCCATGGAGGCCAGCCGCACCTACAGAGAAAACAGGACAGAATGTTTGGATAGAAGTTCATGGACGGCAGTACTTTAGGCTGGTCCTTAACTCTAGAGGTGTCCCTACAGACTACTGTTCAGCTGTTCCTTCTTTGCTTCACACTAATAACTAGGATAAAAATATAGTGGGGCGCTTTTCAAAACAGCAGCAGAGTGAAATATGACTGATATCAAGGCTCCTCCCAGTTTACTTTAAACCACCACACTGATAAACCCAACACGCTGAATGACACACATGAAGTCTATTGAATAAATGACATCTGGAATGGAAATAGTGAATTATATGCATTTTGTAACAGATGTGTAACTTTTCCGAATGAACTCCATTCTAAAATCTGCTTTAAAGTACAGTAGTATGGAACTGAGAGACCAGCAGCTCAAATTCTACTTCACATTTTTAAAAAACAACAAAACAATAACACGTTTGGCAAACATCATAAATCCAACTTGAGCTGAGTCTACAACCGATGTACAAACTTCACATGTTGGAAGTTGATATGAGATGAATGGAAACAAGAAACCTCATTTGAGATGATATCCAGTCAAGTCATTATATTTATAAAAACTATAGACAGACAGGGAAACTACACCACTGGTTGAATTCTGAATGATCCTTTCAAATATGTTACAAATATTCTCGTAGCCGTCTATCAGGTGTTTAATGTCCTCTTGTTTT
The DNA here is from genome assembly GCF_963514095.1 of Eutrigla gurnardus. Lineage (NCBI taxonomy): Eukaryota > Metazoa > Chordata > Actinopteri > Perciformes > Triglidae > Eutrigla > Eutrigla gurnardus. Next base: position 11,521,978 of record NC_139930.1, on the reverse strand, counting down.
TGTTTAAATCACAAATGCTCTATGAGCTTGTTACGTGTTGTGGCTGTTCTCTCAGACTTCACATCGCTAATCAATCAATTTGCTGTTACTTTCTGCTCATTTGAAGGATATAAATTCACAAGTTTCCCCCCTAATATCAGATAATGTACTCACTCGAAGTAGAGGCTGCATCGACAGAGGAAGATCTTGTGGATTTGAAATTCCACGTCTTCAACAGTGATGACTGCGTCGCAAAACGTTCCCTCCAGACGTAAATCATTGAACCCTGAGGCAGGAAACAGGAAAGAAGAGTGGCGTTGATTGGCCATCTTGATTTGCTGATGATAGAGTTGTTGTTGTCTCTGGTTGTTGGCTTGTGTGGAGATCAAGAGAGAGACTGGACACCTTCACAGATTACACTTCTAGAATAGATGCTCATCACTTCACTGTGATTTGTGATTGATGCAGAATGTTATTGTTCAAATGTAGTTTGTATGTGTTTAACTGCATCTTCTATCAGTCAGACAGGAGGTGAAGGTTCACTAAGGCAGCAAAATCTAGATGGCTGATCAACGCAAATCTTCTTTCCTGTTTCCTGACTCAGGGTTCCATGATTTACGTCTGGAGGAAACGTTTTGCGACGCAGTCATGACATCAAATTGATTGATTAGTGATGTGAAGTCTGAGAGAACAGCCACAACACGTAACAAGCTCATAGAGCATTTGTGATTTAAAACAAAACAAGAGGACATTAAACACCTGATAGACGGCCACGAGAATATTTATAACATATTTGAAAGGATCATTCAGAATTCAACCAGTGGTGTAGTTTCCCTGTCTGTCTATAGTTATATAGAGGTGTCCCTACAGACTACTGTTCAGTCAGGATGAAACCACGGAGAAGAAATCATGTGACAGGAAGTCATCCTACCTTAGACAAGAGCACAGCGATGTGGTCTCTCCTTTCCTCCAGTGCGTGGGCGATCCAGCGGAGGACGGCCTCATACACAGTCCTCTCGTCTCTCACTCTGAGGTCGTCTCTGTTCAGGATGGCACTGAGTTGCTGCACAGAGAGCTGCGGGAACTCTTCAGAGGAAACGAGCTCCTCAAAGTGGTCGACGATGAAGCTGTAGGCCTGGCGGTGCAGTTGGGGGCAGAAGCAGACGGCAGTGAACTGGAAGATGCCGATGCAGTTCTCTGGGCAGAGCTGGCTCTCCAGGAAGTCGCAGCACTTTTTCACAACTCCCATCACATTAAACTGATCGGCTGCTAGAAGCAGCTCCTGAACGTTGTCCTCCGTCACTGAAACGGAGCCGGTGTATGCAAAGTCGATGAGGAGCTGCATCATGTCAGGAGTCAGGCCGGGGATGTTGAAGACCTTCTTGTCTGAAGAAGACCAGCGTTGGAAGAGAGCTCTGTGGGTCAGGATGAAAACACAAAGAAGAGGATGAGAAACTGACGTCAGCTGTTCCTTCTTTGCTTCACACTAATAACTATGATAAAAATATAGTGGGGCGCTTTTCAAAACAGCAGCAGAGTGAAATATGACTCATATCAAGGCTCCTCCCAGTTTACTTTAAACCAAAACACTGATAAACCCAACACGCTGAATGACAAACATGAAACCTGTTGAATAAATGACATCTGGAATGGAAATAGTGAATTATATGCATTTTGTAACAGATGTGTAACTTTTCTGAATGAACTCCATTCTAAAATCTGCTTTAAAGTACAGTAGTATGGAACTGAGAGACCAGCAGCTCAAATTCTACTTCACATTTTTAAAAAACAACAAAACAATAACACATTTGGCAAACATCATAAATCCAACTTGAGCTGAGTCTACAGCTCAGAGGGTGGGACCAAAGTATAATAGAGGTGAACAATTGGCTGAAAGTTTGTGTGAACAGTCACCACAAATTCCTGATTTTCTTATCCCGGTACGTCTTCCTCACATTCATACTGGGAGTGTTGGGAAGTTGTTCTCTGACCAGTATCTTCTTCTCTACATTGAATTCTGGATCTGAACCAGCTCCCAACTTCCCAGCAAACAGCTCAGCCGGCAGGTGAGTCTCGCGTTACAGTTTGTGAAGGTGTGCTGTACGTTAATTGATAAATTAATAATTTATATAGTATAAAAACTGCTTAAAACGTTTAATTATATATTAAAAAACACTTTAAAGTATTAGAATATTAGATAAATCATAATAAAAACATTTTGGAAAGCACAACTAAACTATTTAAAACAAGTATTCTATAAATTGCTGCAAAAAAACAAACAAAAAACAAACAAAATAAAAAAGTTTTTTTGTTTTAAATCTCATCCCTCTGTGTGTTCAATGCTCCAATGATCCTTTCAGATCTCCTTTAGGATACAACAGACCTTCCTTCACCAAAGGAAAGGATCTCCAATGATCCTTTCACATCTCCTTTAGGATACAACAGACCTTCCTTCACCAAAGGAAAGGATCTCCAATGATCCTTTCAGATCTCCTTTAGGATACAACAGACCTTCCTATACAAAAGGAGTTAAAGTGCCACACACCTCGGCCGTTCATGAAAACAAACCATTTGCATATTTAACAATCACTTTCATGCAGACATATAGTAATTGGAATTGTGTTGATAAATGTGTCTATTATAAGTGAAGGAGTTGCATTCATGAAGGACCACAAGTTGCATTCATGGACAGTTTGCAGTCTTGGTTTTGGGACACTCTGGTCTGAGTCTCATCAACGGCCCTAACTTTACCCTCAGGATCTACTTTTAACTCACATTCTTTGTATTATTATTTTATTTGAACGTTCTCATGTAACTTCCTTATTACACAGAGCTTTTGTCTTTTTCTTATTTCAGTCGTTTGATTTGAATCCACACATTCTCTCATCTTGATCTTAATCAATTTCCTTTTGGAGAATATTATGCGTTACCCACTGCGTCTAGGCCGAGGTGAAGCTGACGATAAAATAGTGGCAAAAAGCCTCCGACCTTTATTTGCGTCCGCAGTGTCGGAGTTGCCCAGAGCCGAGATGCAGCCAGCGGACGCTTCTCTTCTTCCAAGCCTGTTGGTGACTGTAGCGGCCCCTCGGATTTATTGATTAAGACGCAGAGAGTTTCAAACGGGTGTCTTTTATTTCGTTCTTCTGCGTGCACCACGCACCATATGCACCGTGAAAACTACAGAATAAACAGAAGAAATACAAAATGCTTCTTTGTAGTTTCACAAATAATTCACATAAAACATGTTCACATATTAATCATATTCTCTTTTCCTTGAACAAAGTATCTTCTGATAACAACACACTTTACATATTTTCATACCTCATTCCGCTCTCCAAGGGCGCTAATTACTGAGTTTCAGCCATCAGCTAGCATGCTCTCTAGCTCGCCACACACCTCACAGTTTGGAGCTCTTAGAAATAACAGGTACGAACAATACAAAAATAATAAGGTAAATCACAATGTAAACTCTTTTCTTACAGGGTTCAAACAGATGAAAAGGATGAATAACTAATGAGTTTATAAGTGTTACCGTTCCTCCGACGATGCGTGAGCACATTGTGAAAACAGAGTAACAGGAAGTTTAGCGTCACAAAAAAAACATCAGAAGAAGAAAACGATGCTCTTCAAAATAAAAGCAGAACAGACCACTAGGTGACACTATAGGGCTACAATGACCTGTTAACACATAAACAATCCTGTATGAGAATATAAACGCGATTTATCAGACATTTACACTCCCACCAAATCCTAGCACAATGAATGAATAAATACACAAAGAGTAAATGAATTGTACAGGATTTCTTGACTCTAGCAACATACATAATAAAAACAGTGTGTGCAGTGTTGTCTATCGCTTTGTTTTAATCAGTTCTCAAAGAGGAGCACCAATTTTTTGATTGGTCTCTCAATAACTGAGGGTTTGGAGGGGGGATCTTGTTTTTTACGAGGTTTCTGCTCCCCGACTTGCACTTTAACTCGACGAACTAAGCCATCACTACTTTGAACAGCTTCAATCACTCGTCCAAGTTGCCACTGATTTCTTGGGAGGTTGTCATCTTTAATAATGACAATATCATTCACTTTGAGGTTGCGCTGTGGTAAGTGCCATTTCTGTCTCACGGATATGTTCAGCAGGTACTCTTTTTTCCAGCGGCTCCAGAACTGTTCAATGAGATACTGAACTCTTCTCCACCTCTTTGTTGCATACAAGTCTTCCTTAACAAATACTCCAGGGGGAGGAAGCGCAACTTTAGTTTTCATCATAATGAGGTGATTCGGTGTTATAGGCTCCAGTGCCAGAGGATCATTGATTCCATCCACTGTTAATGGGCGGCTGTTAACTATAGCCATGGCCTCATATAGCAGTGTTCTGAGGGAGGCGTCATCAAGTCGGCCTGGGCACTGTGCAAAGGTAGCGTTCAGCACATTTCTAACGGTTCTGATCTGGCGTTCCCAGACACCGCCTGCGTGACTGTCAGAGGGGGCATTGAAGACAAATTCACACTGCTTCTCAGTCAGGAAGATTTCCACTAGCTTAGTGTTACATTGTTTAAGTGCTTCCTTGAGCTCATTTCTGGCTCCAACAAAATTAGAGCCTTGGTCACAGCGTAGTTGTTGAACAGCTCCTCTTAGGCTGATGAAGCATCTCAATGAGTTGATGAATGAGTCTGTTGACAAATCTTCAAGCATTTCAATATGGACGGCCCTAGAGTACAGACATGTGAAAATCAAGCCGTATCTTTTGTATTCTTTGCGGGCTTTCTTTACAATGAAAGGACCGAAACAGTCCACGCCGCTGTATGTGAAAGGTGCTGAGGCTTCGACGCGTTCTTTGGGAAGGTCGGCCATTCGCTGCCTCTCTGTCGGACGTCGAAGTTTCCTGCATAACACACAAGCGTGTATCAGCTTGGCAACCAGCTTGCTCCCACCAATTACCCAGAATCCATTGGCCCGAAGCTCCATTAAAGTCTGGCTTCGACCCTGATGGCATGTCTTCGCATGGAAATGGGACACAATCAGCTTGGTGATGTGGCTGTTATTTGGTAAGATGACCGGATGCTTGACTTTGTGACAGAGTGATGACTGTTTTAATCTCCCGCCAACGCGGAGGAGTCCTTCAGACCAGATGGGGTCGAGACTGAAAAGAGAGCTTGAGTTTGGAAGGTCTTTCTCAGCCTGAAGCATCTTTATCTCATGGGAGAAGGCTTGCTGCTGTACGATCTTAATCACTTCGTCAGCAGCCTTCTCACGCTCCTTAACGGTCACATGCTCACTGTGTTGTTTCTGTTTAGACCCCAGCCTCTTGATTCTTGCAACCACCTTAAGAATTGTTGTCCAGGAGGAAAACTGACTCAGACGCCTGAGGATGTCATTGCAGTTTTCGGCTTCGGTTGCAAGCACCTGGATTGTCCTGACTTCAGGATCACCAACAAGTAATTCTGTTGGAGCGTTGGGTGTTAGATGTAATTCATGCTCCCAGAGAAATTTCGGTCCTCGCAGCCAGTTTGTTGAGTGAATGTCTGAAGCATGAAGACCTCTGGATGCGTGATCGGCCGGGTTTTCTGCAGTGTCCACATAGTGCCACTGACTGGGATGACTGTTATCCCTTATCAGCTGAACACGGTTCGCAACAAATATGTGGAACCTACGAGCATCATTGTTAATGTACCCAAGCACAACTTGTGAATCCGTCCAGAAAACCTCTTCATCAATCTTTATGTCAAGTTCAGCCTTTAACATGACACCCACTTTTGTAGAAACCACAGCTGCTGCGAGTTCTAGTCTCGGGATACTGGTGACCTTTGAGGGTGCAACCCTTGCTTTCGCCAACACGAGACTGCAATGGACCTCGTCCTTGTCATTTTTGTACCTGACGTAAGAGCAAGCACCATATCCCACGCAGCTGGCATCCGAAAAATGGTGCAACTCTACTCTGACAATGTTATGGAAATCTGATGGGTGGTAACATCTCGGAATTGAAACCTCTTTCAACTTGTGAAGACCATTTATCCACTCCTCCCACCGTTGCCTCATATCTTCTGGGAGTAGGTCATCCCATCCGATGCCTCTGTGACACAGCTCTTGAAGGATACGCTTCCCAGTTAGACTGAACGGAGCGATGAATCCCAGTGGGTCATAAAGAGAAGCAATGACAGACAGGCAACCACGCCGGGTTGATGGCTGATCTTTCGAGCTGATGTTAAAGCTGAAAGTGTCAAATTCAATCGACCATTGAATGCCGAGTGCACGCTCTGATAGGGTCGGATCCAGTCCCAGAGGTTCGATGGTTGCTGTTCTTTCTGAGGGATCTAAGCAGGCAAGAGCTGCTTCCTCATTCGAGTTGAATTTATGAAGGCGTAGGCCTCCTCTTTTGCACAACTCCTGTGACTCAGTGATCAGTTTCTTAGCTTCCTCGACCGTTGGGACGCTGACTAGCCCGTCATCAACATAAAAGTTTCTCTCCACAAATGTTGATGCCAGTGGATAGGTATCTTTGTGTTGCCGTGCCAGATGTTTCAAGCCAAAATTGGCACATCCTGGAGATGAGGCGGCTCCGAAGAGATGAACCGCCATCCGGTATTCCTGTGGTTCCTTCTCCAAGTCTCCACCTTTCCACCAGAGGAATTTCAGGTAATTCCGGGATTCAGGAGTGACAGAGAACTGATAAAACATTCTTTCTATATCACAGATAACCGCTACGGCTTCCTTCCTGAAACGGCAAAGAACTCCTACCAGCGGATTGATAAGATCAGGCCCAGTTAGCAGAGTGTCGTTTAGAGAAACACCATGGAATTTGGCCAAACAGTCGAATACGACTCTCAGCTTGCCCGGTTTTCTGGGATGATAGACGCCATGATGTGGAAGGTACCATTCCGTCTCTCCCTCAGATGTTGTAGGGGTAGGCTCTGCATCACCCTTGTTAATTGTTTCTTCCATGAATGTTTTGTATTGATCATAATATTGTTCATTGGCCTTTAATTTCCTTTTAAGACACTGCAGGCGAACTGTGGCTAGCCTCTTGTTGTTTGGTAGGTTGGGTGGACTGTTGCCCTTGAAAGGGAGGGGCATCTCATAATGTCCATCTTTCTTCTGTGTGATGTGGTCACTGAGGAACTGTATGAAATGAAAATCATCCTGGGACACATATTTATCTTCATAAGTTCTCTCGATGAAGTCTGATTCTAGGGTCTTGAGAATGTCTGTCGCTGATGGAATTGGCAGTTCCTTTACTGTGAGCCGATGCACAAAGCTCTGACTTCCTTGTCTGTCTAGGTGGGGGTTTGATGAGCCTACAATACTCCATCCTAGTTCTGATCTCTGTGCAAACGGTTGATTTCTATCACCAATGATAACCTCAAGAGGAGCTAGTGCTGATGGACAGTCATATCCGATTAGGAGCCCTACGTCACAGTCTTGAAGGGGTGGTAGCTTATCTGCCAAGTGTTTGAGATGAGGCCACAGTAATGCTGTTTCCTTCGTTGGGACGTAAGACTTGTCCACTGGGATAAAATCGCGGCTGTAGGCCTGCTGTAGTTGGATGTGGTTCTTAGAGTGTAGTCCTCGAACTTGTAGACCATGGACGTTCTTGCTAGATATGATTGTGTCAATAGCCGTCATTGTACTTAGTTTCAGTTTTACTGGTTGGGCATCAACATTCAGTTTGTCAAGTACATCTTCTAAGACAAACGTTGAGTCACTCTGTGTGTCCAGTATTGCATATGTGAGTACCTCTTTGTGTGGCTCTTGTATTGAAGACACAAGGACTGGTACAATACTTGAGGTAGCGGAAGCACGTTGTGTTGATGTATGGGATACGACACTGTGCGTTTCCACGCTTGCATGTTTTTCTGTGGAAGTGGAGCTATGCGTTGTTGCTTCCACAGGTCTTTGTTTCCTGTCTTCGTGTAAACAGGTTGGGTGACGACGGCTGCATATGTCGCATGTGTGTCTCCTCTTACACTCTTTGGTCATATGACCTTTTCTCAGGCACCCAAAGCAAAGCCGATTTTCATGAATGAATGTCTTTTTGTCTTCACCACTCTTCGCTGAGAAGGTGGGACACTTGGTGATGATATGAGCTTCGCTTTTACAGACAGAGCAAGGTGATTTTGGTTTGCTGCTGTTTGTTTCTTGTTTCTCCTGAGCGAAACCCTTTGTTTGTGCATTTGTGTTGAAAGCTTTGGCTCTCTTTGGTGATCTTTCGTCTGTGGCCTTGAAACTTATCAACAATGGAGAAGCAATAGGGTTGCAAGCTATCCGTGCCTCTTTGCTCAGGAACTTTGTGAAGCATGCAAGATCTGGATAGCTTCCAGATGTGTCAAGTTCCTCTACAACTATTCTACTCCACTTGTGCAAGATCCACTCTGGTAGTTTTTTGAGCAACTTGTGGTTTTCCTCACAATCGTTAAGAATAGCTAGACCTTTGACGTGTGGGATCGCCTCAGTGCAGCCTTGGAGGAAGTCAGCGAACTCTCGTAGTGCTAGTGGGTCGTTTGTGTTGATCTTTGGCCATCTCATGAGCTTATCTCGGAAAGCCCTTTGTATGATGAACGGGTTCCCATATCTGTCCTGTAAGACTTCCCATGCTCCATTGTATGCGTTCTCTGAATCTCGATAAAAGAAGCCTTCTACAGCTTTGCGCGCCTCTCCAGCAAGATAATTTTTGAGATAAAACATCTTCTCACTTGGTGGAAGGGGTTTCCTGTCAATAAGAGCTATGAAGGACATCTTCCAATCTGTAAACTTTAAAGGGTCACCACTGAACGTGGTTGGTTCAGGGACCGGCAAGCGGTTCATGCTTAATGAGCTGGCGATTGCTTGGGCTAGACTGACAGACTCCTGGGTCATCGTCACTTCAGGAGCTGCTTGGTGAGGTTGGAATGATGCAGCACCTGGATTCAATCGAGGTTTAGTTTCCGTTCTGTAGCAAGCAGAGCTAGTTTCGTCATTAATCTCCTCATCATGGTTCTCGAAACTTTCAAAATCGTATGCTCTCACGCGAGCTGCTGCTATAGCAACGTCTTTTTCTACTTGTAACTGTTGCAACTTTGCTCTCTCATGTTCCAACTGTTGTTGCATTTCCACCTCTCGTTGTTTCATTTCTGACAACATTTTTGCCTCTTTAAGTTTCCATTCACCCTCTAACTTGTGAAGATGTGCTTTCTGTGCTTGGATTTCTTTCATGGCTTTTGATTGTTCCAGCTTAGCAGCGAGCTCTGCTTGTGCATCTACTCTACTGCTGTGGGTACTGGTTGAGCTGGAGTGGCTGCTCGATCTCTCTGATGACGTTTCAGTTTTGGTATGGCCAAAGACAGACCCATATTCATCTTTGGTTAATATTTCTCTTACCCTTTCTTTCTCAAGTTGGTCATTATGATCTTGATTAATTGTCTCAAGACGGTTACTTATGAGGTTACAAATTTCCTTTGTTAGCGTAACACAGGCATCCATTTTTTTTACAATACTTGGTGTGGTGTTACTGTTACGTAGAATAGGTTCATACTGCTGGCTTACATCATCATGCTTTGCTTGAATGTCTTGCTGTAATGTATTTAGGTCTTCTGATGAACAGAGGGTTTTTAGTTTTGTCCTTGTTTCCCTTGCTACCATCTTCCAAGAGTCATACGTCTTGTTAAATGTGTTCTCACGTTTTTTGGTGTCTTGGTCGTGCATCTCTTGGCCTTTCTCTGTTAGCTTTCTTTCACGTGAGCTGGACCTAAATGGTGTGTCTTTAGGATTGTCTGTCTTCTCTGTCGGGAGTGACATCTTGCTCGTTTGTGCTGCTGCTTTAGGTCGAGTGTGGCCTTTGATTGTCCTATGCCTGACTTCACACTTTTAAGCTGTAGTTATCCTTTACCACAGAGTAATATTTATGTCAAGCATTAACAGATTCTGCATAAAACAGTAACAACAAAATAGTGAGAAGACAGAAATAAGCGCTGCAAGCATTAATAGCTTAAAGCAATTTAACCTCAGACCTTGACACGTTATCAATTATTATTCCACAAGCACATGAGCCAGTTTTCTCGAAATTGTCACAGTGTTAGGACCAAAGAATTAGCAAATTATTTTGACCTCACAATACCAGTTATTATTTCAGTCACTTCAGTTGTACCGTAAGCTTGCATGTAGAATTGTCCCTTTTTCAGTCTTTTTGCTCCTGCAGTTGTACCTTAAGCATGCTGTCCATTTTCAGTCTTGCCTGGGTGCAGAAGTTGGGTGCAAGCGAAGTACTGGCTGGTATCAGGTTGGTAGTTGGACCTCAGCTGTGATGCTGTCAGCTTCTCACCAGGGAGGGCAGGGCTGGTGCAGCGATGAGTTTTCACTGTAGCGGCCCCTCGGATTTATTGATTAAGACGCAGAGAGTTTCAAACGGGTGTCTTTTATTTCGTTCTTCTGCGTGCACCACGCACCATATGCACCGTGAAAACTACAGAATAAACAGAAGAAATACAAAATGCTTCTTTGTAGTTTCACAAATAATTCACATAAAACATGTTCACATATTAATCATATTCTCTTTTCCTTGAACAAAGTATCTTCTGATAACAACACACTTTACATATTTTCATACCTCATTCCGCTCTCCAAGGGCGCTAATTACTGAGTTTCAGCCATCAGCTAGCATGCTCTCTAGCTCGCCACACACCTCACAGTTTGGAGCTCTTAGAAATAACAGGTACGAACAATACAAAAATAATAAGGTAAATCACAATGTAAACTCTTTTCTTACAGGGTTCAAACAGATGAAAAGGATGAATAACTAATGAGTTTATAAGTGTTACCGTTCCTCCGACGATGCGTGAGCACATTGTGAAAACAGAGTAACAGGAAGTTTAGCGTCACAAAAAAAACATCAGAAGAAGAAAACGATGCTCTTCAAAATAAAAGCAGAACAGACCACTAGGTGACACTATAGGGCTACAATGACCTGTTAACACATAAACAATCCTGTATGAGAATATAAACGCGATTTATCAGACATTTACAGTGACGCCGGATTCAATTCAACGGAGGTTCACTGCAGCAAAGTCAACATTTATACACGTTCACATGCATCATGCAGCCGTCTTCGTCAGCTGGTCTGTGTATCTCTCAACATCACCCAAGAGCAAGCGTTATAAAGCGTTGATGAATGGAAAATCACAGCTGCAGCATCATCATAGTTTATAATTCCTTAGTGGATTTAGCAGGAGCATTTTCTCCAACAATGAAGAAACAGTTTAATATGTTTTTTATTTGTAATATGTTAAATACATTATGTTTTCTATTCTAATCTGTGTGTGCTCTGTGTTTCATGTTGATGGTTTTCACTGGACAGCTACTAGTTGCTCCAGTCACTAATGCATGTTCCTCAACACGACAAGGTTCAGTCAAAGACAAAGCCATCCCGATATACTCCATTCATTTAAGTACATTTACACAAACATTAATACATTTACAACAAGTACAAGGAGGGATGAACCTGACTGATTACAAACTGCAATGTTTTCATTCACATCTTTGCATTGACTCTGAATGTAATCACACCGCTTTGTGTTTGTTGTGAACAGTTTCAGAGACGCAGAGACACTGATGATCCAGACCCGACTGTAAACCCAGGATAAAGAGGTTCAGTGAATGTGGTGTTGAAGGTGTGGAGGTGGATCAGTTTGTTAGAGGAGACTCTGTAGAAGGTCAGAGTGCCAGCAGGACAGTCCAAGTACACTGCTACCACACCAGAGGAGGAGGAGGAGGAGATGAGTGTTTGTTTTCTTTTGTGCCAGACATAGTAACGACCAGCAGAACAACCCAGACTCCAGGACTGATCATTCCATCCAAACCCAGAGTCGTTTCCTCTCCTCTTGATTCCTCTGTAACTCACTGATATATAAACCCTTCCTCTCCACTGGACCTCCCAGTAACAGCGACCAGTCAGACCATCTCTACACAGCAGCTGAGGCTGTGAGACAAATCTGTCTGGATGATCTGGATATGACTGGTCCTTCACATATGTCACCTCCCTGTTGGTGTCGTCCAGTTTGAGTTCTCTGCTGACTGTGTTTGTGTCCAGTTCCAGTTCACAGACATCTGATGGAGAGAACAAACACAATGCAGCTAAAGGTTATTGTTGGAGACAATCGGGTGTTTTTTGGTGTGTGTTTTGAAAGCTTAATAAATATACTTTGGGTATTAGTATATGACATCACAAGGGGGCGGTAACTTGATGGTGATGGGTCACGTCACCCATTTCATTGATAAATAGGACACCAGTGTGTAGTGGTGTGTGTTTTGTTGGATCGCAGAGAAAAACACAGTGTTGGGGAACTAGCAGGAGCAGATCCAGTTATTAATAGATAATTATTAATATCAATACTCAGTCTCAATATAAAGGAGTTTGTACTCAAATGCCAATAATTAATAACTATTAGAATATGAGTACAAACAGTTGAAGGATTTGTGAATTCTTCACAGAGAAGAGGTTGATATCATTCATTCTTATACAACATTAATAAACACAGCAGTATGTTCATAAGGGGTTTATTAATTATAAACAAAGAAACATACACTAAGTCCAAGTGGCCTATCTAACTAAATACTATACAAGTGTGTGTCTGTGTGTGTGTGTGTGTGTGTGTGTGTGTGTGTGTGTGTGTGTGTTACAAGATGGCGGCTGTGGGTGTCGACCAGTCAGCCATGTGGAGTGGGGGTGTTCTTTGTGGGAGGCCGTGTGGTCCTGCCTGGAGAACAGGTTTCTATATATGTGTATAATTAGTGTAATATATGTAGAGCTGTTAGGAAAGTTGGATTAGTGAGAACGCAACCTGTCTGTTCTGGATCACTGACGATCAACAGACAAAACAAAAACACGACAAAATTACATCGTTGGTCCTAAAAATATCACAGTTTGGCCTCAAATTACTAAAGATGGACACCAGACCAACCTGTGGTCTGGTCTCTGGACTAATGTGAGCTACTATCTAGACCTCTGGGGGACCACAGACAGTCTCTGGTTCCTCCACATAGACTGGTCTGGTCTCTGGACTAATGTGAGCTACTATCTAGACCTCTGGGGAACCACAGACAGTCTCTGCTTCCTCCACATAGACTGGTCTGGTCTCTGGACTAATGTGAGCTACTATCTAGACCTCTGGGGGACCACAGACAGTCTCTGGTTCCTCCACATAGTCGGGTCTGGTCTCTGGAATAATGTGAGCTACTATCTAGACCTCTGGGGGACCACAGACAGTCTCTGGTTCCTCCACATAGTCTGGTCTGGTCTCTGGACTAATGTGAGCTACTATCTAGACCTCTGCGGGACCACAGACAGTCTCTGGTTCCTCCACATAGTCTGGTCTGGTCTCTGGAATAATGTGAGCTACTATCTAGACCTCTGGGGGACCACAGACAGTCTCTGGTTCCTCCACATAGTCTGGTCTGGTCTCTGGACTAATGTGAGCTACTATCTAGACCTCTAGGGGACCACAGACCCAGGAGACAACATCTGGTTCCTCCATTTAGGATTCAGGGACGTCAGGACGACAGGAGGACGATCTCAACGCTGAGACGCTTTAGAGACACAGAGGAGTTTATCTCTTCAGTTGAAATATTTAAACATAAACCCGACTACGTGAATTTTGCGTGTTTGTCTCCGTTGCCGTCCGGCAGGAATTGGCGTCCGTTTGTGTCTCTGCGTTGACTTTGTGTGTAATTGAAGGTGAAAATGTGGCGTTTGCTGTGAACACAACACGACATCTTTACAGCCACGAAGAAACAAACGCTCCATCCTGATAGAAACGTGATCATCGGATTTCAGTCATGAACACGTTCAAATCTGGAGCAGCTGAGTTACTGAAAACATACTCACACTTCCTCAGACCAGGTCTCAGATTCTGCTGTCCCCCATGGTCCACCCTGCAGGAAGACATTCAAAGACCTCAATCAGGTCCACCATTAAACATGAACCCCAGTTCCTCAGTCAGAGACGGAGACACAGTCTGGAGCTGTTGTCCATCTGTCCTCACCTGAAAGTGTCCAGTCTGAAGTCTGTCCATCTGTCCTCACCTGAGAGAGTCCAGTCTGATGTCTGTCCATCTGTCCTCACCTGAGAGTGTCCAGTCTGATGTCTGTCCATCTGTCCTCACCTGAGTCTCCAGTCTGATGTCTGTCCATCTGTCCTCACCTGAGTCTCCAGTCTGATGTCTGTCCATCTCTCCTCACCTGAGTCTCCAGTCTGATGTCTGTCCATCTGTCCTCACCTGAGAGTGTCCAGTCTAATGTCTGTCCATCTGTCCTCACCTGAGAATGTCCAGTCTGATGTCTGTCCATCTGTCCTCACCTGAGAGTGTCCAGTCTGATGTAGTGTCCATCTGTCCTCACCTGAGAGTGTCCAGTCTCCAGTGTGGACCCTCCAGTCCAGCAGACAGCAGCTTGACTCCTGAGTCTCCTGGATGATTGTAGCTCAGGTCCAGCTGTCTCAGATAGGAGGGGTTGGAGTCCAGAGCTGAGGCCAGAGAAGAACAGCCGTCCTCTGTGATCAGACAACCTGACAGACTGAAGACACACACACTACTGTCACTTCTGGGGACTTTACATAGACTTATGTCCATTTGTCCACTTTTTAAAATGAGAAAAAGTGATATTTGTCTTTTGTTGTGTTGATGTTGTACTGGGTGGGATAAGCGTGGCTGAGTGATGGACAGAGATGGACAGAGGAGGACGTTAAAAGAAAGACAAGAGACGAGCTGAAATGATTGAGAGAGAAATTGAAGCGTTAGAAAAGAGAAGAAACAACAGTTGAAACAGTCTATGTGGTCTGTCTTCAGACCTGGTGTGCCAACAAAGATCTGGTATTGATTTTAAACCATCTAGCAAAGAAAAAAGGCTGGAATTCAATAACATTTCAACAATGTTTATAGTTTTCATATTGAACTGGAGGAATTATGAAGAACAAGTAGTCTGATAATAACAGTAAAATACAAAACACAGCTTTGAAAATGTGCTTCTTAAGAGTCTCAGAACATATGAGGCATTCAGGTGTTCAACTGCCAGTTGGAAGAAAAGAGTCTGTCTTGATTCAAAGCTCTGTTCTCACTGTCAGCGTTCCTCTTTGAGAGCAGCCGTGTGAACTTATCTATCGGCTCTAGATCTCACCGACCTGACTGACGTTTATCACCTCCACTCTCTGATCCATCTGTCAGCTGTCAGTGAGTCTCGTCAGTTGTCACCATAGAAACGTCACTCACAGAAACTCCAGTTTGCACAGATTTGATTAAGTTCAGAGTTAACGTTTCACCCCGTTGCATTACTGGGTAATTAAGTGTTTGTGAGTAGCAACCAGTGAGATGATTTAACCTCCAACCATCTGAACCAGTGTAGTGATGCTAACGCTGCAGCAGTAAAATGGAAACGCTCCGTCATCATTTAATAATTCTCAATGATCTATAAGTTATGGGTCTGGGTCCTGATAGGACGGGGTCTGGGTCTGGATCTGGGCCAAGCTCCACCTCTTAGTGACCCTTGCTATAGGCAGTGTTGGGCAAGTTACTTCAAAAGCGTAATGCATTATTTATTACTTGTTACTGTCATTTCAAAGTAATTAGTTACATTACAATATTACTGTCTTTGAATTGTAAGGCATTACACTACTTTTACATTACTTTTGCATTACTTTTCGCCAAAATAAAAGGACATTTTTGTTCTCGATAGATCTTCTTGTGTTCAATGCAGCTCATTACACAGCAGGATGTGATGTTTTTCACTTCAAAATAAAAGAATGAAAAACGGAAAATGACTCTTATCCCGTTATTCGTTTAAAAAAAAACGGAAAAAGAGAAACGGAAAACGACTCGTTAACTGATATTAGATATTGTGTTCATGAATGGGATTCGGGGATGAAATAACAGGGCCATTTTTCATTCCAGATTTGCCGTACGTATTTTTTAATGACCCGGAAGGCGCTGCGAAATTACCTGAAAGCCTACCTGAGACATTTAGGGGAGCTCTAAAACACTGTTCATTAACGCTCTGACAGCGTCTGACGCTCGCGTTTTGAAATAAACCTACTGTTTTAAACTCGCACCAAAAGCGTTATGACGCGGACATAAAAGCGGTTCAAAACCGACGGGGAGAATCGGAGCCTCCGCCTTTTCGCCGCCGCCCCTCAGCTGTTGATCCTCGGTGTGCCGGGGTCGGCTGTGCTCTGACCGACCGGGAGCCGCTCCGTGAGTCGGTGTCCAGCTCATGGAGCCTGCTAACAACAGCGCTTAATTAACATAGTGTAGAGTCACACGGACCGGCTTTCACACTTTTCCAAAAGTGGAGCGTATGCCCATCTCGCGATCGCGAATGTAGAGTCAATTGATTTCGGGTTTAAAATGCATTGTAACGTCATCATAAATGTGTGTGCACATGTTGGTGTTAAAATGGTGTTTTGTCTCCGCCGTGCAGACGAGTTAGAAGCTTTAAACTTTGAATTAAAACTGTCAGCAGCATCAAAATGTCTGGTTGGTTCATGTTCAGTTGTCAGAGTTGATATTCCAATCAGGCTTCAACCTCTGGTTCAGAAAAGTGAAGTCAAGCCTGAAGGTCCTTAAAGCTGCATTCTCTCTGCTGGCCACTAGGGGGTGTTTTCATGAATAATATGTCTTCATTGCATCTGCATAGCTTTGAGTCTGCATGTGGGTCCTCCCTGCTGGGACAACAATATTAGTTCATTTCATATAAAACTCAATAAACTCAACTGTATAGAAAGTGGTTCAAACTGGGTCCACCTTGACAGCAGAGACAGTCTGGTGTTGTAGTTCAGGCTCACATGTTCATGGAGTGACGTTCACAAACGTAGACTGACGTTTGCAACAGCATTTATAAACACCAGCTGGATTTATAAAACTATTAAAACATGGAACGGCAGGGAAAAGATAAACAAGAGGTTTGGTTTTGATAAAAGTTTTGTTTTGTTCTTTTGCTGGCAAGTCGTTAGCAGCAGAAACAGTATTTCATCAGCCGTGTTAACAGATTAGTAGCAAACGTGTCTATTTAGGAATACATGAATATAAATAACTGAATATTTGGTGCATGTAAACACATCATTGAAAGCTTCATAGGTAAACTTCTCAAAGTAGTTGAATCTGACCTGAGAGTTTCCAGTCGACAGTGTGGACTCTCCAGGCCAGCAGACAGCAGCTTCACTCCTGAATCCTGCAGGTCGTTGTTACTCAGGTCCAGGTCTCTTAGACTGGAGGACTGGGAGCTGAGAACTGAGGACAGACCTTCACAGCTTCTCTCTGAGAGCTTACAGCCACTGAGTCTGAAGAGGAATCAGAAATTAGTGATGAAACAATTACAAACAACTGTTCATCCCCTCAGGTTCTAACTGACATTATTATCATAATTAAGTTAAATGATGTTTAACATGTTTGTTCATCAGGTTATTGTTGCAGCTGGGTGGTGTATTAGGCTCCATGGTGAGGTTAACGTCACACTGTGCCATCTGTTTATTTCTGTCTTTCAAGACTCTCACGTGACTCCGTTTCACCAATCAAACGCAGCCAGGCAGTCACATGACAGAACACAAACTCTCCACGCCCGGTTATAGATAGAACTCTTTTAACGTTTTTTAATTCTAAATCCTTGTCATTCAGAGACAAATGTGCATAAATATGCAAGTGTATGTGCAATCATTTATGGAGGAGTCACAATATACAGCCCACTTTTTGAAATCCCCCCGACTTTTACCGTCTAACGTCAGTGAATCTGTCGATCCTATTTCACTTTCAGTTGTGAATGAGTTCATTTCTGAATGTTTCTGATGTGAGATTCTGTTTGTAGCTGCTCATCACTCAGATTCTTGTGGGTCGAGTCATTCTTATGTCGACAAAACTCAGAGAAAAGTTAGAATAAATGTCTTTGACATGACTATCGATCACTGTGTGTGTGTGTGTGTGTGTGTGTGTGTGTGTCGGTGAAACAGACAGAGAGGAGAGACGCTGGATGAAGCGGTGAGCTGTGTTTTTTCTTTTCTTTCAGCTGAGGTGACAAACGCTTCATGTTAGAGAAAGCATTGATTTTTATGTAACTGGGGGGGTTAGCTGCCCTTCCAACGTCTATGCCTCCTGGTAGTCTCTCAGATCACCAGGTGCGGGGCCACAATAATCAGAATTTACTCAGAAGTTACTCAGTACTCCAGTAGTTTTTTCACTAAATACTTTCTTACCTTTACTGTTAAGTAACTATTTAGAACTACTTTTTACTTCTTTACCTTTTACAGTTGGGAAAACCAATCAAATCGTTCAGAATGCAGATAGAACCTTGTAATTCCAAGATGGTTTGTTGTTTTCTGAATGAAAAACTATATTTACAGAGCTTTGCTGGAGGCTTGGACCACCGGCAGCAGCCTCAGAAGAGCCTCCTCTGAAGCACAGTATTCCTTCAGGTCAAACACGTCCAGATGTTTTTCTGAAGACAGTAAGATGAAGACCAGAGCTGACCACTGACCAGGAGACAGTTTCATGTAGGAGAGACGTCCTGAAGTCATGGACTGTTGGATCCTCTTCACCAGAGAACGATCATTCAGTTCATTCAGACAGTGGAACAGATTGATGCTTCTCTCTGGAGACAGATCCTCATTAAGCTTCTTCTTGATGTACTGGACTGTTTCCTGATTGGTGTGTGAGCTACTTCCTGTCTGTGTCAGCAGACCTTGTAGGTGTTTCTGATTGGTCTCTAGTGACAGACCCAGAAGGAAGCGGAGGAACAGGTCCAGGTGTCCGTTTGGACTCGGTAAGGCCTCGTCCACAGCTCTCTGGTGCAGATGTGTTAGTTTAGGTTTGTCTCTGGAGACTTTAGACCACCAGGAGGTTGTTTGTTCTTCTGCCATCAGATTGACACCAGAGTTGATGAAGGTCAGATGGACATGAAGAGCAGCCAGAAACTCCTGAACACTCAGATGGACGAAGCAGAACACCTGGTCCTGGTACAGTCCTCTCTCCTCTCTGAAGACCTGTGTGAACACTCCTGAGTACACTGAGGCTGCTTTGATATTGATGCCACACTCTTTCAGGTCCGTTTCATAGAAGATCAGGTTTCCTTTCTGCAGCTGCTCAAAAGCCAGTTTTCCTAGAGACTTAATCATCTTCCTGCTCTGTGGACTCCAGTGTGGATCCGTCTCAGCTCCTCCATCATACTTGACGTTCTTCAGTTTGGACTGAACCACCAGGAAGTGGATGTACATGTCGGTCAGGGTCTTGGGCAGCTCCCCTCCCTCCCTGGTCTTCAACACGTCCTCCAGAACTGTAGCAGTGATCCAGCAGAAGACAGGGATGTGGCACATGATGTGGAGGCTGCGTGAGGTCTTGATGTGGGCCATGATCCTGTTAACCTGCTTCTTATCTCTGAACCTCTTCCTGAAGTAGTCCTCCTTCTGTGGGTCAGTGAACCCTCTGACCTCTGTCACCATGTCAACATACCCAGGAGGGATCTGATTGGCTGCTGCAGGTCTTGTGGTTATCCAGAGGCGAGCAGAGGGAAGCAGTTTCCCCCTGATGAGGTTTGTCAGCAGCACTTGGACTGAGGTGGACTCTGTAACATCAGTCAGGATCTCGTTGTTGTGGAAGTCCAGAGGAAGTCGACACTCATCCAGACCGTCAAAGATGAACACAACCTGGAACTCTTCAAACCTGCTGATTCCTGCTTCTTTGGTTTCGGTGAAGAAGTGATGAACGAGTTCCACCAAGCTGAACTTCTTCTCTTTCAGCAGGTTCAGCTCTCTGAAAGTGAATGGAAACGTGAACTGTATGTCCTGGTTGGCTTTGTCTTCAGCCCAGTCCAGAGTGAACTTCTGTGTTAACACTGTTTTCCCGATGCCAGCCACTCCCTTTGTCATCACTGTTCTGATTGGTTCATCCCTTCCAGGTGAGCCTTTAAAGATGTCTTCTTGTCTGATGGTTGTTTCTGGTCTGTCTGGTTTCCTGGATGCCGTTTCAATCTGTCTGACCTCATGTTGGTCATTGACCTCTGCAGTCCCTCCCTCTGTGACGTGGAGCTCCGTGTAGACCTGATTCAGGAGGGTTGGGTTTCCGGCTTTAGTGATGCCCTCAAACAAACACTGGAACTTCTTCTTGAGGTTAGACTTGAGTTTACGTTGGTACACTGCACCAGCGGTTCCTGAATAAACAACAAAGGAACCCAGTTAGTGGATCCTACAGACCCTTTTACAGTCTATGAACAAGCCATGTGTTAGAGCCATGTATTCCTTCAGTCCTCAGTAGTAGTGACACCATGAGCTTCTTTCATGATTAAATCAAACTAATGGAGACAAAATCAATCAGGTGCACCTGATGAAGCCAACAGAAGTCAACTAAAAGACATTTACAAGACAAACTGAACTGGAAGGATATATAACCCTTTGAACTGCAGCTGTAAAGCTCAGTGAGTCAGTCTAGAAATAAAGAGCCTCTTGTATCGCCTCAATTCGCCGTTTTGGTTTTGAAAGGAAAATTCACCAGAATTAGATTTTTAAGGCAACAAAACAGAAACACTGAATTCTGGTTGAAAACATGGAGGTGTCCTCGTAGAAGCCTGTTTTAAATACATTTTTGTTTTCATCTACCAACTATTTAGTTCCTAGCTGAAAGTCACCAGTTAACAAGGTCACTGGGTGAAGTGAAACACCTGTTCCTCTTAAACGGTCGTGATCCTGTCTGAACTCTGTAGAACTTGAGTCTGTTGGAATATCGATTCTGACAACCGAACACGTAACAAGCAGACATCAAGATGCTACTAACAGTTTAAATTCACTGTTTAAAGCTTCTAACTCGTCTGGATGGTTGAAGCAAAACAACATAAACATTGACATCATGCGTACATACTTTATGATGACATTGGCTGTAATCGGGTCTGTAGACAACCAGAGAACCTAAACATTGAAGTTGTGTGCAGCCTATTAGGAGAAATATGAAGTTCTTCATGTTGAATCCTTCTCTTCTTTCCACCATGTTAAAACTGTTAAAATCCTCTTACTGATCTGCAGACGGTCAGCCAGCTCCTCCTGCTTCATTCTCCTCAGGAAGTGCACTGTGATCTTCTGAAACGCCTCTCTGCTCCTCCTCTGCTCTTTATCCTCACCGTCCAACAACTCCTCGTCCTCATTCTCCAAGCATTCTGGGTAATCTGGACTCAGGACCTTCTGGATCTTCTTCAGCTCGTTCCTCACAAAAGTGCCGATGTTCTCCTCCAGCAGCTGGAACAGAAGGATAAACTGAACATGAACTCTAAAGAACCCAACATGGGATTCATGTGTGGGTCTGAGCAGCATGGAGACCACTAGAACCTGTTCAGCATTGAATCTGTAGTTGATGTGGTTAATAGTGTAAGGTGAGCTTGTACATGTACTCACCATAAATATGGAGTCCAGGTGTGTTTGATGCTGCTGGGTCAACGGAACCTCTGAGATCTGCTGAACTCTGTGGAGAAAACCAAGTTTAAAGAGTCACTAAACCACAGACTGTAGATCAGAAGTGGACGTTGTCATGGCGACATCGCCTGTTGGTTTGTGGACTACAGTTTTGAAGCCTCAGATTCTGCACAAAGGGTGGATCTGATGAACACAAGCGGCAGACCGGCACCCAGAGCGGCAACCTTACTGGATCTGGATCCATCTGGATTCTGGTGTGAAGCTGCTAACAAAGTTAGCTTCATAATTCAAGGTCAACTTTACAGCTAAGTGTTTAAGTCATCTTAGTAGCTAACCAGCATTGGTAGTGTGGTAGCAACCTGTCAATCAGCAGGTAAGCCACGCCCCCTAAAGCATCCCCTGCTTTCTGGTCTGGTGGACTCTAAATGGACCATAATGTACTAAATGAACATCATGCTGGATTGAAGAAGACTTGAAACTAGAGATTGAGACCATAAACTCATGTTTACAATGTTTACTGAGATAATACATCAAGAGAGAAGTAGGACCATTTTTTCATAGACTTCTATACAACCAGAGAGGAGTCGCCCCCTGGTGGCCAGCAGAGAGAAGTAGGACCATTTTGTCATAGACCTCTATACAACCAGAGAGGAGTCGCCCCCTGGTGGCCAGCAGAGAGAAATAGGACAATTTTCTCATAGACTTCTATACAACCAGATAGATTGACAGTTTAAAGGAGTCATCACCTGGAAATCGCAATTTCTCTTGTTAAAACATGCATATCTGTGTTTGACCTCAGTTGAAACTTGCCTGAAAGGCTGGAGTTTGAAAGTGGCGCCGTTTTTTCGCTTCTGCTCTTTTTCCGAACAGGAATAGCACACAAGGGTGTGCATTCCTAAAGCACGAGATTTTGATTCTGCGCCTTCGGTGACGTCACCGTGGCGGCTACTTGCATAAGCCCACCCCTCTTTCACCACCCAACCCCGCCCCGTCCGCTACCTGAAATCGCCGAAACGCCGCCATTATGTTTTGGAGTCTGCATGCAGGCAAGCCCCCCCGGCTCTGTCCTTCCTGCGGCGAATCAACGCGCGCCTCATTACATATTATACAATGCACATCCGGACCAGTCAAAACCTCGCGCGTAATCTCGCGTGATAAAATCGCGGTACGAAAAAGGGTCAGAACAAGCTCAATGTTTGATTAAATTTTTTTTTTTTTTTTTCTAATAAGTTTTACGAATTGATCCAAAGCGATCCAAGGGGGGCTGGATACGTATAAAACCAGGTGATGACTCCTTTAAGGCACTTCAGCATTGGCTTCACTTTACGGAACTGGTCAGCTCCGATGTAAACCCACTTTAGCACATCTTAGCTTAGCTTAGCTTGCAGTAGCTGTCACGTTAGCCAATTTAGCTTCTCACTGACTCTTAACTTTTCTCTGGCTGGTCTAGACCTGATTCATCCTCTAAGGAGGGTTCAGGTTTAGTTCTTACCTTCCATCAGCAGCTTGGTCAGCTTTAAATTTAATATTGCGAGGCATAGACCAGTCACTCTTCATGGAAACACAGCTGGGACCAGTTCCAGGTCCAGGGGAGTCTGGTCTCTGCTGCTGCATCCTGATACATTAAATACAATTTCAGATTCTAACTAGTTGAGCTTCATGAATATAATAACTATAAATGGATCTGGGTCACATTAGACCACGTTGTGGACCCGACTTAGTCCTGCACTGTGGATCCAACTTAGTGCTGCACTCAGCGTTTTGCTAGCATAATGTTAGCTTTGTGGTTTGTAGCTGAGCCTAAGGGTTCTATAAGCTGAGCAGACTAGAAATATCTCCCGTTGCCAAGTCGTATCTAAGGTCCGTCCTATTAACGGGAGCAGTGGACAATGTTTCCGTTGCATGAGAACCTTATGGGGGGACAATGATGGGGAAACGGAGTTATGACTCGTGAAACAACTTTACATTTTGGTTGCAAAATCTCCACTGGGCGTCTGATGGTTCTGTCCTTCACGTAGTCCATTACCTCCTGATAATAGACACCTCCTCGGGTATTATCAGTTATGTTAAAACCTAAAATAAGAGTCTGGTGGATATAAAGTGTCTTACTTAATACTCTACAACCTCCCTTGAGTGAGAGGAAGACGGTGCTCGAGTTTAGTGTCTGTTAGTTTGGAGTCTTTCTGTTCTTATCTTAGCTTAGCCTGGCCGCTACTCTTCTATGTCATTAACGCTTTACTTTTCCCGTCTATGAGTCTTTTCTTTCAAGAGGTTTTCTCCTCATTGTCTCTTTAAGGTTGGATTTATTGGGACCTCACCATTAGGACTACACAATGCGGCCTACAAAAGCCTCCACATGCGGTCATGAAGGAACAAAGGAGATAAAAAACTACAACCTCCATTTTAGTTTCACTTCTCACCTGGGTGCGAAGTGCAACGTCACACAACTGGTGCCCTATTGGCTGACAACCATTATTTTATTATTTTATTGAATTGTTTGATTGTTTCATACTTCTATGCCAATGATCACGATCCTTGGCATGTGAGTATAAGACCTTTTATATTGAGACTGAATACAGTTTTAGGTTATCTTTTCCCTGATCTCAGGGTGCTGCCCCGTTTATTCATGATTATATCATGATAATATATTAAATATAGTTATTAATATCGATAATCATATTGACATTAATAATTAGCTGTTGATAACCAAATCTGCTCCTGCTACATCCCCAACAGATTGTTTATTTCATATTCTGTAGTTTAATCCCAGTTAAACTGATATGCTCCCACTAGACTTCTAGACCACAAAGATCTTCTGAGACCAATCTGTTAGTGATTCCCAGAGTAAACAACAATCACGGGAGAGCATCATTTAGTCACTATGCAACAAATGGCTGGAATAAACTTCCTGAAGATGTTAGACTTGCCCCAACTCTGACCACTTTTAAAACTAGACTGAAAACTGTTATGTTCACCATAGCTTTCTGCTAAATCTTTTAATGTCTGCACTGTTTTTAATTATTGCAAATATGTTTTTATTCTATTTTCTTTCTGTAATGCATTTTTAAAATGTTTATTATTTTCTTTTAATTCTTCTATTTTTTTTCTTTTTTCTTCTCACTTTGTTTTATGATGTGAAGCACTTTGAGTCTGCCTTGTGTATGAAATGTGCTATACAAATAAAATTGCCTTGCCTTAAAAAGGATTTAATTGGTCCTTTCTGTTCGAGCTTCAGTGAAACAAGAGACTGTCACTCATCGTGGCTCAGAAGACAGAACGGGTTGCAGGATTCAGGGCTGGTGGACTCTGAGTTATTGATTAAGGTGCTGGTCTAGACCTGATTCATCCTCTAATGAGAGTTCAGGTTCAGTTCTTACCTTCCATCAGCAGCTTGGTCACCTTTAAAGTTAATAATGATAGGCATAGACCAGTCACTCTTTATGGATACACAGCTGGGTCCAGGTCTTGGTCCAGGTCCAGGGGAGTCTGGTCTGTGCTGCTGCATCCTGATGCAATAAATACAATTTAAGAAATAATTTTACTATGATATTATCCCAATACAATATTATCATGATACATAGGTCACGATATGGAGGAAACCCCCCCTTCCTATCTGCAATGTCATGAGTGGTGCAAATAAACATAAAACGATCCTGCTGTCAAACTAAGTAGTGTGAGGGGCAAGTTGCATTGTGGGAGATGTTTGGCAGTTCAGACCATCACATTATTCATTCAGCAAATGTTTCATGTGTGTAAATTACAAACCACTCAGGTGGAAGATTCCATCATGCTGTTGTGAGTTATTGTTGATCGAAACTGTGTTTTTGTGGTCCAACAAACCAACAGAGAAAAGATCTGAATTTCCCAGTTAAACTTTCATTCCTATCATATCAATATTTGAAGCTGATCAGCTGAAGTGTCAGCAGGTTAGAAACGTCAGGTCCAGGTGTGTGTCAGGTTAATATTTAATCTGAATATTTATTTGACTCATCAAACTTTACTGCTTCTTCTTCTCAGACAACTAACAGTATTGAAGGCAATTAAAGCTTCTGGTCTCAGTGATTGTTCACCAAAGTGAAAACAAATGGATTCAACAGTCGACACTAGATTCAGATCATCCCCTACATGGACTACAAAGGTCTGGACCAAGACCTGATTCTTCACCTCAGGACAGTCAGGTAATAAAAAGGTTCAGTTTTAAACTCAATAAAGCGATCTAGTTAATATTATGTATATTTATGTTGTTGAGTGAGAACCATGATGGTGGAGTGATCTGAGTCCTGGACACTTCGAGATCCTAGTCTCACCTCTGAGCTTTGGTCTGGCTGTCATGTCCCCCATCCTGGGTGGTTTTAGAGGAAAGGACTCCATCCTCTCGGTCCTCACACTGATCCATAGCAGAGTCTCCACCTGCTGGCAGAGACGTACACTGTCACTACGGCAACAATACTCATATTAGAAAAGACAAAGTCCCGCCCCTTCCTGTGTCTCCAATGGTACCTCATTTCTTGAAAATTATGAACGGTAGTTAACGGTGAGACCAATAATGTTTTGGTCCCGTTCGAGTTGTACAGCGTCCAGACGACAGCAGGAGAATCTCAAAGGCTTTCAGGACACAGCGACACACAAAGTTACCGCTCCAGTTAAAATATTTCAACTGACTCAAATACGCATTTAGTCCTTGTGTTAATCTTTGAGCTTTTCTTCATAGATAACTTTAGCTTCAATGCTAACATTTTATTCACATTGTAAATAGCTCAGACGTTAATGTCCAACATGAAGCCGTAGGGATGAATCCCTGTTGTCTTTAAACACCGTTGTCGTCCTGTCGTAGGGAGTTAGACCATGTCCATGTGTTTTTGTTTGTTTCTTTTGTTATCGGATTAGCTCGAACTCCGGTCAGGAAGTTACATTGATACGTTTATTGCTTTGGCCTTTTGTTCGACATGAACATCCAACAAAGTCTCACAGCAATTAGTGACAGTCATGGAATTGTAATCTAGTCATTTGTATACATGGACATGAATTTTACATTTTTTTCCTGGCATTCAGCAAACTGTTTGTACATTCAGTTGGTCGATATTATGCCACAAAACCAATGTTAGCTTTAGAAAACGAAACCAACGTTAACTTTAGACCAAAAAAAAATACTACATAGAAAGAATGAAATACTACATAGACATACAGTAGTACACAATGTTGTTTAATGGTTAGATCGGTGTTTTCAGGGACATTTTAGGGCTGCGCGGTATACGCGGTATTTGCGGTAGACGGTAGAAAATTTGGCCCACGGTAGAGATTTGCGCAGTACCGTCCTACCGTCGATGACGTCATCACCACCTGCCTCACGCCTGGTTCACACTGGACGCGGAGCGCCGCGAATACGCGCGGCCCTCCCGCGCCGTGAAGCGATCGTTTCGGCGTCTGCTCTATTTTTTGCGCGTGCCGCGAGCGAACGCGTCAATTCTGGCAGGAAATCACACAGAAGAACACGAGACAATCCGGTCAATTTTCAAAATAAAAGCAATTTTCAAAATAAAATACCGCGATTGACAAACGCGATCATATTTGTGTATCTAAACTCGCACTGGGAAACAGGAAGAGACAATACATTTAATAAATGTGAAGAGTAGATAAAAAAAAGTGTATTTCAACGGTATATCTGCACTACTACTGTCTACTACCATACACACTCTCTCTGTCTGTGTGTGTGTCCCTCTCTCTCTCTCGCTCTCTTTCTCTCTCTCGGAGAGAGAGAGAACGGATAAATACAAGAAGTGTACTTCTTGGTTACAGAAACATGGCGTATTAATTGTATGGGGTTTAATGGAAAAAAATAGCTCTGAATGAACAACAGCTGAGCAGAAGCGCTTGTCGACCGCCGCGGAGAAATACGCGTCTGGTCTGAACCGCGGATCGCTCGCGATTTTCGCCGGCGCGCCGCGGCGCTTCCGCATCCAGTGTGAACCAGGCGTCAGAGTGAAAATGGCTGCAAGCACAGAGACAGCGGAGAAGGAGGAGCTGGTGAAAAAAAACGGTGCCACGTCAGTGATTTGGACGTGGTTTGGCTTTAAAAAGTCGGATGTGGAGCAGAAAAAAGTTATTTGCAAGATGTGTGGAATAACTGTGACCGCCAACAAAGGTAACACGAGCAATTTGTTTTCCCATCTGAAGTCAAAGCATGCGCTCGAGTATGTAGAGAGCCAGAGGCTGCGCTCGGCTCAAACACCTGCCAACACAGTGGGAAACAAAAACGTTTCGCCCGCTACCCAACAGCAGCCCTCCATTGCGGAAGCTTTTTCCAAGAGTATTCCATATGACAGAAAGAGCAAGCGATGGAATGACATAACAAGAGCCATCACAACACACTTGTGCAAAGATATGGTCCCTTTCCAAACAGTGGAGCGCAGCGGGTTTAAAGACATGATTAAAACCCTTGATCCACGATACGAACCTCCAAGCCGCAAGTATTTTACAGAGAAAGAAATGCCCAAACTGTATGGCCAGCTCCGAGAGAGAGTTGAGAATGACCTCCGTGAATTAAAATACTACGCAACTACTACGGACTTGTGGTCGAGTCGCACCATGGAGCCTTATATCAGCCTCACGATTCACTACATTACTGATGAGTGGAAATTGGCCAGCAGGTGCTTGCAGACTTCGTATTTCCCTGATGGCCATACGGGTGAGGCAATAGCAGAAGGATTAAAGGACGCGCTGGAGACATGGGGCCTCAGGGAAGAATCCGAAGTGTGTATTACCACCGACAACGGCACAAACGTGGTGAAGGCAGCGGCGCTGAACGACTGGAGAAGACTGCAGTGCTTCGGGCACAGGCTGCATCTCGCCATTGGTAGGTTAAAAGTGTAACATTATACACTATAATTTGCATTTCCAAAACGTGTGTGTGTGTTTAGGGTGATTCACATTACTTAATTACAGGACAATTCTTTGTACCTGCTTTTAGTGATGTTTAAAGAAATGGAATTACCGGTACATATACCCTGATAATATGGACACTGATAAAGATCATTTTAAGTATCACACCTCCATAGTGTAAAATTATTCTGATTCATTTGTTTAATCTGTTATCAGATAACTGTATAGTAATTTTATGTTTTGTTGGAAGAGGTGTCTGATGCTCTGTGGATTAAACTAAAGTAATAACTTTTATCTTTGTTAACAGAGAGAAGTGTGAAAGATCCTCGTGTGGAGCGAGCAGTTGGTGTGTGTAAAAGGATTGTGAGTGCTTTTTCATACACGTGGAAAAGAAAGAGAGAATTGGCCGCTGCCCAGGCTGACCTACACCTGCCTCCTCACAGGCTCATCACTGAAACACCAACAAGGTGGGGGTCACGACAACAGATGATACAGCGGGTTCTTGAACAGGAGAAGGCCATATCACAGGTCCTGAAAGCAGATAAAAAGACCAGACATCTGGTACCTGTTTGGCAGGACATTGATGTTTGGGAATCTGTGAACAAGACCCTCAGCCCTCTAATGGAGTTCACCGATGCACTGTCTGGGGAGGAGTACGTCAGTGTGTCATACCTCAAACCTGTACTTCATCTGCTGAATAATACAGTTCTTGCTCACTCTGAGGATGACACAGACCTGACAAAACACATGAAGACGGCCATCCTCCAGTATCTTAATGATAAGTACTCTGACCCTGCTACCAATGACCTGCTGGACATGGCCTCCTTTGCTGATCCACGCTTTAAAAGACTCATACATAGCTGAAGACAGAAAGGAATACATCAAGACCAGAGCAGCAGCTGAAATTCAAGCACTGCTTGTGATGCAAGCTGAAGCTGTACCTGCCACAGAATCACCCCCAGGAACAAGCACTGCAGCTGCTGGTGGAGCTGTGGAGAGAGAGGCTAAGAAGGTGAAACGAAGTCTGGGCAGTTTTTTCAAAAAAGCATCCACTCAGCCTGGCCCAGCTGCTCTCTCTGACAGAGATGCCATTGAAGTTGAGATAAAAAGCTACCTGCAGTCAGTGGAGGTTGATGGAGAAGCTAACCCATTAGAGTGGTGGAGGCTGCACCAGACAAATTTTCCAAGGTTGGCAAACCTTGCAAAGAAATATCTTTGCATTCCTGCCACCAGTGCCCCATCAGAGAGGGCATTTAGCACTGGTGGCAACATTGTCACATGCCACAGGTCTGCATTAAAGCCAGAGACCGTGGACAAGCTTGTGTTCCTGGCTAACAACCTATAAGAGGACGTGAACTTGGGAAGCAAGTGAACTGGAGACTGGAGTAAACACTAAAGTTCAGTGTTTATGATGGCAGCTTGTGAGTTTAATTTGAAATATGCTGCTTTTTGTTTTTGTTTGTTTTTTTAACTGAAAAGGTGCTAAGTGTACTGTAAGAGTTTTTCTTTCTTAAAAATATATTGTTCAGTGACACTACATAAGCCAAAAAAAAGCCTGTCTACTTGAAGTAGTGTTATTTAGAATTTTATTTTTGTGTTCTTTAAGATGTGGAAAAATTTGTTTGGTAACTTTTGCAGTTTTGGATTACAGAAAAAAAACCTTATTGTTGGCAAACAAAGTTAAGTGTTTGCAGCTTGATTCTAATTTGAAATATGCTGCTTTTTTTTGTTTTTTACAGAAAATATGCTAAGTTTACTGTAAGTGTTTCTCTTTAAAAATATCTGCAGCTGCAACTTAAGAAATCAATGTTCAGTGACACTTTTGCACGCCAGAACAAAAGCCTGTTCTGTGTACTTGAAGTAGTGTTATTTAGAATATCTTTTTTTATTTTTGTGTTCTTTAAAATATGAAAAATGTGATGTTTGGTAACTTTTGCACTATTTTGGATTACAGAACCTTTTCACTGTTTTTGCCATTTGCCTTATTGAAAACCTCTCTTACTTGAAGTACTGTTTACAATGTCCACTTTATTTTTGTATTATTGAAAAATGTTGTACCTCTGAGGTACTTCTGTTCTTACTTTTCTTCTTCTGCACAATAAATGCTCTAAAAATTACATTATATCTTTGCTTTTTTTGTTGTTTTTTAAAATCAACTTGGCTTTGCTAAGGGACATTAAAACCCATTCAGAAACATTTATGTTATAATTTATACACTTAAATATATATCGTGATATATACCGTTACCGTGAAGGGATTCAATTTATACCGTGATATGAATTTAAGGTCATACCGCCCAGCCCTAGGACATTTTATTCAGATACATGCTAACTGACCACGTTGACTTCAACTAGCATTGCTAATAAACACTTACAATAGCGCAAAAAAACAAAACACTTGAGGCAATGCCCTTTAGACGTATTGAAATGACTTTGTGTTTTCCTCAAATCAGACTGGCTTTTTAGACATAGGGAACCTTTTATTTAATTGCAAATGTCGGACGTAAAGGATTTATTTGTCCGTGTTTTCTGTTTCTTGTGTTTAACAGATAAATGAGAAGTTTCTGAGATGCAACGCTGAACATCTGGAGGCAACATTCATGCAGCGATTGGTCAGTCACACTCCAGGGCCCTCATTTATAAAGCTTGCGTACGCACAAAACGGGGCTGGAAACGTGCGTACGCCACTTTCCACGCAAATGTTGTGATCTATAAAAACCAAACTTGACGGGAAAGTGTGCGTACCCGTAAGCAAACTCTGAGGCATGCGTACCGGTACGCACATTCTGGAGACTGGAAGGGAATCAGCAGTAAACGTGAGAAGAACTATATATTTTTGATGACTCGCACACATTTAATTACACTCCATATCATACGTTAGATCTGCGTTATCATGAGGAACTCCAGCAATGTTTTTTACGCTTTTAATGAGTGATAGTTTATTTCATATTAACACCTTCTTTTAAAATCTGACTTGTATCTTAAATCAAAATCATTTTGAAATATTGAATCAGCGCTGTCACCGCAGGAGGAGGAGACGGCCCAAATGCATGTACAATAAATACCTTCCATTAGATCACTGTAGAACACAGCGGGAATAACTAAATATTCTCCTTATGTATGTGCATATATCATCAACACACATACATACAGCCATTAAGCCATCGTATACTTGTTACACTTTATCCTCCTTTTTAAACCACCAGAGCGCAGAGGAAATGCGCTATAATGAGTGGCACGCTCGTGGAGCGTGGAGAGCGCAAATTTATCGATGACCCCGCCGTTGACTGCAGCAGCAATGTGTTGCCACTCGCACTGCATCTTTTTATTCGTGATCCCGCTGCTGTGACCACTAAATTAAATTATTGTCCGGGCCTCCACCTCCCCAACAAGTGTCTCTTTCTCCGTTTCTGAAAAGTTACGTTTCTTCGCTATTTTTCTGACCTGTCGCCGTGATTCACCACACGGAAACGATTGCATGCCGGCTCATTAACATAGTAAAATGTGGGCGTGTACAGGGCGGGATTCAGGTACGCACACTTGTAGGTGATCCTGTGATTTATAAAGGGAACATTGCATACAGCTTGCGTGCGCACAGTTTTATAAATCAGATTTTTTTTTGGCGCACGCAAACTTTGGCTTTTTGCGTGCGCCAAAACGCACGTACACTTTTAGTAAGGATCCTACGCACAGTTTTATAAATGAGGGCCCAGAGCTGTAGACATGGTTCAATGAGAAGGGATGAGCTGTTGGCTGGAGGATGAGGTCCCACCTGTCCAGACTCATCCAGGTGAGACGCACATTAAATATACATATACTCCTAGTGAACGCATTCACAATGAATGTGGGTAGTTACTGTCCTTTCACCGGTGTTGACAAGAAGACATTTTTTACTTTGTCTTTGAACTAACAGATCCATGTCACCCAATCAACATGAAGAGAGGTGGACTACGAGTACCATGGGGACGAGAGCCGAGGACCTTCTCGAGGACTACCATGCAACTATTATCTTCATTGGTCATTCATCAACGCTCATGATTAGCTACTCAGTTTATTATGTCACGTTGGTGGTGGACTTTGTTTGGGCCGAAGTATGCGACATAGAAACGAGTTTGAATAATTTATAGTGGAATTAGAATTCCTCAACTTCTGTTATTGCATTAATAACTGAATTTGAATCACATACGTTGAATTTATGGTTGAGGTTATTTTTTTAAATCTTTTTTTTTTCTTTACAGTTTATTAGGCGACATGTAATTCTGTAGTTTTTATTTAGTGTATTTCACAGTAAAAATACTTTGTTAGTAATTATGAAAGCTTCTGCTTTGTAATCAGCTTAAAGCTGTAGTCTACGATTTGAAAGATTTTTCAATTGAGCCAAAATTCATCCAATAGTAGCCATGCGGTCCGCATGGCTACTATTGGCAATTTTGGCTGAGGCTGCGGCGTCAGCGAGGGAGGGGGGGATTGTGGCGAGTGATCGCTGAGCAGTTTGGGATTGGGGACGTACTGCAGTCGGGGTGAGAGAGAAATGCATTTACACCGATAATGTTTCATCATTCGTGGCCAGGGCATGAATGGGTGAAACTGTCAATCTCGCTGCCACATTGGCGGGTAGCCAATAAGACAACACAACACTGAGCAAGTGTCGGCGGCTAGTTCAAGCAGCAACTCTCTGGAACTCTCTGTTGACGTCAACTGTCAATCATCTCTATTCTACATTCTGATTGGTACTCGCTTCACTCGCATCGCAGAGAGTTACGTTATTTTATCTCCGTCCCCGCCCACATCGCATCGCCTGTCCTGACCACTTCCGCTAGAACACATTCACATTCATTGACAGCTGTCGCTCAGAGATGGGCGAGTGGCGACGTATGTGAACGAGGCTTCAGTCAAAACCAAAACACCAAGGAAGGCTGAGGAATAGTCACCCACTTATATTATTATTAATAATAGTCATAATAAACTCATAGTATAAAGGCTCAGCACTGTGTTTTAGTGATTTTTGTTCTCATCTTTTCTTGGATGCTTAAACTCCTCAACCCCATTAAGTATGTCAACATTTGTATCAGCACCAGCAGTTTGTAAGAAATTGGTCAGTAATTGATATGTCATATTTTGGTTCTCAGAATTCACCAAATTGATGCATTAAAATGAAATTATTCAAAATGTTCTCCCTGGAGATGTAAAATCCCACTCATTCGGTGTGTTATGGAAGCGTTGTGATTGGAGACGAAACAGCCAATCAGAATTGAGCTTCTCCAAGTCTCTGATTGGTTGCTATTGTGGCACATTTGTAACGCTGTGCCAAGTTGTGCGAGCGTACAGACAAAGTTGAGCACACACAGAAGGGACAGATTGAGAGCGCCAGCTCGTTTATTTCCTGTCTTACATTATTAGACCAATTGATTAATCCATGTGTGTCTGACCTCACAACAATGGTCAGGCACACCTGGATTAATCAGTTTGAGTCTTTCAGGCACTGAGGTTTAGTGCTTGCTTATGCCACAAAGTTTTACATTTTTACTAGTGCTGGGCCGTTAACACCATTAACAGCGTTAACTTAACGGCGCCGTTAATACGGCCCGCCCAGCACTAACTTCAACAAACGCCCACCTCCGAGAGAAGCACGAGTTTCCTCTTGTTTTGCTTTTTCCCCCTCTTGCTCGCGCCTGACTAGTAGGTTATTTTCGAAGCCATCACGTCTTCAACTGCAGCTGCTTGACAAGTGCCTGCAGCGTATGTGCATCTGACCAGTGATTGGTCAGATCGATTGCTGTCAATCATTGCAGTGACGGCGCGTGCGGTGTCTCTTCTTCTCTCTCTTCTCCTGCCTCGCGCTGACAGCTGATCTAGTAGCGCGCCCCACGGCTGTGCATATGCGCGTCCTTTGTGCAAAACGGGGCCCCTATTGGATCGCGGGGCCCTACGCACTGTGCGTGTTCTGCGTGTAGGCAGGGGCGGCCCTGAGTGAGAGTAATATATTTTTGCCTGCTCAAATGACATTATGTTTTGCTCGCCTATCATTTCTCTTTAAAATATCATTTCTGTGCTCGCAAAATATATTTTTCTGCGCTCAAAATCTCACATTGCTCCTTCATAAATGTGGCACAAATAACGCCATACGGTTCCACTCCGGCGTGCGCACGTGTTTGTAGTCAACACGAGCGGAGCTGAGCGATCGGCCCCCAAAAATGCTGATCGGAGCATCCCTACTTTGTACATGTTGTGGAAGTCCCGGAAACAGGGGAAACTAAACGGCCTGCCTGAGTTCATAGCGGAGGGAATGTTCCCATTCATTGTCTATGTAAGAAGCCGTGTAATGCCGTCGTGGAGCAGCGAGTTTACAGAGACGGCGCCGCCCGCAAGCTCTCGATAATCTTTCAAACTGACCGTTGGTGATCTAAAATAAAGACAGATTCAGCAACTGCACGGTCATGCATACATTTTATTTCCTCCGTTTTCCCGTGATAACGAGATCATATCATCCGTTTTCCCATGAAAACGAGATAATGAATGAAGCATGATAGGCGAGATATCAAGTTGGGTAAAGTTGGAAAGATATTCACAGATTTGAACTTCCTGGATGAATAAATCAGAAGTGAAACGTTTTTCAAACACAAATGATGCCTCTGTCCCACCGTAATATCATAGACTATGAGCTACAAGGACCAAAACCCAGATTTTTTACATAAATAAGCGTCCTCCGAGCTGAGCGGAGAACATTGATCTCTATGTGCAGCCGACAGCCGGGCGAGTGTGCAGGGACCGTCTGCAAATTACAAGACAATCAGTAACTCCACTGTTATACAGTACAGAGACTCCAAAATCACTACACACACCAAGGGTCTCCTCGTTGTCATACAACAGCTGTTTTGAAAATATGTGCCTTTTTATAATTGTGGTGATTTTTTTTAATGGTATTAATCATGACTATCTCCTATATTGATCAATAACTCCACTGTTATATAGTACAGAGACTCCAATATCACTACACACACCAAGGGGTGCTTTTTTCAAACTTTCAAATCATAGACTACAGCTTTAAAGTATCCACAGTAAAAGTACACAGTGTTGTACTATAATACATGATATGCTTAGATTATTCTTACTGATGCATTCAGGTGGAAGCTGTATTTTACAGCTTCAGTACATTTACTGCAGTAAAGACTGAACATTGTCTCATTCTTGTATGTTTGAAATATCAGAAACTGTCACTTACCAAACTGTTCACATGTAGGAGAGACGACAGGACGATGTGTCGCAGATCTCAGACACCAGGAAGTAACCAGAGTTTCAAGTATGATTTAAACCAGTTCAGGACTGTGCCAGGCAGCCCCACCCATGTTTCCAGAATGCCTGGTATGCCATGATCTACTGTATCAAACGCAGCACTACGGTCCAGTACAACTAGAACGAAGATTTGCTGCAATCTGTACGAAAACCAATATCATTTTAAACCGTGCGTTGCGGCCATCCGACTTTCTTTTTGAAGTCGACAACCGGAAAACGGATAACGAGTCGTTTTCCGTTTTTCACTTCAAAATAAAAGAACGAAAAACGGAAACGACTCATATCCCGTTATTTGTTTTAAAATCGGAAAAGAAGAAACGGAAAACGACTCGTTAACTGATATTAGATATTGTGTTCATGAATGGGATTCGGGGATGAAATAGGGTCCGTGTACCTTTCGTTCATTCTATTTTCAATTTTGAAACGAAAAATGAGTCATTTTTCTTTTTTCAATATACAGTATTTTCAACTTTACCGACTCTTTATTTCACCTTATGGCAGGTTATTAGTTAGTCACTGGGTCCGCACGGGCCGGACACTTTGCTCTTGCGGGCCGGATTTGGCCCGCTGGCCGCTAATTGGAGATGGCTGTCATATATGAACGTAATTGTCAACACATACATACGGACATTTCTTAATTGTTCAACTTTTAAATATCTCTCTCTGTCTCTTATGTATGTTTGGTAATTTCTAGCCTGCTATATTATCAGTTTTGCTTGTGTGTGTATTTTGGGGTGACTGGTTTTTATCGCAAACAACAACAACAAATAACCATAAAATTTAAAGTAACTAAATGTCAGAAGCACAACACAAATAAACAGTCTCAGCCGGAAAAAAACAAAATATATTCGAGAGGGAACAGGAGGAAGCAAAAAGCTTATTTAGTCCCGCCCCTTACTCACAAAATCATATCATATGCAAAAAAAATTAAAATATTGTCATTCAATAGCCTCAGTTTATTGTTGACTGTTGGCATCCAAGATGATGTCCGCTAATATAAAACATGTGTAGCACCTTTAATCCTGATTAATGGATACTCACATCCCTAGGTTCGGTAGGAGTTAGGTGAATGACTCAAAAAGAGGAGTGGTTTGAACAGGTGATATTTTAATATCGATGAGAAATAAAATAATAAACAAACAACTTGGTTTTTCCCTTTCTCAAAATAATAAGGCACCAGAAAAGAAAAAAAGAAAAGAAAAGAAAAGAGTCCTGGGACACTGAGCACTCCTGCTCAGCGTTCTTGTGTGTTCCGTTGAGGGGGATCCGATGTGTGTTCTGAGTGTCAATGTCAATTGAGTTTCCTTGTCTTCAGTTTCTTTTATTACTACTACCCGGGTAGGTGAGAAGTGTGTGTGTATATCTTATCTGCTCTCAATGTGTGAGATTCAGATGATCCGGAGTCGTTGAGGTAGGTAGGTTCTGCAGCTGGCCACACTGCTTCTCCAACTTTCTCTCTCGCTCTCAGAATCGCTGGGCTGGGCTCGCCATCTTGTTTGTCTCGTTCTCTCTGTTTCTCAGTTCAGACTAGCAAAGAAAAAAAAAACAACCTACACAGAAAGTGCATAGGTATAAGAAACTTCATCTGATTCTGTCTATATTTCTTATGAGATCTCATCGTTTTCTAGGTTCACCAAAATTTAGGAAATACATTAGAACACATTAAATTAATTATTATGACTTAAAACAATTAGTTTTGACCATAAATGAAATCAATTATTCATGAATTATCATGTTAATGATATTTTTAACAGACACAGTTTATGCATCTTTTTAAACCTTTATTTACCCTTTATCATCAGTTTTTAACTATTTTAATTCACCTTTTTAATATTTAACTCTTGAACATAAAATGAATGACAGTTTTTATACACAAAAGTGCCTTTTTCTTCATCAATAAATGAAATATACCACACCAGAATGGTGCTGTTACCATTTGCAGTGGCTAATAACACAAATAAACAGTTCGAATGGCATAAAAAATGATTAAACTGCATCTTCTCAATGTAAACCGCATGGAAAATTAGCCTTAGCTTATCGATTAGCATGGCGACTAGCATTACTAAGCATAAAACAAAGGACAAAATAGCATCCCAACCTAGCAGTTAGCATGTCGCGGTTGCTAGTAGCTTTAGCATTTCAAGCTAGCGATCTTTTTACAAACTATAAACTACGGTAGAAATTGCACAAAGGTAACAGAAAACATTGGAAGGCATCATATGGCATATTTTAAGGAACATAGACCATCATAACCCAAGTTAATAGCACAATAAATGTATTGTTTTCCATCTGAACGGCTACCGAACTAGAAGCTAACTGTGTGCTAACTCACCGGAGTCTCATGCATTTTACTTCACAAAGGGGGTTTTTCCTCGTCGGCTCACGGCTTATCGGGTCTGCCTGCGGACGTCTCTGCCGTTATCCGCAGCTTTCTGCTACTCTTTGCGTCGTGTTTTCTTTGTTTTAGCTACCGACTCCCTCGGTCTGGCTTATGCCTTGAGAGAAAATGGCGTCTGTTCTCAGGTGCAGACTTCACGCGATACCTGACCTAGGTTCACGCCGGATACAAACACTAGCAGGGGAATACTGCCATCTACTGGGGGTTTAGTAGAACTGTCTAAATGACAAATATAGGTTTAGTAACCTGATTTTTCATGCTGGTTACACATGTATTATATAATAGCCAAACCTGTTGTATATTAAGACTTACTCATTTGTATGCATTTTTATTTTGCTTTATGTACTTTCAGATGACGAAAATGAATGCGAGAAGTATGATTTTACTACAACTGCTGAATTGAGTGGCTCAGAAGAGGAGTTAAGGTACTGCCATGTTTATATTGACCTTTGAACTCATCACTCTATTGGTCTTTGAAAAAGCCAAAAATGTAAACCTTGGTGGCTTTTTAAATATCAAAATGCCAAATACCATAGAAGCATATCACACTCTTAGATATTACATTTACATTTAGGTCATTTAGCAGACGCTTTTGTCCAAAGCGACTTACAATAAGTAAGATAATAAGTAAGAATAAGATATGCTGGAATACACATTTAGCAGATAACAGCCAACAGTTCCATTTTTTAGTTTGACTACCTTATAAAATTCCCCTTCACATGGTATAAAACTAAAAGTTCAGACAATCTGTCAGTAGCAGTTTGATGCAGAAAGACGTTTATTATTTATTATTTACATTTTTAAAAACACGTTAATAAACAGGGTGGATGGTGTTAGGCAGAACGTCCTGCCTCCTCAGACTCCACAGGAACACTATCCAAATCTAAAAGAGGCAGAACATCACGTGGGACCAGATACTCGGCCATGTTGGGGAGTCCGGACACCACACAGCAGCTCAGAGCACTGCGGCCGATCCCCATGTCAGAGACCTCGGACCACTCACCAGTGGTCACGTTGTAGCACTCCACGTTGGTGGAGGTGGTGATGCCGTTGAAGCCCCCGGCAACGAAGATCCGGTCATCGATGACTTCGATGCCGAAGTTGCTGCGAGGGGTCAACATGTGGGACACTTGGTTCCAGGTGTTGCTCCGAGGGTCGTAGACCTCAGCGCTGCGGAGACGGCTGGCGCCATCAAAGCCGCCGACCTTTGGGAGGAAGAGGAAATGAAAAGGTCAAACGGAGATTGAACCAGTTTCTCTGAATCTACAAAAAACAACTGCTGATCAAATCTCTTCACCCTTCAGGTTATGTATTATGTGAGGGTCAGCAGTGTTTCCTGGACTTACAGCATAGAGGCGGTCTGCATAAGTAATGACGCCGAGCCCACTGCGGGCGCAGGTCATGAGGCCGATGGTCGTCCACTGGTCGGTCTCTGGGTTGTAACACTCAGCCGTCTGCAGGAACTCGTTCCCATTGAAACCACCGCAAACGTAAACCTGGGAACAACAGGAAAGGACTTTAATAGGATTTAACAATTAAATGGTTTAAGAATTAACACTTTTCTTGGCTTCTACTGGTAATAAATCATCTGAAATATCGCTACACAACTGTGAGATAATGTGAGAATTATGAGACCCACCTTGTTGTGGAGCGTCGTGGAGCTGGCGTCACTTCTAACCTCCTGCATGGATGAAATGAGACTCCACTGGTTTGTCTCGGGGTTATAGCGCTCTGCAGTGGAGAGTCGTCGATGCCCGTCGTACCCTCCCATGGCATAGATGCACCCGTTGAGTGTAGTGACGCTCACATAGCAGCGGCGGAAAAACATGGGCGACACCTCATGCCAGGTTTTTGAGCTGAGGTCGAACCTGCACACGCTGTTGAAACACTCCAACCTGTCGAAGCCCCCAACGCAGTAGACGCTCCCGTTGAGGAAGGCGGTGCCATGGTAGGCACGAGGACGCTCCAGATGCTGGGTCAAGCTGATCCAGTCGTTGGTGTGGACGTTGTAGGCCTCGATGCCGTCAGTCGGATCGCCGCCACTCCAGCCTCCGATGGCCAGCAGGACAGCGTTTGGAAGGCGAGGACGAGCGAGATGGTGGTAGACATCAGACTGGTTTTGCATGACTTCTATGGCTTCCCTGACCATGCGCTGGCAGTCTGCGTTGTTATTCACCAGCTTATTAGACATCACACTGATCCTCATGTACTCTGTACCCATGGAGGCCAGCCGCACCTACAGAGAAAACAGGACAGAATGTTTGGATAGAAGTTCATGGACGGCAGTACTTTAGGCTGGTCCTTGACTCTAGAGGTGTCCCTACAGACTACTGTTCAGTCAGGATGAAACCACGGAGAAGAAATCATGTGACAGGAAGTCATCCTACCTTAGATAAGAGCACAGCGATGTGGTCTCTCCTTTCCTGCAGTGAGCTGGCGATCCAGCGGAGGACGGCCTCATACACAGTCCTCTCGTCTCTCACTCTGAGGTCGTCTCTGTTCAGGATGGCGCTGAGTTGCTGCACAGAGAGCTGCGGGAACTCTTCAGAGGAAACGAGCTCCTCAAAGTGGTCGACGATGAAGCTGTAGGCCTGGCGGTGCAGTTCGGGGCAGAAGCAGACGGCGGTGAACTGGAAGATGCCGATGCAGTTCTCTGGGCAGAGCTGGCTCTCAGTCGCAGCACTTTTTCACAACTCCCATCACATTAAACTGATCGGCTGCTAGAAGCAGCTCCTGAACGTTGTCCTCCGTCACTGAAACGGAGCCGGTGTATGCAAAGTCGATGAGGAGCTGCATCATGTCAGGAGTCAGGCCGGGGATGTTGAAGACCTTCTTGTCTGAAGAAGACCAGCGTTGGAAGAGAGCTCTGTGGGTCAGGATGAAAACACAAAGAAGAGGATGAGAAACTGACGTCAGCTGTTCCTTCTTTGCTTCACACTAATAACTATGATAAAAATATAGTGGGGCGCTTTTCAAAACAGCAGCAGAGTGTAATATGACTGATATCAAGGCTCCTCCCAGTTTACTTTAAACCACATCACTGACAAACCCAACACTCTGAATGACACACATGAAACCTGTTGAATAAATGACATCTGGAATGGAAATAGTGAATTATATGCATTTTGTAACAGATGTGTAACTTTTCTGAATGAACTCCATTCTAAAATCTGCTTTAAAGTACAGTAGTATGGAACTGAGAGACCAGCAGCTCAAATTCTACTTCACATTTTTAAAAAACAACAAAACAATAACACGTTTGGCAAAGATCATAAATCCAACTTGAGCTGAGTCTACAATCGATGTACAAACTTCACATGTTGGAAGTTGATATGAGATGAATGGAAACAAGAAACCTCATTTGAGATGATATCCAGTCAAGTCATTATATTTATAAAAACTACAGACAGACAGGGAAACTACACCACTGGTTGAATTCTGAATGATCCTTTCAAATATGTTACAAATATTCTCGTGGCCGTCTATCAGGTGTTTAATGTCCTCTTGTTTTTGTTTAAATCACAAATGCTCTATGAGCTTGTTACGTGTTGTGGCTGTTCTCTCAGACTTCACATCGCTAATCAATCAATTTGCTGATACTTTCTGCTCATTTGAAGGATATAAATTCACAAGTTTCCCCCCTAATATCAGATAATGTACTCACTGGAAGTAGAGGCTGCATCGACAGAGGAAGATCTTGTGGATTTTAAATTCCACGTCTTCAACAGTGATGACTGCGTCGCAAAACGTTCCCTCCAGACGTAAATCATTGAACCCTGAGGCAGGAAACAGGAAAGAAGAGTGGCGTTGATTGGCCATCTTGATTTGCTGATGATAGACTTGTTGTCTCTGGTTGTTGGTTTATGTGGAGATCAAGAGAGAGACTGGACACCTTCACAGATTACACTTCTAGAATAGATGCTCATCACATCACTGTGTTTTGTGATTGATGCAGAATGTTATTGTTAAAATGTAGTTTGTATGTGTTTAACTGCAGCTTCCATCAGTCAGACAGGAGGTGAAGGTTCACTAAAGTGGCAGCAAAATCAAGATGGCCGATGACCCCATCTCCATCCCTCTTTGACGGAACTTAAAATACATGTGCGTGTTCAATTATTTATGATAAATCTGAGTATTATAATGAAATGGATCCTCAATACATTACAAACAGAAATCCACAGTGCACAAATCTAAACCATTTTAGTGGAGATCTTATAATTACTATGCGTATAGTAGATTGATAAAAATAACACAATATATCTTTTGGAAAAGCATGTAGCAAAACATTTTCACCCAATTCTAATCCAATAGTAATAATAACAACAATAATAATAATAATACATTTTATTGATCAGATTATTGAGAGCTTTTTAAATGATGAGGAGGATCTTGAAGTGGATATGCTGCTTTATTGGGAGCCAGTGAAGGTGTTGCAGGATGGGTGTAACGCATTTCTTTGAGTAACTTACACTTTGACTTCTAAAGAAGTCTCTTATGTCCACTTTTCTTTTTTTAGACATCCTGGCTGCATCTAATTACCAAACACAAATACGCACGCGCGCACATACGCACACGGACACCGATTCAAACGTAAATGTAAATGAAACCTCTGATATTAACATCCTTCTAGCTGACGTCAACCAGGCAGAACAAACTCCCAACTTCCAGTAGCGGACTCCTGTAGGACTCCTGACCGCAGACTAGCAGACCGGTGTGCAAGCAAGAAGGCGTGACGGCGGGGACGGCCAATCACACAGGCTTCAGCTTGAGCGGCCGTTTTCCGCCTGGTCCTAGTGCTTGACATGTCTCTGTGTACTATAGCTAACATTAGTTTTTTTCTGCCTTCAATGAAGTAACGCGACACATTATTTGGCAGTAACGATAACGGCGTTATAATAATGAGATGAGTTATCAATGAGATTACTCCATCCATCCATCCATTGTCTACCGCTTATCCTGTATTTAGGGTCACGGGGGGGGGGGCTGGAGCCGATCCCAGCTGCAATGAGATTACTCGTTACTGAAAAAAGTAACGGCGTTACTAACGCCGCTACTTATAATGCCGTTATTCCCATCACTGTCTATATCTAGGTTTGTCTCTGGGAAACATGGGAGGAACTGTGCTGTGTGCCTGAAGAGGATGAGGATGGCAGGTTTTCTTCTCATTAACTAATGCATGTGTGGATTTACGTATATTATTTGACTAAAGATGTGTTTCTAAAACACTCCTCCTACAGTTGATG
Source organism: Eutrigla gurnardus (assembly GCF_963514095.1). NCBI lineage: Eukaryota > Metazoa > Chordata > Actinopteri > Perciformes > Triglidae > Eutrigla > Eutrigla gurnardus. The sequence continues at coordinate 11,478,793 of NC_139930.1, read as the reverse complement.
CTGATCAGAGTCAGTCCAACTACTTTAAAACATGCCTGGATAAAAGTGATACGTTTACATTCCAGTGTGTTCATTTCCAGGGAGTGGAGTGTGTTCATGCATGTTAGCATGTCTGGCTGCAGGCTGACAGCTTACTGATGACTGGGTTTTGTTGTTTTGGTTTCCTGTTTTATTTTGTAGTCCTTCTGTCTTGTGTTGTCATGTGCTTTGCTTCCTGTCTTGGTTTCCCTCCTTTTCTGTCTCCCAGCTGTGTCTCATTGTCTCGTCAGCCTTGCCTCTCGTTCTCCCCAATCACCATAGCCTGCCCTTGTGTTTCCACACCTGTCTGTCGTTGAACCTAATCCACCCTTATGTATTTAGTCTGTGTTTCCTTTCAATCTTGGCTTGGTCGTCTGTTTTATCCCGGATGTGTGTCCACCACCTGAACTGTCCTGCCTGTGTCCTGGTCTTTGTCTGGATTATTGTTTGAGTTTTGTCTGCTTTGGATTGGATCTTTGTTTTTTTGATAGTGTTTTTGCCCCTGTGGCCTCCCTGAGTTTTTGGACTTATCATTTAAATAAACATTTTAACTGCATTTGGGTCCATACCTCCTTCAATCATAGTACATCCGTGACAAAAACACAACCACATTAACAAAAACACAACCACGTTAACACATTGTGGGAGTCTTTGGCCAAATCCCAATGTCCCCCTAAGGTCTAAGTCCTGAACCCTCAGGGACTTACCTGACGTCACCTGGTAAACAGTTGAGTGTGAGAGGCTGTGAGGACTTGAAATGGTAGAAATACAAATGGGACAGCACTCGGATTGTCACTTTACTTTGATGACACAAAATATATTATCTAAAAGTGTTGGGTTTTATTTCACGTTTTACAGCCTGATCTGAACGTCTTCCAGACTCTTATCATCCCAGACCAGTCGTAACTCAAATAATGTGTTTACTTCAATAAGCTAAATTAAAATAACTGGTTGATGATTAAACCAGGTGTGTAGGCTATGATGACATGCCTATGATTTCAAGTGTTTTATGTTCCATTTTAAATCTTTAATGTTAAAGTTTCTGCTTAAATGTAATATTCCACACATGTGGCGTCCTCTTTGTTTACCTTTTTTTTTTTAAGTCCTCCGGGCTTTCCCTGGTAACCCCGTGTTTCACGTTGCAACGCTATGAACTGTGGGTAATTCCCTCAGGCAAAGTCAGCATCTATGCTGATTTACGTAAGTGGGCATAAAGGGCTCAAAATGTCCACGAGCGAGTCCTCGTGCACTTCACGATGTGGCCGTCAGGGACTCAATGGGAACGCACATCAAAGTCCGTGAGTCTGTGAGGGGCGACGTTGGGATTTGGCCTTTTTCTCTGAGGAAGGTTCCTAACTGAAGACGTGACCCGGAAGTAAACAAGTGGCCGCCATGATAAGAGCCGTTCAGATTCTCTAAATGCAAAGGAAAGGAGCTCCAATGATCCTTTCAGAGCTCCTTTAGGATACAACGGACCTTCCTTTACCAAAGGAAAGGAGCTCCAATGATCCTTTCAGAGCTCCTTTAGGATACAACGGACCTTCCTTTACCAAAGGAAAGGAGCTCCAATGATCCTTTCAGATCTCCTTTAGGATACAACGGACCGTCCTTTACCAAAGGAAAGGAGCTCCAATGATCCTTTCAGATCTCCTGTAGGATACAACAGACCTTCCTATACAAAAGGAGTTAAAGTGCCACACACCTCGGCCGTTCATGAAAACAAACCATTTGTATATTTAACAATCACTTTCATGCAGACAAATAGTAATTGGAATTGTGTTGATAAATGTGTCTATTATAAGTGAAGGAGTTGCATTCATGAAGGACCACAAGTTGCATTTATGGACAGTTTGCAGTCTTGGTTTTGGGACACTCTGGTCTGAGTCTCATCAACGGCCCTAACTTTACCCTCAGGATCTACTTTTAACTCACATTCTTTGTATTATTATTTTATTTGAACATGTTCTCATGTAACTTCCTTATTACACAGAGCTTTTGTCTTTTTCTTATTTCAGTCGTTTGATTTGAATCCACACATTCTCTCATCTTGATCTTAATCAATTTCATTTTGGAGAATATTATGCGTTACTCACTGCGTCTAGGCCGAGGTGAAGCTGATGATAAAATAGTGGCAAAAAGCCTCCGACCTTTATTTGGGTCTGCAGTGTCGGAGTTGCCCAGAGCCGAGATGCAGCCAGCGGACGCTTCTCTTCTTCCAAGCCTGTTGGTGACGCCGGATTCAATTCAACGGAGGTTCACTGCAGCAAAGTCAACATTTATACACGTTCACATGCATCATGCAGCCGTCTTCGTCAGCTGGTCTGTGTATCTCTCAACATCACACAAGAGCAAGCGTTATAAAGCGTTGATGAATGGAAAATCACAGCTGCAGCATCATCATAGTTTATAATTCCTTAGTGGATTTAGCAGGAGCATTTTCTCCAACAATGAAGAAACAGTTCAATATGTTTTTTTATTTGTAATATGTTAAATACATTATGTTGTCTATTCTAATCTGTGTGTGCTCTGTGTTTCATGTTGATGGTTTTCACTGGACAGCAACTATTTGCTCCAGTCACTAATGTATGTTCTTCAACACGACAAGGTTCAGTCAAAGACAAAGCCATCCCGATATACTCCATTCATTCAAGTACATTTACACAAACATTAATACATTTACAACAAGTACAAGGAGGAATGAACCTGACTGATTACAAACTGCAATGTTTTCATTCACATCTTTGCATTGACTCTGAATGTAATCACACCGCTTTGTGTTTGTTGTGAACAGTTTCAGAGACACAGAGACACTGATCCATCCCAGACTCTAAACCCAGGATAAAGAGGTTCAGTGAATGTGGTGTTGAAGGTGTGGAGGTGGATCAGTTTGTTAGAGGAGACTCTGTAGAAGGTCAAAGTGCCAGCAGGACAGTCCAAGTACACTGCTACCACACCAGAGGAGGAGGAGGAGGAGGAGGAGGAGATGAGTGTTTGTTTTCTTTTGTGCCAGACAGAGTAACGACCATCAGAACTACTCAGACTCCAGGACTGATCATTCCATCCAAACCCAGAATCGTTTCCTCTCCTCTTGATTCCTCTGTAACTCACTGATATATAAACATCTCCTCTCCACTTGACCTCCCAGTAACAGCGACCAGTCAGACCGTCTCTACACAGCAGCTGAGGCTGTGAGACAAATCTGTCTGGATGATCTGGATATGACTGGTCGTCTGACACACGTGTCACCTCCCTGTTGGTGTCGTCCAGTTTGAGTTCTCTGCTGACTGTGTTTGTGTCCAGTTCCAGTTCACAGACATCTGATGGAGAGAACAAACACAATGCAGCTAAAGGTTATTGTTGGAGACAATCGGGTGTTTTTTGGTGTGTGTTTTGAAAGCTTAATAAATATACTTTGGGTATTAGTATATGACATCACAAGGGGGCGGTAACTTGATGGTGATGGGTCACGTCACCCATTTCATTGATAAATAGGACACCGGTGTGTAGTGGTGTGTGTTTTGTTGGATCGCAGAGAAAAACACAGTGTTGGGGAACTAGCAGGAGCAGATTCAGTTATTAATAGATAATTATTAATATCAATACTCAGTCTCAATATAAAGGAGTTTGTACTCAAATGCCAATAATTAATAACTATTAGAATATGAGTACAAACAGTTGAAGGATTTGTGAATTCTTCACAGAGAAGAGGTTGATATTCATTCTTATACAACATTAATAAACACAGCAGTATGTTCATAAGGGGTTTATTAACAATAAACAAAGAAACATACACTACGTCGAAGTGGCCTATCTAACTAAATACCATACAAGTGTGTGTGTGTGTGTGTGTGTGTGTGTGTGTGTTACAAGATGGCGGCTGTGGTTGTCGACCAGTCAGCCATGTGGAGTGGGGGTGTTCTTTGTGGGAGGCCGTGTGGTCCTGCCTGGAGAACAGGTTTCTATATATGTGTATAATTAGTGTAATATATGTAGAGCCGTTAGGAAAGTTGGATTAGTGAGAACGCAACCTGTCTGTTCTGGATCACTGACGATCAACAGACAAAACAAAAACACGACAAAATTACATTGTTGGTCCTAAAAATATCACAGTTTGGCCTTAAATTACTAAAGATGGACACCAGACCAACCTGTGGTCTGGTCTCTGGACTAATGTGAGCTACTATCTAGACCTCTGGGGGACCACAGACAGTCTCTGCTTCCTCCACATAGACTGGTCTGGTCTCTGGACTAATGTGAGCTACTATCTAGACCTCTAGGGGACCACAGACAGTCTCTGGTTCCTCCACATAGTCTGGTCTGGTCTCTGGACTAATGTGAGCTACTATCTAGACCTCTGGGGGACCACAGACAGTCTCTGCTTCCTCCACATAGACTGGTCTGGTCTCTGGACTAATGTGAGCTACTATCTAGACCTCTGGGGGACCACAGACCCAGGAGACAACATCTGGTTCCTCCATTTAGGATTCAGGGACGTCAGGACGACAGGAGGACGATCTCAACACTGAGACGCTCTAGAGACACAGAGGAGTTTATCTCTTCAGTTGAAATATTTAAACATAAACCCGACTACGTGAATTTTGCGTGTTTGTCTCCGTTGCCGTCCGGCAGGAATTGGTGTCCGTTTGTGTCTCTGCGTTGACTTTGTGTGTAATTGAAGGTGAAAATGTGGCGTTTGGTGTGAACACAACACGACATCTTTACAGCCACGAAGAAACAAACGCTGCATCCTGATAGAAACGTGATCATCGGATTTCAGTCATGAACACGTTCAAATCTGGAGCAGCTGAGATACTGAAGACATACTCACACTTCCTCAGACCAGGTCTCAGTCTCTGCTGTCCCCCATGGTCCACCCTGCAGGAAGACATTCAAAGACCTCAATCAGGTCCACCATTAAACATGAACCCCAGTTCCTCAGTCAGAGACGGAGACACAGTCTGGAGCTGTTGTCCATCTGTCCTCACCTGAGAGTGTCCAGTCTAAAGTCTGTCCATCTGTCCTCACCTGAGAGTGTCCAGTCTGATGTCTGTCCATCTGTCCTCACCTGAGAGAGTCCAGTCTGATGTCTGTCCATCTGTCCTCACCTGAGAGTGTCCAGTCTGATGTCTGTCCATCTGTCCTCACCTGAGTGTCCAGTCTGATTTCTGTCCATCTGTCCTCACCTGAGAGTGTCCAGTCTAAAGTCTGTCCATCTGTCCTCACCTGAGAGAGTCCAGTCTGATGTCTGTCCATCTGTCCTCACCTGAGAGTGTCCAGTCTGATGTCTGTCCATCTGTCCTCACCTGAGTGTCCAGTCTGATTTCTGTCCATCTGTCCTCACCTGAGTCTCCAGTCTGATGTCTGTCCATCTCTCCTCACCTGAGTCTCCAGTCTGATGTCTGTCCATCTGTCCTCACATGAGAGTGTCCAGTCTAATGTCTGTCCATCTGTCCTCACCTGAGAATGTCCAGTCTGATGTCTGTCCATCTGTCTTCACCTGAGTGTCCAGTCTGATGTCTGTCCATCTGTCCTCACCTGAGAGTGTCCAGTCTGATGTCTGTCCATCTGTCCTCACCTGAGAGAGTCCAGTCTCCAGTGTGGACCCTCCAGTCCAGCAGACAGCAGCTTGACTCCTGAGTCTCCTGGATGATTGTAGCTCAGGTCCAGCTGTCTCAGATAGGAGGGGTTGGAGTCCAGAGCTGAGGCCAGAGAAGAACAGCCGTCCTCTGTGATCAGACAACCTGACAGACTGAAGACACACACACTACTGTCACTTCTGGGGACTTTACATAGACTTATGTCCATTTGTCCACTTTTTAAAATGAGAAAAAGTGATATTTGTCTTTTGCTGTGTTGATGTTGTACTGGGTGGGATAAGCGTGGCTGAGTGATGGACAGAGATGGACAGAGGAGGACGTTAAAAGAAAGAAAAGAGACAAGCTGAAATGATTGAGAGAGAAATTGAAGCGTTAGAAAAGAGAAGGAACAACAGTTGAAACAGTCTATGTGGTCTGTCTTCAGACCTGGTGTGCCAACAAAGATCTGGTATTGATTTTAAACCAGCTAGCAAAGAAAAAAGGCTGTAATTCAATAACATTTCAACGATGTTTATAGTTTTCATATTGAACTGGAGGAATTATGAATAACAAGTAGTCTGATAATAACAGTAAAATACAAAACACAGCTTTGAAAATGTGCTTCTTAAGAGTCTCAGAACATATGAGGCATTCAGGTGTTCAACTGCCAGTTGGAAGAAAAGAGTCTGTCTTGATTCAAAGCTCTGTTCTCACTGTCAGCGTTCCTCTTTGAGAGCAGCCGTGTGAACTTATCTATCGACTCTAGATCTCACCGACCTGACTGACGTTTATCACCTCCACTCTCTGATCCATCTGTCAGCTGTCAGTGAGTCTCGTCAGTTGTCACCATAGAAACGTCACTCACAGAAACTCCAGTTTGCACAGATTTGATTAAGTTCAGAGTTAACGTTTCACCCCGTTGCATTACTGGGTAATTAAGTGTTTGTGAGTAGCAACCAGTGAGATGATTTAACCTCCAACCATCTGAACCAGTGTAGTGATGCTAACGCTGCAGCAGTAAAATGGAAACGCTCCGTCATCATTTAAAAATTCTCAATGATCTATCAGTTATGGGTCTGGGTCCTGATAGGACGGGGTCTGGGTCTGGATCTGGGCCAAGCTCCACCTCTTAGTGACCCTTGCTATAGACAGTGTTGGGCAAGTTACTTCAAAAGCGTAATGCATTATTTATTACTTGTTACTGTCATTTCAAAGTAATTAGTTACATTACAATATTACTTTTCGCCAAAATAAAAGGACATTTTTGTTCTCGATAGATCTTCTTGTGTTCAATGCAGCTCATTACACAGCAGGATGTGATGGTTTTCACTTCAAAATAAAAGAACGAAAAATGACTCGTATCCCGTTATTCGTTTAAAAAACGGAAAACGAGAAACGGAAAACGACTCGTTAACTGATATTAGATATTGTGTTCATGAATGGGATTCGGGGATGAAATAACAGGGCCATTTTTCATTCCAGATTTGCCGTTCGTCTTTTTTAATGACCCGGCAGGCGCTGCGAAATTACCTGAAAGCCTACCTGAGACATTTAGGGGAGCTCTAAAACACTGTTCATTAACGCTCTGACAGCGTCTGACGCTTGCGTTTTGAAACAAACCTACTGTTTTAAACTCGCACCAAAAGCGTTATGACGCGGACATAAAAGCGGTTCAAAACCGACGGGGAGAATCGGAGCCGCCGCCTTTTCGCCGCCGCCCCTCAGCTGTTGACCCTCGGTGTGCCGGGTCGGCTGCGCTCTGACCGACTGGGAGCCGCTCCGTGAGTCGGTGTCCAGCTCATGGAGCCTGCTAACAACAGCGCTTAATTAACATAGTGTAGAGTCACACGGACCGGCTTTCACACTTTTCCAAAAGTGGAGCGTATGCCCATCTCACGATCGCGAATGTAGAGTCAATTGATTTCGGGTTTAAAATGCATTGTAACGTCATCATAAATGTGTGTGCACATGTTGGTGTTAAAATGGTGTTTTGTCTCCGCCGTGCAGACGAGTTAGAAGCTTTAAACTTTGAATTAAAACTGTCAGCAGCATCAAAATGTCTGGTTGGTTCATGTTCAGTTGTCAGAGTTGATATTCCAATCAGGCTTCAACCTCTGGTTCAGAAAAGTGAAGTCAAGCCTGAAGGTCCTTAAAGCTGCATTCTCTCTGCTGGCCACTAGGGGGTGTTTTCATGAATAATATGTCTTCATTGCATCTGCATACCTTTGAGTCTGCATGTGGGTCCTCCCTGCTGCTTCAGCCACCGTGACAACAATATTAGTTCATTTCATATAAAACTCAATAAACTCAACTGTATAGAAAGTGGTTCAAACTGGCTCCACCTTGACAGCAGAGACAGTCTGGTGTTGTAGTTCAGGCTCACATGTTCATGGAGTGACGTTCACAAACGTAGACTGACGTTTGCAACAGCATTTATAAACACCAGCTGGATTTATAAAACTATTAAAACATGGAACGGCAGGGAAAGATAAACAAGAGGTTTGGTTTTGATAAAAGTTTTGTTTTGTTCTTTTGCTGGCAAGTCGTTAGCAGCAGAAACAGTATTTCATCAGCCGTGTTAACAGATTAGTAGCAAACGTGTCTATTTAGGAATACATGAATATAAATAACTGAATATTTGGTGCATGTAAACGCATCATTGAAAGCTTCATAGGTAAACTTCTCAAAGTAGTTGAATCTGACCTGAGAGTTTCCAGTCGACAGTGTGGACTCTCCAGGCCAGCAGACAGCAGCTCCAGTCCTGAATCCTGCAGGTCGTTGTGACTCAGGTCCAGGTCTCTTAGACTGGAGGACTGGGAGCTGAGAACTGAGGACAGACCTTCACAGCTTCTCTCTGAGAGGTTACAGCCACTGAGTCTGAAGAGGAATCAGAAATTAGTGATGAAACAATTACAAACAACTGTTCATCCCCTCAGGTTCTAACTGACATTATTATCATAATGAAGTTAAATGATGTTTAACATGTTTGTTCATCAGGTTATTGTTGCAGCTGGGTGGTGTATTAGGCTCCATGGTGAGGTTAACGTCACACTGTGCCATCTGTTTATTTCTGTCTGAGTCTTCTTTCAAGACTCTCACGTGACTCCGTTTCACCAATCAAACGCAGCCAGGCAGTCACATGACAGCACACAAACTCTCCACGCCCGGTTATAGATAGAACTCTTTTAACGTTTTTTAATTCTAAATCCTTGTCATTCAGAGACAAATGTGCATAAATATGCAAGTGTATGTGCAATCATTTATGGAGGAGTCACAATATACCGCCCACTTTTTGAAATCCCCCCGACTTTTACCGTCTAACGTCAGTGAATCTGTCGATCCTATTTCACTTTCAGTTGTGAATCAGTTCATTTCTGAATGTTTCTGATGTGAGATTCTGTTTGTAGCTGCTCATCACTCAGATTCTTGTGGGTCGAGTCATTCTGATGTCGACAAAACTCAGAGAAGAGTTAGAATAAATGTCTTCGACATGACTATCGATCACTGTGTGTGTGTGTGTGTGTGTGTGTGTGTGTGTGTGTGTGTGTGTGTGTGTGTGTGTGTGTGTGGGTGTGTGTGTGTGTCGGTGAAACAGACAGAGAGGAGAGACGCTGGATGAAGCGGTGAGCTGTGTTTTTTCTTTTCTTTCAGCTGAGGTGACAAACGCTTCATGTTAGAGAAAGCATTGATTTTTATGTAACTGGGGGGGTTAGCTGCCCTTCCAACGTCTATGCCTCCTGGTAGTCTCTCAGATCACCAGGTGCGGGGCCACAATAATCAGAATTTACTCAGAATCTACTCAGTACTCCAGTAGTTTTTTCACTAAAAACTTTCTTACCTTTACTGTTAAGTAACTATTTAGAACTACTTTTTACTTCTTCACCTTTTACAGTTGGGAAAACCAATCAAATGGTTCAGAATGCAGATAGAACCTTGTAATTCCAAGATGGTTTATTGTTTTCTGAATGAAAAACTATATTTACAGAGCTTTGCTGGAGGCTTGGACCACCGGCAGCAGCCTCAGAAGAGCCTCCTCTGAAGCAGAGTATTCCTTCAGGTCAAACATGTCCAGATGTTTCTCTGATGACAGTAAGATGAAGACCAGAGCTGACCACTGAGCAGGAGACAGTTCATCGGAGGAGAGACGTCCTGAAGTCAGATACTGTTGGATCTCCTCCACCAGAGAACGATCATTCAGTTCATTCAGACAGTGGAACAGATTGATGCTTCTCTCTGGAGACAGATCCTCATTAAGCTTCTTCTTGATGTACTGGACTGTTTCCTGATTGGTCTGTGAGCTACTTCCTGTTTGTGTCAGCAGACCTCGTAGGTGTTTCTGATTGGTCTCTAGTGACAGACCCAGAAGGAAGCGGAGGAACAGGTCCAGGTGTCCGTTTGGACTCTGTAAAGCCTTGTCCACAGCTCTCTGGTGCAGATGTTTTGGTTTAGGTTTGTGTCTGGAGACTTTAAACAACGATGAGGTTGTTTGTTTTTCTGCCATCAGATTGACACCAGAGTTGACGAAGGTCAGATGGAAATGAAGAGCAGCCAGAAACTCCTGAACACTCGAAGCAGAACACCTGAGCTGCGTTTCAATAACGGTTTGAGTCGCCCTCGCTCACTTGCCCTAAGCACTTGCCCTCGGGGGAATCCCCGCCGCCATCTTAAGGGCTGTTCCAATTCCCTAAACAGCTGAAGTGAACTCCGTGAGATCGACCCTTGAGGGCTGAGTGATCGAGTGAACAACGATAGTCACTTCAGAGCTGTATATCACCCACAATGCATTGCAGTGGTGCACGAAAAATATGTCCATGCGGTGGCGATAATGAACCTCAAACACCATTGTCTGCTGTCTATTCACCACCAAGGAAAAAGAAGAAAGAAGAAAGTAGAAAATTAATTATATTTAATTCATTTTCTCAAATTGCTGAATTGAGTGGCTCAGAAGAGGAGTTAAGGTACTGCCATGTTTATATTGACCTTTGAACTCATGACTCTATTGGTCTTTGAAAAAGCAAAAAATGAAAACCTTGGTGGCTTTTTAAATCTCAAAATGCCAAATACCATAGAAGCATATCACACTCTTAGATATTACATTTACATTTAGGTCATTTAGCAGACGCTTTTGTCCAAAGCGACTTACAATAAGTAAAATAATAAGTAAGAATAAGATATGCTGGAATACACATTTAGCAGATAGCCAACAGTTTAATTTTTTAGTTTGACTACCTTATAAAATTCCCCTTCACATGGTATAAAACTAAAAGTTCACACAATCTGTCAGTAGCAGTTTGATGCAGAAAGAAGTTTATTATTTATTATTTACATTTAAAAAAAAAACATATTAACAAACAGGGTGGATGGTGTTAGGCAGAACGTCCTGCCTCCTCAGACTCCACAGGAACACTATCCAAATCTAAAAGAGGCAGAACATCACGTGGGACCAGATACTCGGCCATGTTGGGGAGTCCGGACACCACACAGCAGCTCAGAGCACTGCGGCCGATCCCCATGTCACAGACCTCGGACCACTCACCAGTGGTCACGTTGTAGCACTCCACGTTGGTGGAGGTGTCGATGAAGCCCCCGGCAACGAAGATCCGGTCATCGATGACTTCGATGCCGAAGTTGCTGCAAGGGGTCAACATGTGGGACACTTGGTTCCAGGTGTTGCTCCGAGGGTCGTAGACCTCCGCGCTGCTGAGAAATCCGTCGCCATCAAAGCCACCGACCTTTGGGAGGAAGAGGAAATGAAAAGGTCAAACGGAGATTGAACCAGTTTCTCTGAATCTACAAAAAACAACTGCTGATCAAATCTCTTCACCCTTCAGGTTATGTGTTATGTGAGGGTCAGCAGTGTTTCCTGGACTTACAGCATAGAGGCGGTCTGCATAAGTAATGACGCCGAGCCCACTGCGGGCGCAGGTCATGAGGCCGATGGTCGTCCACTGGTCGGTCTCTGGGTTGTAACACTCAGCCGTCTGCAGGGACTCGTTCCCATTGAAACCACCGCAAACGTAAACCTGGGAACAACAGGAAAGGACTTTAATAGGATTTAACAATGAAATGATTTAAGAATTAACACTTTTCTTGGCTTCTACTGGTAATAAATCATCTGAAATATCGCTACACAACTGTGAGATAATGTGAGAATTATGAGACCCACCTTGTTGTGGAGCGTCGTGGAGCTGGCGTCACTTCTAACCTCCTGCATGGATGAAATGAGACTCCACTGGTTTGTCTCGGGGTTATAGCGCTCTGCAGTGGAGAGTCGTTGATGCCCGTCGTACCCTCCCATGGCATAGATGCAACCGTTGAGTGTAGTGACGCTCACATAGCAGCGGCGGAAAAACATGGGCGACACCTCATGCCAGGTTTTTGAGCTGAGGTCGAACCTGCACACGCTGTTTAAACGCTCCAACCTGTCGAAGCCCCCAACGCAGTAGACGCTCCCGTTGAGGAAGGCGGTGCCATGGTAGGCACGAGGACGCTCCAGATGCTGGGTCAAGCTGATCCAGTCGTTGGTGTGGACGTTGTAGGCCTCGATGCCGGCAGTCGTATTGCCGCCACTCCAGCCTCCGATGGCCAGCAGGACGGCGTTTGGAATGCGAGGACGGGCGAGATGGTGGTAGACATCAGGCTGGTTTTGCATGACTTCTATGGCTTCCCTGACCATGCGCTGGCAGTCTGCGTTGTTATTCACCAGCTCATTAGACATCACACTGATCCTCATGTACTCTGTACCCATGGAGGCCAGCCGCACCTACAGAGAAAACAGGACAGAATGTTTGGATAGAAGTTCATGGATGGCAGTACTTTAGGCTGGTCCTTAACTGTAGAGGTGTCCCTACAGACTACTGTTCAGTCAGGATGAAACCACGGAGAAGAAATCATGTGACAGGAAGTCATCCTACCTTAGATAAGAGCACAGTGATGTGGTCTCTCCTATCTTCCAGTGCGTGGGCGATCCAGCGGAGGACGGCCTCATACACAGTCCTCTCGTCTCTCACTCTGAGGTCGTCTCTGTTCAGGATGGCACTGAGTTGCTGCACAGAGAGCTGCGGGAACTCTTCAGAGGAAACAAGCTCCTCAAAGTGGTCGACGATGAAGCTGTAGGCCTGGCGGTGCAGTTGGGGGCAGAAGCAGACGGCGGTGAACTGGAAGATGCCGATGCAGTTCTCTGGGCAGAGCTGGCTCTCCAGGAAGTCGCAGCACTTTTTCACAACTCCCATCACATTAAACTGATCGGCTGCTAGAAGCAGCTCCTGAACGTTGTCCTCCGTCACTGAAACAGAGCCGGTGTATGCAAAGTCGATGAGGAGCTGCATCATGTCAGGAGTCAGGCCGGGGATGTTGAAGACCTTCTTGTCTGAAGAAGACCAGCGTTGGAAGAGAGCTCTGTGGGTCAGGATGAAAACACAAAGAAGAAGAAAGAGAAACTGACGTCAGCTGTTCCTTCTTTGCTTCACACTAATAACTAGGATAAAAATATAGTGGGGCGCTTTTCAAAACAGCAGCAGAGTGTAATATGACTCATATCAAGGCTCCTCCCAGTTTACTTTAAACCACAACACTGATAAACCCAACACGCTGAATGACACACATGAAGTCTATTGAATAAATGACATCTGGAATGGAAATAGTGAATTATATGCATTTTGTAACAGATGTGTAACTTTTCTGAATGAACTCCATTCTAAAATCTGCTTTAAAGTACAGTAGTATGGAACTGAGAGACCAGCAGCTCAAATTCTACTTCACATTTTTAAAAAACAACAAAACAATAACACGTTTGCCAAACATCATAAATCCAACTTGAGTTGAGTCTACAACCGATGTACAAACTTCACATGTTGGAAGTTGATATGAGATGAATGGAAACAAGAAACCACATTTGAGATGATATCCAGTCAAGTCATTATATTTATAAAAACTATAGACAGACAGGGAAACTACACCACTGGTTGAATTCTGAATGATCCTTTCAAATATGTTACAAATATTCTCGTGGCCGTCTATCAGGTGTTTAATGTCCTCTTGTTTTTGTTTAAATCACAAATGCTCTATGAGCTTGTTACGTGTTGTGGCTGTTCTCTCAGACTTCACATCACTAATCAATCAATTTGCTGTTACTTTCTGCTCATTTGAAGGATATAAATTCACAAGTTTCCCCCCTAATATCAGATAATGTACTCACTCGAAGTAGAGGCTGCATCGACAGAGGAAGATCTTGTGGATTTTAAATTCCACGTCTTCAACAGTGATGACTGCGTCGCAAAACGTTCCCTCCAGACGTAAATCATTGAACCCTGAGTCAGGAAACAGGAAAGAAGAGTTGCGTTGATTGGCCATCTTGATTTGCTGATGATAGAGTTGTTGTCTCTGGTTGTTGGCTTGTGTGGAGATCAAGAGAGAGACTGGACACCTTCACAGATTTCACTTCTAGAATAGATGCTCATCACATCACTGTGATTTGTGATTGATGCAGAATGTTATTGTTCAAATGTAGTTTGTATGTGTTTAACTGCAGCTTCCATCAGTCAGACAGCAGGTGAAGGTTCACTAAGTGGCAGAACTCACACTGTATCATTTGTTTCAACTCTTGGGCCACTTTATTAACCATGACAACGGATGTTGCATTTATTTTTGGAGTTTTTCTCTACTTTTCAGAGGCCATCTTAGTGAACCTTCACCTCCTGTCTGACTGATAGAAGCTGCAGTTAAACACATACAAACTACATTTGAACAATAACATTCTGCATGAATCATAGATCACAGTGAAGTGATGAGCATCTATTCTAGAAGTGTAATCTGTGAAGGTGTCCAGTCTCTCTCTTGATCTCCACATAAACCAACAACCAGAGACAACAACAACTCTATCATCAGCAAATCAAGATGGCCAATCAACGCCACTCTTCTTTCCCGTTTCCTGCCTCAGGGTTCAATGATTTACGTCTGGAGGGAACGTTTTGCGACGCAGTCATCACTGTTGAAGACGTGGAATTTAAAATCCACAAGATCTTCCTCTGTCGATGCAGCCTCTACTTCGAGTGAGTACATTATCTGATATTAGGGGGAAACTTGTGAATTTATATCCTTCAAATGAGCAGAAAGTATCAGCAAATTGATTGATTAGTGATGTGAAGTCTGAGAGAACAGCCACAACACGTAACAAGCTCATAGAGCATCTGTGATTTAAACAAAAACAAGAGGACATTAAACACCTGATAGACGGCTACGAGAATATTTATAACATATTTGAAAGGATCATTCAGAATTCAACCAGTGGTGTAGTTTCCCTGTCTGTCTATAGTTTTTATAAATATAATGACTTGACTGGATATCATCTCAAATGTGGTTTCTTGTTTCCATTCATCTCATATCAACTTCCAACATGTGAAGTTTGTACATCGGTTGTAGACTTAACTCAAGTTGGATTTATGATGTTTGCCAAACGTGTTATTGTTTTGTTGTTTTTTAAAAATGTGAAGTAGAATTTGAACGGCTGGTCTCTCAGTTCCATACTACTGTACTTTAAAGCAGATTTTAGAATGTAGTTCATTCAGAAAAGTTACACATCTGTTACAAAATGCATATAATTCACTATTTCCATTCCAGATGTCATTTATTTAATAGGTTTCATGTGTGTCATTCAGCGTGTTGGGTTTATCAGTGTTGTGGTTTAAAGTAAACTGGGAGGAGCCTTGATATGAGTCATATTTCACTCTGCTGCTGTTTTGAAAAGCGCCCCACTATATTCTTATCCTAGTTATTAGTGTGAAGCAAAGAAGGAACAGCTGACGTCAGTTTCTCTTTCTTCTTCTTTGTGTTTTCATCCTGACCCACAGAGCTCTCTTCCAACGCTGGTCTTCTTCAGACAAGAAGGTCTTCAACATCCTTGGCCTGACTCCTGACATGATGCAGCTCCTCATCGACTTTGCATACACCGGCTCCGTTTCAGTGACGGAGGACAACGTTCAGGAGCTGCTTCTAGCAGCCGATCAGTTTAATGTGATGGGAGTTGTGAAAAAGTGCTGCAACTTCCTGGAGAGCCAGCTCTGCCCAGAGAACTGCATCGGCATCTTCCAGTTCACCGCCGTCTGCTTCTGCCCTGAACTGCACCGCCAGGCCTACAGCTTCATCGTCGACCACTTTGAGGAGCTCGTTTCCTCTGAAGAGTTCCCGCAGCTCTCTGTGCAGCAACTCAGTGCCATCCTGAACAGAGACGACCTCAGAGTGAGAGACGAGAGGACTGTGTATGAGGCCGTCCTCCGCTGGATCGCCCACGCACTGGAGGGAAGGAGAGACCACATCGCTGTGCTCTTGTCTAAGGTAGGATGACTTCCTGTCACATGATTTCTTCTCCGTGTTTTCATCCTGACTGAACAGTAGTCTGTAGGGACACCTCTAGAGTCAAATCATTTGTCCTGCCCTGAAATGTTGCTTTCATGCTTCATATTGCTCTCACTGTCAACAAATACCATGAAGAGACCAAAACCGACACTAAAATAATCCTGCTGTCAAGTCTGTGGATCCAAAACAGAATACAGCTTATAATGATGACATTCTGAATAGATTTGGTTCAGTAGGATAAAAGGACCGGCCTAAAGTACTGCCGTCCATGAACTTCTATCCAAACATTCTGTCCTGTTTTCTCTGTAGGTGCGGCTGGCCTCCATGGGTACAGACTACATGAGGATCAGTGTGATGTCTAATGAGCTGGTGAATAACAACGCAGACTGCCAGCGCGTGGTCAGGGAAGCCATAGAAGTCATGCAAAACAAGCCTGATGTCTACCACCATCTCGCCCGTCCTCGCCTTCCAAACGCCGTCCTGCTGGCCATCGGAGGCTGGAGTGGCGGCGATCCGACTGACAGCATCGAGGCCTACAACGTCCACACCAACGACTGGATCAGCTTGACCCAGCATCTGGAGCGTCCTCGTGCCTACCATGGCACCGCCTTCCTCAATGGGAGTGTCTACTGCGTTGGGGGCTGCGACAGGTTGGAGTGTTTCAACAGCATGTGCAGGTTCGACCTCAGCTCAAAAACCTGGCATGAGGTGTCGCCCATGTTTTTCCACCGCTGCTATGTGAGCGTCACTACACTCAACGGGTGCATCTATGCCATGGGAGGGTACGACGGGCATCAACGACTCTCCACTGCAGAGCGCTATAACCCCGAGACAAACCAGTGGAGTCTCATTTCATCCATGCAGGAGGTTAGAAGTGACGCCAGCTCCACGACGCTCCACAACAAGGTGGGTCTCATAATTCTCACATTATCTCACAATTGTGTAGCGATATTTCAGATGATTTATTACCAGTAGAAGCCAAGAAAAGTGTTTAATCGTTAAATCCTATTAAAGTCCTTTCCTGTTGTTCCCAAGTTTATGTTTGCGGTGGTTGCAATGGGAACGAGTTCCTGCAGACGGCTGAGTGTTACAACCCAGAGACCGACCAGTGGACGACCATCGGCCTCATGACCTGCGCCCGCAGTGGGATTGGCATCGTTAATTATGCAGACCGCCTCTATGCTGTAAGTCCAGGAAACACTGCTGACCCTCACATAGAGATTCAGAGAAACTGGTTCAATCTCCGTTTGACCTTTTCATTTCCTCTTCCTCCCAAAGGTCGGCGGCTTTGATGGCGCCAGCTGTCTCCGCAGCGCGGAGGTCTACGACCCTCAGAGCAACACCTGGAACCAAGTGTCCCACATGTTGACCCCTCGCAGCAACTTCGGCATCGAAGTCATCGATGACCGGATCTTCGTTGCCGGGGGCTTCAACAGCATCACCACCTCCACCAACGTGGAGTGCTACAACGTGACCACTGGTGAGTGGTCCGAGGTCTGTGACATGGGGATCGGCCGCAGTGTTCTGAGCTGCTGTGTGGTGTCCGGACTCCCCAACATGGCCGAGTATCTGGTCCCACGTGATGTTCTGCCTCTTTTAGATTTGGATAGTGTTCCTGTGGAGTCTGAGGAGGCAGGACGTTCTGTCTAACACCATCCACCCTGTTTATTAATATGTTTTTTTTTAAATGTAAATAATAAATAATAAACTTCTTTCTGCATCAAACTGCTACTGACAGATTGTGTGAACTTTTAGTTTTATACCATGTGAAGGGGAATTTTATAATGTAGTCAAACTAAAAAATTAAACTGTTGGCTATCTGCTAAATGTGTATTCCAGCATATCTAAGAGTGTGATATACTTCTATGGTATTTGGCATTTTGATATTTAAAAAGCCACCAAGGTTTACATTTTTGGCTTTTTCAAAGACCAATAGAGTGATGAGTTCAAAGGTCAATATAAACATGGCAGTACCTTAACTCCTCTTCTGAGCCACTCAATTCAGCAGTTGTAGTAAAATCATACTTCTCGCATTCATTCTTCTCATCTGAAAGTACATAAAGCAAAAGTAAAATGCATACAAATGAGTAAGTCTTAATATACAACAGGTTTGGCTATTATATAATACATGTGTAACCAGCATGAAAAATCAGGTTACTAAACCTATATTTGTCATTTAGACAGTTCTACTAAACCCCCAGTAGATGGCAGTATTCCCCTGCTAGTGTTTGTATCCGGCGTGAACCTAGGTCAGGTATCGCGTGAAGTCTGCAGCTGAGAGCAGACGCCATTTTCTCTCAAGGCATAAGCCAGACCGAGGGAGTCGGTAGCTAAAACAAAAAAAACACGACGCAAAGAGTAGCAGGAAGCTGCGGATAACGGCAGAGACGTCCGCAGGCAGACCCGATAAGCCGTGAGCCGACGAGGAAAAACCCCCTTTGTGAAGTAAAATGCATGAGACTCCGGTGAGTTAGCACACAGTTAGCTTCTAGTTCGGTAGCCGTTCAGATGGAAAAAAATACATTTATTGTGCTATTAACTTGGGTTATGATGGTCTATGTTGCTTAAAATATGCCATATGATGCCTTCCAATGTTTTTCTGTTACTTTTGTGCAATTTCTACCGTAGTTTATCGTTTGTAAAAAGATCGCTAGCTTGAAATGCTAAAGCTACTAGCAACCGCGACATGCTAACTGCTAGGTTGGGATGCTATTTTGTCCATTGTTTTATGCTTAGTAATGCTAGTCGCCATGCTAATCGATAAGCTAAGGCTAATTTTCCATGCGGTTTACATTGAGAACATGCAGTTTAATCATTTTTTATGCCACTCGCACTGTTTATTTGTGTTATTAGCCACTGCAAATGGTAACAGCACCATTCTGGTGTGGTATATTTCATTTATTGATGAAGAAAAATGCACTTTTGTGTATAAAAACTGTAATTCATTTTATGTTCAAGAGTTAAATATTAAAAAGGTGAATTAAAATAGTTCAAAACTGATGATAAAGGATAAATAGAGGTTTAAAAAGATGCATAAACTGTGTCTGTTAAAAATATCATTGTTAACATGATAATTCATGAATAATTGATTTCATTTATGGTCAAAACTAATTGTTTTAAGTCATAATAATTAATTTAATGTGTTCTAATGTATTTCCTAAATTTTGGTGAACCTAGAAAACAATGAGATCTCATAAGAAATATAGACAGAATCAGATGAAGTTTCTTATACCTATGCACTTTCTGTGTAGGTTTTTTTTTTTTTCTTTGCTAGTCTGAACTGAGAAACAGAGAGAACGAGACAAACAAGATGGCGAGCCCAGCCCAACGCTTCTGAGGACGAGACGAACGAGATGGCGAGCCCAGCCATTCTGAGAGCGAGAGAGAAAGTTGGAGAAGCAGTGTGGCCAGCTGCAGAACCTACCTACCTCAACGACTCCGGATCATCTGAATCTCACACATTGAGAGCAGATAAGATATACACACACACTTCTCACCTACCCGGGTAGTAGTAATAAAAGAAACTGAAGACAAGGAAACTCAATTGACATTAGGTGCGTTTCCATCAGCTGTTTAGATGCGCATCTAGATGTATCGCATCGGAAAATGATGATGGAAACGCCGTGATTCGCATTAAAATCCCCTGATTCGCACAAAATGAAATACGCTCGCTATGGCCGGGTTTTGGTTGATTCGAATGGGATGGAAACAGCTGTATGCGAATCAAGTGTGACGTAGCGCACTTTCACCCCGACTACTTCCGGTGTTTGACATTTAAATAGAGACCTCAACCACGCCGAACTGTCGGGACTCTCACCGTCAGAGCTTGCTGAAAAGCCCTCGGACATCGGTCAAACACCGGCCCGCCCAGCCCCACGCGAGTCCACACAGGCGGACTCTCCGTCGAACGCGAAACGCCAAGACGCGCAGCACGCAAACCAGCCGGGAGACAGACAGCTGAACACGGCCGAACTCGGGCCACTTGTGCCCACAAGGCTTTGTGAAAAGCCCATGCACCTCACCCAAGCACCGGCCGGCTGCCGGTGACGACGGAATGTTTACAGGCTGGTTGCCATGCCAACCCGCGGAAAATCTCGCGTGACTTAGAAAACTCGCGCGAATTTGTAGTTTTCACCAAAGTCCGTTCTTTTGATGGAAACACACATGATTCGAATTTCTTTTAATGCGCATTTCCCAGTAATTCGAATCACTTTGGATGGAAACATGGCTACTGACACTCAGAACACACATTGGATACCCCTCAACGGAACACACAAGAACGCTGAGCAGGAGTGCTCAGTGTCCCAGGACTCTTTTCTTTTCTTTTCTTTTATTCTTTTCTGGCGCCTTATTATTTTGAAAAAGGGAACAACCAAGTTGTTTATGTTTATTATTTTATTTCTCATCGATATTAAAATATCACCTGTTCAAACCACTCCTCTTTTTGAGTCATTCACCTAACTCCTACCGAACCTAGGGATGTGAGTATCCATTAATCAGGATTAAAGGTGCTACACATGTTTTATATTAGCGGACATCATCTTGGATGCCAACAGTCAACAATAAACTGAGGCTATTGAATGACAATATTTTAATTTTTATTGCATATGATATGATTTTGTGAGGAAGGGGCGGGACTAAATAAGCTTTTTGCTTCCTCCTGTTCCCTCTAGAATATATTTTGTTTTTTTCCGGCTGAGACTGTTTATTTGTGTTGTGCTTCTGACATTTAGTTACTTTAAATTTTATGGTTATTTGTTGTTGTTGTTTGCGATAAAAACCAAATAATAAAACAGTCACCCCAAAATACACACACAAGCAAAACTGATAATATAGCAGGCTAGAAATTACCTAACATACATAAGAGACAGAGAGAGATATTTAAAAGTTGAAAAATTAAGAAATGTCCGTATGTATGTGTTGACAATTACGTTCATATATGACAGCCATCTCCAATTAGCGGCCCGCGGGCCAAATCCGGCCCGCAAGAGCAAAGTGTCCGGCCCGTGCGGACCCAGTGACTAACTAATAACCTGCCATAAGGTGAAATAAAGAGTCGGTAAAGTTGAAAATATATTCACAGATTCGGGATCAATAAATCTGAAGAGAAACGTTTTCAAACACAAAAGATGCCTCTTTCCCACCGTAATATCATAGACTACAAGCTAAAAGGACCAAAACCCAGATTTTTTACATAAATAAGCTGTCCTCCGGTCTGGACGGAGAACATTGATCTCTATGTGCAGCCGTGCGAGTGCGCAGGGACCGTCTGCAAATTACAAGACAACAGCAAGACGCTGCAAACAAAAATCATTAACTCCACTATTATACAATATTGTTTTCCTCTTGTGCACCACTTGCTGTAGTGCTGTTGTTTTTTGTTGTTGATCAAAATATTCTCCAGGGGCATTCAAATAAATAAATCGTTGATATTGGACTTATTTTCTTTCAAGTGTACATTTTTTTATCTGTCCCTCAACACAGGCTATGACTACTACTACTATCTGCTACTACAACCAACTACCACTGGTAGTACTAATCATTACAATCATAATACTTCAAATAATAGCAGCAACAATAATAACATTTGCACATAAAACAATGTTTAGTGGTCCAATGAAAAAAATAACAGACAATTTGGCCCTCGACATGGCAACCTGGACATAATTTGGCCCTCAGTGAAAACTAATTGGGGAACCCTGTCGTAGGCCTTCATGAAGTCCAAACATCGAATCTCTGCAGAGTGGTCAGAGCGGTTGAGAGACAGACGCCGTTTCTCAATATGCGTTCTTCTCTGTACTTCTGTTCTTGTGGACTTGAGAAACGTCATCAGCGTCGGACCGAGTACTGTTCCAATTCAAAGTTCGCATCTGGCCAAGTACGGTCAAATACCCCGGATGTGTTCTTGCCCCGCCCATTTCACCGAGGATGCATCGGAGGAGACTTGTGTGGACTTTGGGCAGTTACGTATCCCAGAATGCATTTCAATAAAGCAATGGCGGAGGAGAAGACGCACAATTGTTAACGTTAGAAGTTTTGAAATTCTACTGTTTTGGGGTGAATAAATGTTTTTATGTATTTTTGCGGGAATGTCATTTTTACAACTTCAAATCGGTGCTGTGGGTGATTTATTACTGTAGCACGTAGTTTTTATTCCGACGTTTTCGCCGCTAACGGCTATCACGGCTAGCTACCTCGCTAGCCACTAGCAAGTTGGCCCGGGCACTTAGCATTACTGCTACCCCGCTGATGACTGCCTTGTCCCGGCGTGACCCTCTGAAATCTGACGCTGGTCTTGTATGATTGTAGTGTGGTAAAGCAATGCTGTTTTCTGTGCGTCTAAAAGGCAGACTTTGGTCTCTGAACGAAACACTTTAGGCTGTGATATCGGACTAATCGGTCCGTTTTAAGGGAGGGTTTTTATATTTTTATACAACTATAACGTTATACTAAAGCGTTTTGTCGTGTTTACGTAATCCGCCCGTATTCCCGGTTGTTCCCAAACATTTATATTCATATTTGTATAAAAAGAAAACATCATATTATATCCTCATATAATATATAATAAAATAGTTGTTTTTTATAGTGTTTATTTTATTTTAACCAGTGAAAATAACCGGAAGTTGAACGCCGTCAACCGGCAAAAACGATGACGTCATCAAGTACGTTCCTGTTCCAAATGCAGAAAAACACCGTTCTCCCGTCCTCCCGTACCCCGGGAGTTCGTTCTTCCAACTGAACTCCGCAAGTCTAGACTCCCGGAGTTCCCGAGTTCGAACTTGGCGTACTGGGTATTGAGAAACGGCCAGAGTTAAATGGCGGAAGATGAGAGTGACGTTGTGGCTAGCTTGATAGCATCGCCTTTTTCAAGGCGGCCTTTCACAGGAAAAACTTCAAATAATAGAAAACGGAAGACCAACTCCAGAACTGGAATTAAAAGAAAAGGTTAAGAAAGTGAAAAGGCATTTCAAGACCGAAAATTATCAGCGATATCCGTGGATGACGGGCTGTAAGAAAACAAACAGGCTGTACTGCTGGAGTTGCTTACTTTTTACAACTGACAAGTCATCCACCTGGGTCAGCGGCGGATTTGTCAGCCTTACAAATCTGACAAAGTCAGCCCACCGACATCAAGATTCTGCGGCACACCTGCAAACTTTTGGGGACACAAGAGTTGATCTTCAGCTAGATGAGCAGCGCCGTAATCATACTACGGCCCACAACAAGGTCAGGCAGAACAGAGAGATCCTGAAACGTCTCATCAATGTCGTCACATTTCTTGGAAAGCAAGAGCTGGCATTTCGAGGACATGATGAGAGTAAAGATTCCGAAAACAAGGGGAACTACTTGGAGTTTCTGGAGTTTTTGGCGGAGTATGACAGCCCTATGCGCTGTCATCTGGATTCGGCCACTGTTTTCATCGGCACCTCCAGCAAAATTTAGAATGACCTGATTCAATCGGTGGCAGATGTAATGACCGAAGCAATGAGGGAGGAGGTGAGGAACACGCCTTTTGTCTCCGTTATGGTAGACGAGACAATTGACGTCAGTAACACTGCTCAGATGTCATATGTCCTGCGTTACACCACTGACGGTGCTGTCAAGGAGCGCTTTTTCCAGTTTGGTGATGTCAGTGGTGATAAGCGCGCAGAAGCCATAGCTCGTCAAGTTTTGGACTTTCTGGAGGACTGTGCCTGCACCAATAAGGTAATTGCCCAGTG
This sequence comes from Eutrigla gurnardus, assembly GCF_963514095.1. Taxonomy (NCBI): domain Eukaryota; kingdom Metazoa; phylum Chordata; class Actinopteri; order Perciformes; family Triglidae; genus Eutrigla; species Eutrigla gurnardus. The sequence goes on along the minus strand of NC_139930.1, from coordinate 11,455,125 downwards.
TTACGATGGAGCTGCAGTCATGGCCTCTGGACTGAATGGGGTCCAAGCTAAAGTCAAAGAAAAAATACCACAAGCTCTCTTCGTTAACTGTTATGCGCACTCTCTGAACCTCGTCATGTCTCAAAGTGCTGCCAAAATCAAAGAGTGCAAAGTTTTTTTCTCCCACCTAAGTGGCCTCGCAGCCTTTTTCACAAGGTCAGCCAAACGCACGAAACTCCTGGATGAAATATGCCAGCGAAGACTGCCTAGAGTGACTCCAACACGGTGGAACTTTTCATCACGTTTGGTTTGCACTGTGTATGAGCAGAGAGAAGAACTCTTGGAGTTCTTTGAATTCATTGTTGACAACCACAATGATTTTGATGATGATGCTGTACACAGCGCTGATGGATACACTGCACTGCTGACGGGCTTCGAGTTCTGCTTTCTCCTCGCCACATTCAACTCTGTGTTCGCCTACTCCGACGTGCTCTTTGGGATCTTGCAGAATAAGGAGTATGACATGCAGTTCTGTTTGTCCAGCATTGAGGACTTTTGCAGCACCACAGAGAGAGAAAAGGCCACATTTGACTCCATCTATGAGGACACTGTGCGCAAAGTCGGGGTTCCCAGCGGGCGCAGGGCACGGAGAGTTGGAGATGTGCGCGCAGCGTACCAGCACCTGCACAGTGAAATCCTGGACAACATTCTCGCTCAGCTGAGGAACAGATTCAAGGATCATGAAAAACTCATGTTCCTGGCCCTTCTGGACCCCAAGAAGTTTGCCTCATACAGAGAAAACTTCCCCAACTCTGAGTTTCAGAGCCTCGCGGAAAACTACGGGCTGCATTTTGACCTCCCCAGGCTCAAGACTGAACTGACGGTCATGTACAACATGGCAAACTTCGAGGCAAGGAGCCCACCAGACCTGCTGCACTTTCTGACTCTTAAAGAGCTGACTGAGAGCATGCCGCAGCTGTATCGCCTCACCTGCCTGGTGCTGACCATCCCCGTGTCCACCTCCTCCGTGGAGCGGTCTTTCTCGGCTCTGAAGCGCATCAAGACGCACGCCAGGAACAGTACTGGACAGAATCGCCTGGGAGCTTTGGCACTGATGTCCATAGAGAAAGGACTTCTTTTGGAGCTCAAATCAAAGGACAAACTTTATGACGCCGCCATCGCCCACTTCACAAAGAAAGGTCTTTGAAAAAGCAAAAAATGAAAACCTTGGTGGCTTTTTAAATCTCAAAATGCCAAATACCATAGAAGCATATCACACTCTTAGATAATACATTTACATTTAGGTCATTTAGCAGACGCTTTTGTCCAAAGCGACTTACAATAAGTAAGATAATAAGTAAGAATAAGATATGCTGGAATACACATTTAGCAGATAAGAGCCAACAGTTTCATTTTTTAGTTTGACTACCTTATAAAATTCACCTTCACATGGTATAAAACTAAAAGTTCACACAATCTGTCAGTAGCAGTTTGATACAGAAAGAAGTTTATTATTTATTATTTACATTTTTAAAAACACTGTAATAAACAGGGTGGATGGTGTTAGACAGAACGTCCTGACTCCACAGGAACACTATCATAAACATCATCAACATCATCAACAATCATCAACTAATCATGTGACAGGAAGTCATCCTACCTTAGACAAGAGCACAGCCATGTGGTCTCTCCTTTCCTCCAGTGAGTGGGCGATCCAGCGGAGGACGGCCTCATACACAGTCCTCTCGTCTCTCACTCTGAGGTCGTCTCTGTTCAGGATGGCGCTGAGTTGCTGCACAGAGAGCTGCGGGAACTCTTCAGTGAAAACGAGCTCCTCAAAGTGGTCGACGATTAAGCTGTAGGCCTGGCGGTGCAGTTCGGGGCAGAAGCAGACGGCGGTGAACTGGAAGATACCGATGCAGTTCTCTGGGCAGAGCTGGCTCTCCAGGAAGTCGCAGCACGTTTGAATGACGCCCATCCCATTGAACTGATCGGCTGCTAGAAGCAGCTCCTGAACATTGTCCTTGAACATAAAATGAATTACAGTTTTTATACACAAAAGTGCATTTTTCTTCATCAATAAATGAAATATACCACACCAGAATGGTGCTGTTACCATTTGCAGTGGCTAACAACACAAATAAACAGTTCGAATGGCATAAAAAATGATTAAACTGCATCTTCTCAATGTAAACCGCATGGAAAATTAGCCTTAGCTTAGCGATTAGCATGGCGACTAGCATTACTAAGCATAAAACAATGGACAAAATAGCATCCCAACCTAGCAGTTAGCATGTCGCGGTTGCTATTAGCTTTAGCATTTCAAGCTAGTGATCTTTTTACAAACGATAAACTACGGTAGAAATTGCACAAAAGTAACAGAAAAACATTGGAAGGCATCATATGGCATATTTTAAGCAACATAGACCATCATAACCCAAGTTAATAGCACAATAAATGTATTTTTTTCCATCTGAACGGCTACCGAACTAGAAGCTAACTGTGTGCTAACTCACCGGAGTCTCATGCATTTTACTTCACAAAGGGGGTTTTTCCTCGTCGGCTCACGGCTTATCGGGTCTGCCTGCGGACATCTCTGCCGTTATCCGCAGCTTTCTGCTACTCTTTGCGTCGTGTTTTCTTTGTTTTAGCTACCGACTCCCTCGGTCTGGCTTATGCCTTGAGAGAAAATGGCGTCTGCTCTCAGGTGCAGACTTCACGCGATACCTGACCTAGGTTCACGCCGGATACAAACACTAGCAGGGGAATACTGCCATCTACTGGGGGTTTAGTAGAACTGTCTAAATGACAAATATAGGTTTAGTAACCTGATTTTTCATGCTGGTTACACATGTATTATATCATAGCCAAACCTGTTGTATATTAAGACTTACTCATATGTATGCATTTTACTTTTGCTTTATGTACTTTCAGATGACAAGAATGAATGCGAGAAGTATGATTTTACTACAACTGCTGAATTGAGTGGCTCAGAAGAGGAGTTAAGGTACTGCCATGTTTATATTGACCTTGGAACTCATGACTCTATTGGTCTTTGAAAAAGCAAAAAATGAAAACCTTGGTGGCTTTTTAAATCTCAAAATGCCAAATACCATAGAAGCATATCACACTCTTAGATATTACATTTACATTTAGGTCATTTAGCAGACGCTTTTGTCCAAAGCGACTTACAATAAGTAAGATAATAAAACATTTTTTTTTTTTGTGATCAAATTTTTTTATTGATTAACTGAGATTATCAAGATACAACACATATTTTACATAACATAACAAAACAAATGCAAACTGCAAAATTGCTTAAATCATAAAAGCCACCAAATTAACCAAAAAACTTAAGCCAATACATTAACTAAAAAAATAAAAAATAAAACAGACAAAACAAACAAAAAGTAAGATAATAAGTAAGAATAAGATATGCTGGAATACACATTTAGCAGATAAGAGCCAACAGTTAAATTTTTTTGTTTGACTACCTTATAAAATTCCACTTCACATGGTATAAAACTAAAAGTTCACACAATCTGTCAGTAGCAGTTTGATACAGAAATAAGTTTATTATTTATTATTTACATTTTTAAAAAACACTGTAATAAACAGGGTGGATGGTGTTAGACAGAACGTCCTGCCTCCTCAGACTCCACAGGAACACTATCCAAATCTAAAAGAGGCAGAACATCACGTGGGACCAGATACTGGGCCATGTTGGGGAGTCCGGACACCACACAGCAGCTCAGAGCACTGCGGCCGATCCCCATGTCAGAGACCTCGGACCACTCACCAGTGGTCACGTTGTAGCACTCCACGTTGGTCTAGGTGTCAGTGCTGTTGAAGCCCCCGGCAACGAAGATCCGGTCATCGATGACTTCGATGCCGAAGTTGCTGCGAGGGGTCAACATGTGGGACACTTGGTTCCAGGTGTTGCTCCGAGGGTCGTAGACCTCCGTGCTGCTGAGAAATCTGGCGCCATCACAGCCGCCGACCTTTGGGAGGAAGAGGAAATTAAAAGGTCAAACGGAGATTGAACCAGTTTCTCTGAATCTACAAAAAACAACTGCTGATCAAATCTCTCTCTCTGTTTTGTGAGGGTCAGCAGTGTTTCCTGGACTTACAGCATAGAGGCGGTCTGCATAAGTAATGACGCCGAGCCCACTGCGGGCGCAGGTCATGAGGCCGATGGTCGTCCACTGGTCGGTCTCTGGGTTGTAACACTCAGCCGTCTGCAGTGACTCGTTCCCATTGAAAACACCGCAAACGTACACCTGGGAACAACAGGAAAGGACTTTAATAGGATTTAACAATTAAATTGTTGAAATTTTTTTGTACCCTTTACATTGGAATGCATGAATCTGGTGCACTTTGAGAGGAGAATATGCACTTAAATCCTATTCAAACAGTCCTGTGTATTACTGTAGATGGGATTATTGGTGTTGTAACTTTGCCTTTTGTGTCTTCATTTACAGATTTTTATATTTTTGTATAGTAATATTTAACAAAAAATGCCACATTAGCTATGTTACATATATACATTGTGCACAGTGCATCCCTTAAGAGCTTGTACCAGCCTTTTAACCTCTGAGCCCTAAGCCATTTTTGAGATGTTTTGGTTCGCCTGGATTTATTCTCTTATTAAGATTGCATTCATCACCCTTATAATGCATAGCTGTCAAGCTATCATTTATTTGGGTCACAACCTGGACTATCAGAATATGTGTGCTGCAGTGATGTCGTTTGAATGAAGGAAATTATCAATTAGACAGTAAAAAAAAGCAAATAATATCTCACAATTATTTATTGATATGACACAAAAAAGGCAAATTGATTAAGCTTGTTATTGCTTAAAACACTTCTTCTTAGTCTTGGGAGTCAAAAAGTGATGAGAAAATTATAAAATAAATATAAGTTATACATAATAGAAACTATTCATGATCTTTTAAGAAGTCCTTAGGTTTTTTCCCTGCATTTATGCTAATGACCACATGCTTACAGGCGATTAGCATAAATCCCTAACTAAAATACGCGATGAAAACGGATTTTATATGGCAATAAAGAACAACATCGGATCTAACAGTATGGATTCATTTTTCAAAGTTCCCGAAAATACCTAGGCTATATGCCGTTTATAGATACAATAAAATGATTGGGCTCAGAGGGTTTTTAACACTGGTGGTCATGTAGCGACACATTTTAGCAACTTACTTTCTCTCTCTCTCTCTCTCTGTCTGTCTCTCTCTCTCTCTCTGTCTGTCTCACTCTTTCCTTCTTTCTTCGATCTTCCGCTTCACTCACTACTGCTAGAATCAATGTAACTTTGCAACCGTGTAGGGTAGCCTACTGCCAACAACTGCCACACTCGCTGTGAATTTTTCTTCTTTGATGTTGGTTACGTGACGATGTGCCGCGTGCTGCGCAATTGACGTTACGCGCTGTACATTTTCTAAAAGGAGCTACGTAAAAAAAAAAAAAAACATTTTTTTTTTTTATTTTTTTTTTAAAGGATTTTTATTGCAGCGGCGGAGAAAATTCAGCAGCGGCGGCGCGCTGCTGAATTTCACCCTGTGACGCTGCAGACACAGACACCGAGGCTCATTTCATCACCATGGACAGCGCTATGAAATCACGGCGCATTACAAATCATTCACACATTGACAAATAAAGTTGGTAATGCAAATGTAGCCCTGTATAAAATTCATATAGGTTACAGTGCATAAAAATTTAGTAAAAAATATAAGTTGTTTTTCAAATAATTCATAATATAAAAAGGAAAAAGTTCATGATAAATACAGTTTGAGGTATTTAAAATGTTGAAAATAAGTGCTGTATAAAAGTATAGCTCTAATCTACAGTTTAATAAAATAGATTATTTACAGTTCAAAAGGGTAAATAAAATATTAAGGTCTTTAAGTTAATTTGAATTGATAACATAACTGATCTGAGATGATGAAAGCAGTGTTTACGTGCGTAACCTAACCTGTTACCTGTCATGTGTCAATCATTTAATTTCTGTTTTGTCTTTGGTTGTTATCGAGCTCAAGAGCCAATCAGAATGTATTCGCTGTGTAAGGGGCGGGGCTAATTGGTGCACGTTATTGCGATGCGTAGGAGCATGCGGCAGGAGAGACACTATCGAACAGAAAGCTATCGTCCGGAGTTCAGAGTGGGAAACATTGAGGAGTTATCGAGGTCGACTACCCTTGGTCCTGTTATTGCTTTTCTATGTGACTCGCTGAAGGTGAATATAATGTATATGCCATGATGTATTGAGCTGTAACTTAATGTTGTAGTGGAAAAGACCGGAGTGTAATGCATTTAGCCACCCGCTAACTAGCGTAGCATCCCGTGTTTTGCTAGCATAAACTTCAGCGTGTTGCTGATTTCTAAATGCTAAACTGGGCTAACGTTAAATCAATATGATATAGAGTGATGATATTATGGCTCAACGGAGTTCATGTAATTAAAGGAGACGGACGCTGTGAAGAGAGAGAGAGATTGAGACGGTTGCTGGTGGATGGACCCTGCTGTTTTATTCTTCCCGGGATTTTCGTTGTGAGCTGCTGTGTGATTGGACTAGTGACTGCCATCATCCCCATTTGTGACTGCCTTGCCTTTATTCCCCCCGGCTATCCCCTTTGACCCTCATTTGGATCCGTGAGTATCGAACCAACATGACAATGCACGTGCTTTTATTTTCTGCTCTTGACCGAGTGAAGCGGCCATAACAGTTTTAAGGCCTCACCGCACCCGATTGTCATCACAGGCCTGCAACAGAGTTTTGAGTTGATCTTTTTTGGTTTGGGCCCACATGTGATAAATGTGAATGTGTTTAAGTTTGTAGGGATTGTTTTTTTGTTTTGTGTATCAGAAACCTGTGAAAGGTAGAGATTTTATTTAATTACTAAAGTAAATTAAAGGGAACATTGAGAGTACATGAGGGGTGCAGTCGAATAGTCTTTTTTGCTTAAAAAGGTTCCTAACTGAAGAAGTGACCCGGAAGTAAACAAGTGGCCGCCATGATAAGAGCCGTTCGGATTCTCAAAATGCATAGGAAAGGAGCTCCAATGCTTCCTTTCAGACCTCCTTTAGCATAGGATGCAACGGACCTTCCTATGCGAAAGGAAAGGAGATTACGCCGACCCACAATTCTTTGCGAGAGCAACATTTAAAGTGCCGCACACCTCGGCCGTTAATGAAAACAAACGATATGTGCATTTACATATTTAACAATGACTTTCATGCAGACATATAGTAATTGGAATAGTGATAATAAATGTGTGGACAGTGATAAACATTGAAGGTTTTTTTTAAATGTATTTCAATCATGTTACAAATGTTTGACAAAAACGAAACTAAAACCACAAATGAAAAGTAAATAAAACAACGGTCAAACAGAAAGGAGGAGCTGCTGGACTGAAGCCGGTCAGTGAACCAGCTGTTTATAAAACCAACATGTGGAGAAGTGGACGATGCGCTTTTTGTAGTCCATTATTGTAGTTTCTCCAGCGCAGACGCACGTCAATCGCCGGTGCCGATCATCAGCTGTCAATCATCAGCGGCCGCGTTATAATGAAGTACCTTAGTGAAAGTCCGGTCGGATTCTCTGAGCACCGCGGTCGACTATTCCTAAGTCCTTTTGAGTTCTCCTATCGCCTTTCCTTAACCCCGTGACGTTTTCCCCAGAGGTCAAGGAATAGGAGATAGGAATAGGAGTTAGGACCTTATTTTTTGACTATTCGACTGCACCCATGGTACAGGTTTAAAGCAATTAAAGGGACCCTGTATTTTATTTTTGCATTTAAAAAATTCTCATTTACATACCTGTTGTGCATTTATTTTATTTTTATATTTCACTTCCTGAGAGAAGAGCTAACACCAATTTTATTTATTTATCCCTTGTAAATAAACACCTGTGAAGGTTTTGTCTCTAAAACACAGTTGTGGTGGTCGTTGAAATTTAATTAGTAAACCTTGAGAAAATTTAGATTAATTTAAGATATTTTCCTGAGATCCTAATAATAATTTTTCCCTGTTTCGGTACGAACTCAAGCCCAGTCTTATTTTAGTAAATAGTTTATTATCCTCAAACTAGAGATCTGGGTTACACATGATTAACAAATCAACACTAATCATCACATTTGCCTACAATGAAGGGAAATGGATCAATAAAATATATTGTATCATAATAATCAAGATATGGATAAAAGGGTAGGAAATCAATGGGGGGGGGGGGGATCCTAAATCAAACAATCTTTTTTCAATGTCCTCCTGATGACTGTTCAAATGTTTTACCTTACTGGATCCAGTGTGCCCCTTTGGATCTTATGGTGTTTTTCCGTTACACAGTCACGGCACGGCACGGCCGATTTTGGGTGTTTTTCCATTACAACTAGTACCTCCATAGTATCTCCTCGACGTGGGTGGGGTCGTCATACCACGGCTGCGAAACTGCCGTGACGCCACTTACGCGCGACGCACGCACAAAACCGGGAAGAAAACAATAACACCATCACAACATCTGTGATTCCATTTTTCTCGAGTATGACGGGTTACGTGTTGTCGCAGAGCAGCCAGTTTTAAAAATGCCGGGGTTGAGTTGTCTTTACAGTCTGGTCGGACGTCGCACTTATGACGCTTGCAGTGACGACACTCGTTGGCCAATCCGTGTAAGGCAGTCGGCTGACGTCACGTTTTAGTGGAGCTTCGGCCCGCATGGAACCAGGGCCGAGGGGTTACAAAACAAGTACCCTAAGCCCAACCCTAGTGGAAATGCAAAAAAAACGCGCCGTGCCGTGACTATGGAAAAGCCCCATTAGTGGGTTTAGACTTGGGAAGGGTAGCCAGGTTCAGTCTTTGCATCCTCTGATGGACTCATCCTGGACAACATCTGTCACATGTTGCAGCAACAGGCTCTTAACACTGAGGATGTCAGTTGTGAGACAAACAAGTGAATAAATATGAAGGTGACTGTGTGTGTAGATAAGCCCATGCAGCTGAACCAGGCCTTGTTCATGCTGGGAGGTGCCAGTGGCTTCGTCCTGCAGCCTGATGTCATGAGGGACGACGGCTTTGACCCTTTTTACAAGGACACCTTACATGTGGAGCCCATTACCATCCAGTTACAGGTCAGACTGATCATAGTAGTACTAATGAACTAGTAGTGTGATTAGATAGTCTTGTACCTACTTTTCATATTCTTCCACTGGTCCTGGATCAGGTGCTGGCAAAGATTTTTGCTACCACTATAGCGTTGTTTGTTGCTGTTGGTGTGATTTCAACCCATTTTGAAAACATATCTACTTTTACCAGACAGTATTTCTTCCCCTCTGATTTGTTTAGTTCGATGAAGTCCATGCATATTGTTTGGAATGGATATTCAGCTTTCGGGAACGCTCCTCTTTTAGGTCTCATTCTTCCTTGCGAGTTGTGCTTGGATCAAATCAAACAGGATGCACAAACATTTTTAGAGTAATTTTGAAATCCATATGTTGTAAAACATTTACTTATCATTGCCACCATAGATCCATAGATCCCTCCTGTTGAGACATGGGTAATTCCATGGCTCAAAATAGCTGCAAATCGATAGAGGGTTTTAGAAAGGATGGGCTTACCCTCAGGTCATCTCCAGATGGCATTGTCTGTTTGTTTTGCTCCTTTGTCTCGCCACAGTGTTCTCTCAGTGTCTGGTGTTGTGGCTTGCATGTCCTTTAAGATATCATCGTGTTCTACATCAGTATCAGTTACAAAAATGCGATCTGAGTCCCGTCCCTCTGTTGCTGCACGTTTAGCTTCTTCGTCTGCTTTGTGATCTCCTCGTGAAACTGGATCAGTCCCGGTAGTGTGTGCTGCGCATTTACAGACTGCAACTGCTTTTGGTAGGAGAATAGCATCCAATAAATTTAGTATCAAATCTCTGTGTTGAATAGCTTTGCCTGTAGATGTTACCATGCCTCTGTTTTTCCACTGTTGTGCGAAAACATGTAGTGTGGAGAATGCATACTGGCTATCTGTGTAGACTGTGATAGCTTTCCCTTCCCCCAATCTACATGCCTCCGTCAAAGCTATTATTTCTGCTGCCTGTGCTGAGAAATGTGATGGCAAAGGTGAGGATTTCAACACCCTCCCCTGTGTCACCACCGCACACTACTGGCATTCGTGCCATCTGGATTTTTCCTGTAGGAACCATCAACAAACATTGTTATGTCTGGATGTGTGAGTGGTGTATCAGTCAGGTCTGCTCTCGGCAAAACAGTCTCCTCAGTTTTAGCTAAGCAGTCATTTTTATCACCGTCCTGTTCGTGTGGCAAAAGTGAAGATGGATTCAATGTATTGCAGCGTTCGATTGTCAAATGTGGCTGCGCCGTAAGTATTGTCATACAATTGAGATGCCGTGCTGGTGACATGAAAGCTACTTTGTTTTGCATCAGAAGTACAGAAACCGCATGTAAACCCTTCAATGTCAATGGATGAAACGACACGAGCGAAGCTTAACTCTGTACAGCAATAGCTGCTGCCTGCACTGCCTGCAAGCATGGAGGCATAGCTCTTGCTATGGGATTAAGTTTAGAAGAGTAGTAAGCTATCGGTCTTAGTTTTTGTCCAAAAGGCTGTGTTAGAACACTGGTCATGAATCCTCCTCTCGCGTCACATGTTTGGATGAAAGGTTTTTTTGTAGTCTGGGAGTGCTAATACTGATGTGCTCACTAAAACCTGTTTTAGTTGTTTGAAGGATTGTTCTGCCTCCTGTGTCCAAATAATATTATCCCCGGCTGCCATAGGTTGATCATAGATTAGACCCTGCAGTGGTTGTGCTAATTCAGCGTAATTAGCAATCCATCCAGTTTGTTTCTACTTGCTTTGTGACCTTGTTCAGCTAAAAACTTCAGCAGCACCAGAGTGTCTGTTTTAAAGTCAGCTTGAGTTTTTTAAGCTATCAAAATATCATCGACATACAACAGAATTTGACTTTGTTTTGGTGGGTTAAATTTGGCTAGATTTGATGACATTGCCCGCGAGAAAATGGTAGGACTTTCACAATATCCCTGAAGGATCCTTGTGTTAGTGTACTTCTTTCCTCTGTATTAAAATGCAAACCAAAACTGTGAGTCTGGGTGCACTGGAAAGAATTTGCTAGATCAATAACTGAGAAGAATTTGGCCTGTGGACTTAACTCATTTAGCAGCGTATGTGGATCTGGCACTAGGGGCGCCCTTGGTATCACAGCTCTGTTGACAGCCTGCAGGTCTTGAACCATGCGCCATCCTGTAGATGGTGCTGCTTTTTTTGACTGGAAACAGAGGTGTGTTACAGGGTGAATCAGGACATTCTATGATGATCCCTGCTTTAGCCAGATCTTTTAATGATTGGTTCTATGCCTGCTTCGGCCTCTGGTTTTTATTGGATATTGACGTTGATATGGTCTAAATGATCCTTTTGGTGTAATTTTTATCGGTTCTATATCTTTTATTTTACCCACATCTGCAGACCCAGTTGACCATAATATTAGTGGAACACCTGCTAACTGATGTTCTTCTTCTTCAGTTAATTGGTATCATTCTGCCACGTTTTGTTTGTTCCCCCCTTTTAGATGAACAGCCTTTTTACCGTTTGTTACCCAATTTAGCTGCATGATATAAATCTCCAATTTGGGTGAAAAGCTAACTCCCCCACCTTTCTCCTCCCACGGATCCCCTGATTCTTCAGCTGCGGTGATTATGCGGCCAAGATCTTTCCAGCTCATGTCTGGTTCCTTTTGAAATGGACACGTGTGGCGCGCTGCTGCCCCGATGTAGCTTTATGTCTTCTTTGTTTAGGTTCACCGCCACCTAGGGCTGGGCGATTAATTGAATTTCGATTACGATTTTGGCTTCCCTCGATCATGAAAACAAGATAATCGTAAAAAAACGATCATTCTGACGCACGCCGTGTCTTGTATGGTAAATGTAGCGAACCCTTCCATCCCCACCTGTGCACTCCGCTCCGCCCCGCCCCTGCCTGAAAAGTTTCGCTTTCAGCCACGCCGGTGCGTATTGCCAGTAGGTGTTTGGGAAGAAGACGGTAGAAAATGGCAGAAAGGCAGCCTTTGGTCGCGAAGAGAGGGAAAGCAACTTCTGTGGTGTGGAAACACTTCGGTTTCGAGGCGTCTGACCCGGAACAAACAAAGATATTGTGCAAGATATGTCACGCGACCGTGTCTGCCCCTCAAGGGAACACGACCAATTTATTTAATCATTTGAAGTCCACACACCAGTGTTAATTTCGTTAACAAAAACTATGACGAAATATGTTCGTCAAAAGCATTTTTCTATGACTAAGACGAGACGATGACGAGCTAAAAATAGATCCTTGATGATAAAAACTATGACGAGATGTCTGCTTTGTTTTCGTAAACGGGACGGGACTAAAATGTTTATGGTGTGTTCTACGGACATTAAAAAAAAATTAGTTTTTTTCCTCTTAAACTAGAGAAACGGGCCTAAAAAACGGAACCCTGCTTGTCCATGTGAGCGATTTATTTCTGACAAAACAAATGCGTAAAGATGTGACTAGACGTCTCCGAGGCGCATTTCTCCGTTTTGTTATGTATATCGATCAGTATTTTCATCCGCCATCTTGCTCGTGACGTATAGAGTCACGTTTATGCATCGGACGCTCGTATTGGCTCCCATAGCGGCTTTTACAGCCAATCGGAAAGCCTGATTTACGTTTGGACGTGAGTCGTTGTTTGCCCAAACGGGAGACACAGAGGAGTTCAGAGCAGAGCAAATGACGGTCAAAGAGTTATTGAAGTGATAGAGAAAGTTAAATACATAAATGGCACAAAAGAAGTGCACTATATATACACACATATTTAGGGCAGGGAGTGGAAAGGACCATTCCTTTCCTTTCCTTTCCATTTTATATAATATATTTTTCTCTTATTTATTTGCATTTTTCTTGTTTTTCAGTTCAAACTTATCGTGTTAAAAGAAATACCAGAGTTCAAAGTTCAATAAATGCTTGTTCTCAAAGCAATGAATAATCGTCTTTAATAATCGTGATTACAATATCAATCAAAATAATCGTGATTATAATTTTTGCCATAATCGAGCAGCCCTACCGCCACCCCGCAATTCCCCCTGTTATCCCAATATAAATGTGTCAATTTCAATTGTGAATTCGAGGTTTTGAAAAACATGTCTTCATATTTGCGGTTTTTTACCCCGTAGTGGTCATAGTACATTGTGCAATGCAATTCGTTTGGATCATGGAGGTCCGACTGTGGGGGCACTCTGTCGCGTGCTAATTGGATGAGTTGGTCAGTGATGGAGCTGGGACCTGTTGTTGTGAGATCTATGCTGTACCAATAGTTTAACCTGCCCCCTTCTATGACGTACTGGCCATCGTCGTCGTCATCCCAGTTGTTTTCCTGCTTTTGGCGTCCTTCTGTTACCCTACATACTTTCATTCCATCAGCAGATGGAACTACTCCTATGCCTAGGGCTACCATAAGGTCCCTCCCCAATAAGTTAACTGGGCATAATTTTGAGATGGCCATCGATGTGTGTACTTTTCTTTTGGTGTTAGGATCCTCGATCCACACTGGGTCGCACATTGGTTCAACCATTACATGTCCTGTGGCTGATTTAACTCTGAGTCCGTCTGACCTTGATTTAATTAGACCCCAAGCATCTTCCTCCCGCACAACTGATTTGCATGCACCGGTATCGCACAGGAATTTTATTTTGCGATTTTTTACTTTTAGTGTAACAAACGGCTTCTCTTCGAGGCTTAACAAGGCGTCTATTGTTACCACTGAAATAACCTTATCTGCTTCTGTGTCAGCTCCCTGTGTGTGGGTGTGTCTGGGGGATCAAAGTAGTTCACGTCGTTCCAAAGACGTATTTACTGGCCTCAAGACCCAGTACTTTGAGACAGACAAAGTAGGTCTCGTCTGTCCAAAGACGTACCTTATACTGTTCTAAGACTCAGTACTATTAGGTGCTTGTTTGACCTCGGATTTTTACTGACTTAGCAAGACTCCCTCCTAATCAAAACTACCCCGATAGGAGAATCCCTCCTTTCTCTTTTTTTTTTTTTTTTTTTTTTTTTTGTAACTGGTCGACTTTCGTCAACACAGTTCTGTGTCTTGCTAAATGAGTAGAATCCTTTCCTTACTATTTGGTAAAACCCATTCTCGGCAAGTTGACTATACGGCGCTTTTTGGGCCTCAAACCCACGGACTTTAAACCTAGGAATCCTTGGCAGCTCCACGGCGCTTTTCAGGCATAAAACCCACGGACTTTAAACCTAGCTGCACTACTGGTTCCAAACACAGTCTACGAGATTCTAGATCTCGGAAGTTTTACCAAATGGTGGAAATCCTCACTCAGGAATTTTCGTTACAAAATGAGTAAACCCTTATCTGATTGGTTAATACTCTACCTAATTTCTTTTTGATGCCTCAGATTCCTCCTACGTTCGGACCCCGTCACTGCTCTCCTCTCCAGCTGGGCCCGCCTTGCAAGGTGTTCAGGTCCGGTAGTTGGAGAAGAGAAACAGATATTGGTCCCCACGTTGGGCGCCAAATGTTGAAATAATTTTTCCGTAAACGAATAAATTCACCCAAGGAGGAGATCGGAGACATAAGTAAAGTCGACGTCTGACTTTAATCTCGTACAAGAGGGAGCAGTTACAGTGCAACAATGTGTGAGGCTGCTACAGAGGAAGTGCTGAAATCATTGTTGTGACTTGAGTCTTTTAAAGGCACAGGAGATAACGCGTCATTGAAAACATGTAATACAAGACATCATGTGCACAAGGGCCCCTGATAACGGTTAGCTGTTCTGCAGGATAGCTTTAGGCCCTGTGCAGGTCATCAGTGGAAATACTAAAGTCATTAAAACACTAAAATCATGTGGTTATACAAAATTCTTATAACACCCGTCATCTTCCTAAAAATGGCCACAGCATCGTCTGTCCCTTTGTGGAGGTGGAGATCTGTGGAGCTGATTATGACGGCTGCAAATGCAAGACTGACGTCGTAGGTAAGACGGCCGCTGCCTCGTGGCCACAAGTGACGTACGTTCATGCAGTAATATGTGCACTGACCATTTCCTCCTGACCCTGCCAGCTGATAACGGTCTGAATCCAGTGTGGGTGCAGAAGCAGTTTGTGTTTGACATCCACAACCCCAGCTTCTCCTTTCTGCGCTTCACCGTGTACGAGGAGGACATGTTCAGTGATCCTAACTTCCTGGCACAGGCCACGTACCCAGTCCGTCTGCTACGAACAGGTGAATGTAACCCCCGGCTCTCTACTGAAGGTGCACACATCCTGCTTTTGCTTTTTAATGATGGTGACGGTGAGTAAAGGATGCCTGCAGAGAGACACCTTTGTTCCACCATAAACAAAATAAGTATATTGCTATCACCAAATACAAAACTTAAACTTGACGCAAACCAATTAAAACTCACAAAAACCTCCTTGGTTAATCTTTTTTTTTTTCATATTTTTTGGGGGCATTTTCCCCTCTTTTTTTTTAGAGAGAGAGAGAGGGAGAGAGTGGGAGTGAAAGGGGGCGAGAGATGGGGATGACTTTGAAGAATGAGCCGCCCGTCGGATTCGAACCCGGGGCTGCTGTGGTGAGGACTCGTCCTCGGTACGCGGGGCACCAACTCTACCGCTGAGCCATACCAGCACCCCCTTTCAACTTATTCAACAACCACCAACTCTGGTCCTTAATTCACCCTGTTAGGTATGAAGGTGCGAGAGGCAGGTCAACGATCAGAGCACTTTTAATTGACCTACATTGCCGGTCAAAGTTGCCCGAAAAATAAGCCGACAGTGCAGCTCATGTTGTGGCTGAGACAACATGGACCAAATTCCTACTAGACCAACACCCGACGTTTTGTACCCATTAGTAATTTACCCATAGGGCCCAGGTTTCAAAGTACCGGTGTACCAGGTGATTTATTGGTTCACTTACACTGATTTGTAAGGTTGGACTTTATCTTCTGTCTTTATAACCTGTTTCTCCTGCTGAATCCGTTTCACATCCTGGATATTTCAGTGTGGGCTCCATGCTACCGACAGCATGAAGGAGCAGCAGCAGTTAACAACAAAGTGTCAGGGCTTAGCGAAGGGGTCAAAGGTCGGAGTGAGGACGTCAACCCTACAGCTGGAGCGGAGAAATGTCTTCTTGCGAACGCTTTGAAATATTTGTGTGAATTCAAGGTGTTGAGGAGGAGCATCCCTCTGAAGAACAGCTACAGTGAGGAGCTGGAGTTGGTGTCACTACTGGTCCACATAGAGATTGTCAATGCAAAGGTAAACCAGTATTTTATGAAGAAGAGAGACGGAGAGATATATTCAATCTACTGAAAGTGAATAAATGAAAATCATTTGTGTTGCTCTGTTCCTCGCTGTGGCTGCAGGAGGAAGACGATGAGAACCTGTACATGTCCATCCAGCGGCTGCGTGATCGCACCAGCGAGCTGTCCAACCAGGTTTCTCTCCTGGAGAGGTCGGGCTCCGGGGGACCTCGGCTACCAGCGGAGTCTGGAGGAGCTCCGGGCAGCTCAGGATCAACTGAGTGAGTTGGTGGAGGCTCGAAACCGCAGGTAACCATCACACCACACACACACACACACACACACACACACACACTGACCATAAAGATTCAGACAACAAGGCCTGTATTCAAGAACGTAATATAATAACATAATTAAGAATGAATGCTGAAATGATATATAGTTTATTAATTATGGGGCTGTACTGAAAGTCATGTTTAACATTCAAACTTGTATTGTCTGCGATCATAAAATCTGAAAATTATGATTGATCTGATTAAATCATCCA
Source organism: Eutrigla gurnardus (assembly GCF_963514095.1). Classification (NCBI taxonomy): domain Eukaryota; kingdom Metazoa; phylum Chordata; class Actinopteri; order Perciformes; family Triglidae; genus Eutrigla; species Eutrigla gurnardus. The sequence continues at coordinate 11,438,295 of NC_139930.1, read as the reverse complement.
TCCATCGTCTACCGCTTATCCTGTATTCAGGGTCGCGGGGGGGTGGAGCCGATCCCAGCTGTCATTGGGCGAAGGCAGGGTTCACCCTGGACAGGTCGCCAGTCCAACAAGCATTTATAAAAACTCGCGTCACGGCATCGGCTGGGTAAACACGGAAGTGGCGTCTACGCAGCGGTAGCATAGCAGCCGAGGATAGAAGCTATCGGGCAAGTGTTCTTTTAAATAAACTCCTGGTGTACTTACAAACCTTCAAATGCCTAGTTTTGTGAGTACAAGACCCTATGTGTACTACTGCAGAAGTTTGGTAACATTCCATGCATTATTAGTGGGGTAATTTACGAGATATACCCTCTGTACCGTAGCGCTAGTACTAAGCCATTCGGCTGATAGCGGCTATCTTGACCAATGCCGACCATCGCTAAAAATGCTTCCTAAGGGGTATTTGGCTGGATGTCATGGTGGAAATTACCTCGGGTGCATTTTACTCCGAACCATCACTTTAACGAGGCTGTTAGCCACTCCAGCACCCTCTTCTCCCTCTCCTCTTTGCATTTTTGGACTTTTAACAGTTTTAAGTTGACCTGGTATCTTCACGTGATATTGTTGCAATTACATAGTGAATGAAGTGAACAGAATGAGCGAAATTGTGTTTGTCAGAAAGGCTATTACTGCTCTATAACCCTGCCGCTTGCTATCCATGGTGCTGAAAACGTAACGGCGCATTTGACTGAATTGATTGATTAACGTGCGTAGTTAAGTGTTTGTGTCCATAGTTATGTTAGCGGGATGTGAGTGAGACTGCATTTGAAAAAGTTAAAATGTTCCTAACCACACAGATAAGCTGCATAGCAGACTTGTCACTTTTGTTATGATTATTTGCTGGGCATGTATATTGATTGATACTGTAGTTAAGTCATGCAGGGCTTGAAGACCTCCGGCACGGTGCCGGAAATCCAGCGTAGCAATATTTTGGTGAAGTGTTTTTTTTGTTTTTTTTTTAACTGTAACCACGTTTAAAGTGATAGTTCCAACTACCAATGGTACTCAAGGTAACCAAGGAGTTCTAGCCAATCAGAGCAGAGTAGGGCGGGCCTTAAGTTTCCAGGCACCTCGGACCGGGACAACGTAGCCAGAGCGATTGATAACATCAGCCCAAAGGCAGCCCTGCACACTTTTCATTCAGACAAACTAATGCGACTGCCACAGTTGTTAGATTTCATCAAAGGCTCCAGTGCCACCACTCACGGTTGCCCCCCCCCCCCAGCCGGCGAGTTCGACAGTGCGTGCGCGTATAGCCCCGTTCACATACGTCGCTACTCGCCCGTCACTCGCCCGTCACTCGCTGAATTCTACTCGCTGGCAAAAAAAACTCACTGCCGCCGGCGGCGACTTCAAGCGACAACTCTCTGTGGAACTCTCTGTTGACGGCAACTGTCGATCATCTCTATTCTACATTGTGATTGGTACTCGCTTCACTCGCATCGCAGAAAGTTAAAATTATTTTATCTCCGATCGACCACATCACATCGCCTGTCCTGGTCCACATTCCGCTAGAACACATTCACATTCATTGACAGTTGTCTCTCAGAGATGGGCGAGTGGCGACGTATGTGAACGAGGCTTCAGTCAAAACCAAAACACCAAGGAAGGCTGAGGAATAGTCACCCACTTTTATTATTATTATTATTATTATTATTATTATTATCATTATTATTAATAATAATAATAAACGAATTGTGTTTTAGTCATTTTTGTTCTCATCTTTTCTTGAATGCTTAAACTCCTCAACCCCATTTAGTATGTCAACATTTGTATCAGTACCAGCAGTTTGTAAGAAATTGGTCAGTAATTGATATGTCATATTTTGTTTCTCAGAATTCACCAAATTGATGCATTAAAATGAAATTATTCAAAATTTTCTCCCAGGGGGGCATGCCCCCGGACCCCCCTAGAGGATGACAATCCCCCCACCATAGTCTCCAAAGATCCTGTGGGAAACACTACAAACCCATTTGTAATCGGGACAAAATACTTAAAGTTAGAGACAATTAAGGACCATGAGTCCTAACAAGAACACTTGCACACACTTTAATGTGTATTTTGTACACGTTCAAGACCCATTTTTATGCATTTTCTGAGTCGGTCAACTTTATTTTAGGCACAAACTATATATCTGGGCTGGTAAACCCAAACCTGCCGCAGTGGCTGGTGGCCAAAGAATATATATATATATATATACACACACCTGCTTCACAGGTGGAAATCTCAACCACCCCAATGTTCAACTCAAAGTTACGCCCTTGGTGATGCTAATTTCTGAGGTATTATACGTTAGCATTAAGCTAGCGGACTTTATGCTTAGTGATACTGGCTGTGTGTGTTTTGAATGTTGTTTCAAACTATAATGTGGGTTTACTCTCAAAGTGCACCAGATTAATTCATTTAGATTGCAAATGTTCAGAATTTTCTTCTCCCCAATGCATAAAAAAATTTCAGGCACAGGATTTTTTCCTGCTTCAAGCCCTGGTCATGTGACTAGTAACCTTGCCATACCTTAACTTTGGCTGAATTGACGCCACTGCTTTATGTATCAGAACTCAACACACACACCTACACCTGATGTAGCATGTTGTTTCATCTCATTGTTTCTCACTATTGTCTTAGAATTTTAATTCAAAACACTGTTTGATCTAAAGAAGTCCAGGTTTTCTTTTTTAAAACACTGTGTGTTGTTAAAAAGTGTCATAAAGGTGTGATTGTTTAAGGTATAATGATTTGAATGCTGTTATTATAATAATTATGATCTTGGAAAAACAGATACATTCATTCATGTCTTATCTTGTTTCTGTAATTTATTTACTCCAATCAGATTCATCACGTGATGTATGCATCTGCTCTCATGTGGTCCACAATCACCTTCAGGTTTGACCCTTTTCCTGATTCAGCTCCCGAAAGCATGACTGTCCGTTTGTTCTGCTGCACCCTCAGGTGGTGGATGACTGCTACTACACCTTCCTCAATGACGAGACTGGAGGTCCACTTTGCTCCATCCTCCAGAGACATCCCATCTTTCTCATAGGATTTGTATAAAGCCTATGCAGTCATGGTCACATTTACCTGTTGAGGTCATATTTACCTGCTGCCTCCAAGTTCCCATAAAAAGAGCACAATCTTATTGAATTAAGGAATACAGATGAGTATTTCACCCCTACATGAATTCAAAGAGACAGGCTAATTATACATTGTAAATATATAGTTCAAAATCCGTGAAGCCACTTCTGAGGGAATTCTCGGCCAGGGTTAAAATGGTCTCGAACCATACAGTGAAGTCATGAAATATGAACAGTATGTAAGGAAAGGTCAACCGATTACCCTGATCTTAATGAGGATCTTGATTTCAGTCATTTCCTGTAAGATTTTTCCACTGTTATAGAGAGATATGTGTAGCTCTACCATCACTGTCATTTGATGAGGTAGGATGTGTTTACGTGACATTTAAGGTGTTCTTTCTGTACCTTTTATAGTGTACATTCTTTGTCTTGAGAGGTCATCTTTTTACTTTTGTATTTACTTTTGTTTCTTGGGCCGTCGCCCCCTGCTGGCGACATTAATTAATTGAAAAGGCGTAGACTAGATTACATGAAGTGAACACTTTCTCAGAGTGGTTGACTGATTGTCTGCACCAACTGATTTGCTCACACCTGCTGTAGAAGATATTTTCACGACATGCTTTCTCTGTAACTTCCTGAAGAAGGCTGGATGCTGAAACACATTGAGGTATTGTTTGTATTTATTTTCTACCTGTGGGGGATGTGATCGTTTTAATAAAGGCATTTTAAAACCTTCTTGGAGACGAGTGTCTGGGTTCCATTCACCACCACTGTATTTGGGTGTTCTTGTTGAGATTGTTTTGTGCATCAAACTGAGAAACGTGAAGAGCACTTCAATGATTCAGGCTAGAAGTCACATGAAGAACACATGAAGTTTCATGCAGACTGTTTACTGTTTAAGGGCGGACCATCCTTCAAAGAGTACATTTGAGGTTGTTTTCTCTGGATTTAAGAGCTTTTCTCGACAGCGGGTGTTGCTCACTATATTGCTAAACAGAGCCGTCTCTGAGGTGTGTCTGCACCACTGATCCCAAACACACACACATGTTGAAACTGTACCACACCTATCCACCCTGGAAAATGGGATTACTATTTTCACAATGGTATCTGAACATAAGGACAATTCAAAATGAAATGTATTGTTTTGGAATAACAGTTTGATGTAGCAAATATAAAGTCCAAAAAAGTACAAGTTAAGTAAAAAAACCCACAATATGGTTGGATGGCATGTTTATCAACTCAGAATTGTTGTGTAACAAAGGTTAACATTTTACAGAATTCTGTTCTCTAAAGAAATTATTTATATCATAAACTAACACAATTAGGAATGAAGATTAAAGCAGCGTGAGTGATTTAAACCACATCACTCAGACCTATTTCACAGTAAAAGTCTTCTTTTACATTTTAACATTGATGCAATCGTAATATTCCCACATTTATTTTCCTTTAATACAGTATTTCAATGAGATACCTTTTATGTACATTTTATTTATATATATGTATTTGTGTAGGCCCACCCAGGAATTTAGCCTCACACTGGTTCCCTAGACAAAATGCCAATGGGGTATTTCCACTGGATCTTGGATTTTCGCAGTTTGTGGTAGCCTACATGTTTTGTTCAGCAAGATATTGAATAGATTTTTGTTGTTGTATTATTTTTTATTTTTTTTGCTTACATTAAATAGGTGCCTAATCTGAATGGGGATGTGATCTAAAAGTGTTAAAGAGGCACTTTTCATTTGATCTCAACCTTAAGATGACCTTCCACCTGTGGTCAGGCTTCACTTTGGGGGTCAAAGCTGGAATATTTGGGAAGTTTAAGTCCAAAAAAGGACGCAACAGGGAGGGGAAACAAAATTAAAAGATAACTTTAACTTCTTTTTATTCCAACATGCTACTCAATAGAATATCAGTTCACGCCCAAATCTAACAATTGAAACCAGCAGAACAGAAACCTTTTTTTTTTTTTTTTCTTCTTCCCAGCACTGACCTCTGGTGTCCGCGTTACTTCCGTGTTCCGCTCACCTGTTACACCTGTTTTACACACAGGTATTACTGCGCTGTAGGTGCGACTCCAGGTGCACCTGTTCCCTTGCCGTGCCATGACCGAGGAGCTCACAACCTGCGATCTAACATGCCCGTCTTCCCCCACCAGCCCGGGGAGGACTTTCGGTGAAAGCGTGAAAACGGAGCGGATGGATTTGGAGCAGCCTATTTTCTCCGTGTTGAGCGGCGCCGTGAAGCGGCGGCTGCGCGAGGCGGAGGAGGAGGAGGGGGACACCGCGGGGTCCACCTCACCGGCCACCGCCGACACCGAGTCCGGGATCTTCTCCGGTGAATACGAGTTCTGTGTGCAGCACGAGTCCGAGCTGGACTGGTTCTGTGTCACCGAGCAGAGACTCATCTGCTCGCACTGCGCCATCGTGGGCCCCTGCTACGGCCACACTGTCGCCCCTCTGGCCGCCAGAGTAACCGCAGTCAGGGTGAGTGTGTGGGCCCGCTACCAACAGTCCTGTGTTCATAACAAGCAGCGGCTGTTGACTTCTTTTATTATTAGAATGTAGCTGTGGTATGATATTGATTATACATCAGCTTTGGAAATGAACAATTTAAATATGGTTTCTAGGGTTATAAATAGTCCACCTTCATTCGGTGTGAATGTCTTATTTGTCTCCCCTTTTACTTAATTCTCTTTCAAGTTTATTTTAAAAGAGAAGATGAGGATTGTAGCTTTCATGAATCCACCAGGACTGACTCGTAAAAGTTTGAAAAGTTGTGTTCACGAATGTGTAATATGCATATGTCATAATTCTTGGGTGTGCCACAATTTGAATGTGGGTTTTCTTGCTGAGACAGGATGTTCTTGTTGTCTCCAGCTGATGAGTGAATGTGTGTGTGTGTGTGTGTGTGTGTGTGTGTGTGTGTGTGTGTGTGTGTGTTTTCATCAGAACCAACTGGTGGACGTGTGTGAAAAAATGCAGCTGCAGGCGCTGAGGATTGAGAGGTTTATCGACCAGACGCTGACAGCCAAAGAGCAAAAGCTTCAGGTGAGAAAATAGCATTGATCCCCACCCAGTCAACCACACGTTAATGAGCACACACACACAGCACCAGCCTCAGTACTCACAAAGTGAAAAATATCATCAGTTTCATCTGAACAGCTGTTCCTAAACTCCAAAGATATTCATTTTATAATGACATCAAACTGAGAAAAGCTGAAAACCTGCACATTTGAGAAGCTCGAACCAGATTTGTGTTTTTTACATGATGCATTAAGCACTTCATTGCATGTGAAACCATTGAAAATATGTGAAAGAAATCATCCCTGTATAGTAAAAAAAAAAACATCATAGGCTGTTTCTCGAAAATGCATGTGATTATGTTAATTCATAAAAATACTTAAAACAACATGTAACAACAGTACTGTGAGCATGCTTCATAAATCTAAATATTTTCATTACCAGGGGTTCTGATTTGTCAAAATTAACTTTTCCTCCTACAATGATAGCCAAGCAATTTCAGATCTTGTCATTCCCAATGAGTAAATCACTTTTTAATTGTAAATGCACAAGCAAGACAGAAAATAAACACAATATGTTCACTAGTCATATATCACTTACTGATTCAGTCAATTTATGACCAGCAAAGCAAAGGTTGCCTCTTTCATTGCAGCCGTCGCCTGTTTATTAACCTCCCTGAACACAACAGGGGTCAGAGCTCGGGTCATGTGTGTCTAATGTTCAAGGTTACCACGAGTGAAGCTAACCTCAAGCAAACAACAAAGATATACATAAGACAAATGCAAAGATACCTTATAGGAGCAAGAACCGTGTCACCAAACCAACATGTCTCTGTAACACATTTACAGGAAACAATGCTTTGGGTAATAAATCTGGTGAGTGAGTCTCTGTAGCTGTTGGTGTGTTTGTTTATGGTCAGATGTGGGAAATCAATCATGTGAAATATGAGGCACCTGCCCTCAAGTGTTGTTGAATTTTTGATTTATGGGACACTTTGCTTATAATCTGTGGTTTGAGGAAATATACGCCTGCTCTCCCAACTAGAAAGTGTTTTAAAAAACGCTATAGAGATAAGCTTTACAGTGAGCTGAAACTCATTGTAAAGCTTAGTGAAGCCGAGAAGAGCTGCAGGTTCAGATGATGATGACTAATCACAACATTGTATTTTGATTTTGATTCATGGTTGGACAACACCAAGGAATGATTAAACGGTTTGTTGAAAAAAATGCATTTAGAGATTCAAAGCCGATTTGATCATAAACTTTGAAGGGTTTATACATTTTGGGAACATCAGTGTATGGACTTAAAAAAGTAATAATTAACCTGCTGATTCAGTATTTATATCCAACTGACTGAAAACCATGTATTTTCTCACGGGATGTCTGATATTGTCTTCTTGTCTCTTGGCGTAGGTAGCAGCAAGCAGGGCGAGGGAGCAGGTCCTGGCTCAGGTGAGCGCAGCGCGTGAAGCCCTGGAGGAGGAGGAGCAGCGTCTCTTGGAGGAGGTGCAGAGGGAGGAGGAGCGAGTGGAGCAGTGTCTCCTCACTCAGAGAGCCCACTGGAGCCAGGCCTTGGAGAGTCTGACGCAGACGCGCTCCGGCCTGGTGCACACGCTGACGCACACTCCGGACGCACAGCTGGTGGTGAGAGACCGGAGGTTCAGGGACTTGGAACTAAGATATTGTGCTCAAATAACAGTAGCCTGATAGTGGTCATTTTCTAAACTACAAGAATGCACAGATGAGTCATCACTTTCTTCCTGTCTTTCAGACTAGTGTCCAGGAAATCGCTGACAGGTAATCTTTTCTGCATGCTATTGCTTGTGAATGGTTTTTTCCCCCCCCTCTAGCTCGAGTTAACATCTCCTCTCCTCTTGCTGTTTGTTTCAGGGTGGAGGAAGGAGATGGGGTCGGGGAGCCCTGCGACACCGACCAGCTCAACCTGAACCAATCCTGCAATGACAGCAAACTGCTGAGAGGTCTGTGGGCCACTGCAATGATGCTGGGGCCAAAAGGTCAGTAGATTTGTACTCAATCTTCACGCACAGCAGGAAGGATCCAGCATGATTATAAAGGGTTGTTACGTCCAACAATGTTGATACTAATGAGCATACTTGAAAATTTAAAAAGAGTGGAAGGTGGACAAGCGTTATACTGTAATTAGGGTTGCAGGAAGTGACCTTTTGTGTGCTGTGACATTACAGTAAACAGATAATTCTCAAAACTTCTTTAAAACATGTCTACTTAAGAGTATTGCAGCAGTTTGTGACAGTCAATCCATCTTTTTCTTCTTCCCGCAGCTTATGGATCATCTGATTTAAAGTTTGATGAGCGCACGGTGAGCCATCTCCTGACCTTGTCGGTTGACTTATACACTTTGACCTTCCTTCACAAAAAACCTCGCCAGGCCCAACCCTACGACCCAGCGCGCTTCGACTGTTGGCCCAACGCACTGGGTTCACTGTCCATGTCCTCCGGCACCCACAGCTGGGTGGTGGATGTGGGCCAGAGCGGTGCCTTTAAGGTCGGGGTGTGCTACGCCTCTCTGGGGCGCAAAGGCTCTGGGAACGAGGCCCGACTGGGCCACAACAATCATTCGTGGGTGCTGTCTCACTATGACGGGGACTACTCTTTCTGCCACGCAGGGAAGAAGGCGCCCCTGCAGGTGGCGAGTAGACCCCAAAGGATCGGGTTGCTGCTGGACTGGCCGAGTCAGACATTGATGTTTTTCGTGCCGGACTCCAACACCGTGCTGCACTGCGTCACATATCCGTTCAGTGCCCCGCTGTTGCCGGCATTTGCCGTGACTGACCGCAGTATCACCATACTGCACTGACACAACACACACTAATCGACCTTAAACATGTGAAGAAATTCCTTTCCTGTTACTTTGACTGTGTAGTTATAAAAGGCGTCATTTATTTTATATATTTATATGTTTTATTATTAGCTGCTGATTTTTATGTTTTGTTTCACTGATTTCGATTTAGAAATAATAAGATATTTTAATTTTACTTTACTCTGTTGATCATAATATACAGTAGTGCTGTAAATGTGTTTTGTTTGACTGACAATGGTATTTTTTTCTGTTTTTATTATGATAGTGTTTAGCATCAGTTTGATCTGTATAGTGAAGGTTCCCCAAGACTCTTAATGGAAAATATTAATTACACTGGTTGATCCAGTTTAAAATGTTGTGTGACAAAGAAACTCAGAAGAACTTAAGATCATTTTGTATTGATTTTATACCCTCAGTAAACTAATTATTACAGCTTATATTTTCTGAGTCTTCCATAATTAGTCCTAAACAAGGTATATTTCACTTCTGTTGCATTCATATGTGTTTAAAAATGCCAGAGTTTGTTCTTTTATGACACAACATAAACGTTTTGTGTGTTTGTGACGGTTGTTGAAGGAAGCTGGCTCCATGTTCATCACCTGGCTCAGATCAGCCCAACAGCAAAGTTCAGTCGCAATAGCCGGGTTTCAACCAGCAGAGGGCGCTCAAAGTATATAGTTTAAACACAAAATGTAGAATTCAAATACTTAGTACTTAAATGTTATTAGGACCTGAAATAATCAATACAACTACTAAAAACTCATATGCTTTGGTATGTTTCTATGACAACAATATCTTGACAATATGTCGCCACTCTAAAAACTGTTGTATTATAAACTAGCAGCCATTATTATCTATTTGGTAGAATGGGCTTTTCCTCCTTTGTTATTATAGTGTCTTTTCGACAGGCGAAACAAGCTTCTCCATTTTCTACAGCGATGTCACCAACTCTTTTCTGAAAAAAGCCCTTTGACTCTGGGATGAGGAAGTGAACCACTAGCTTTTTGTAACAAATAGACAATTTGAGGAATCAAGGTCCTAATATAAAGCAGATCTGAATTTTTCGCTACTTCTCAGAAGTTTGCCACTGGGGGGCAGTAACGTCACAACCATGAGTCAGGCAACGGTGAGCTGTTGGTGAAAACGTGTCTATGGACAGCTACAGGTGCTGACTACTACAATCACACAAGAACTCTGGAAGCTGAGCACATGTTGACCCCTGTTGAATGAATGTTTGAAGATTTAAATTACGCAACAGAGAATTGACATTTAGCTTTAACATCAGAAGGAGGGAGAGCTTAAGTTTCATTTTAGGAAATATGAAAGTGACAAATGCTTAATCAGCAGTCTGAAGTAAACTAGAACATGACATGAGAAAAAAGTATGAGGCAATGAAGCAAAACTGAGAGAGAAAAGAAAAGCTATGTATCAAGTAGTGACATACCAGTGGTATCTTAGACCAAATAAGGCATCATTTGTAGTCTGTCTAACTAATGCTGTGTTACGGTAATGTGAGAATTTACTTGGAAAAGCACAGGATGAACAAGTTGGGGATGTCCCAGATATTTCTTGTTTTGGTACTATGTGGTGTGACGTGAGAGCCGATTCACTGCTAGTTCAACAGGGTTTGGTGGACCATGTGCTGTGTAATTGCTTCTTTGAGGGCTAGCTGAATCATATGTATTAAATGTAGATGACAGCATTTAATGGAAAGGTTCTCTTCATGTTTCATGAACATTGGTTCTCACTGGGATATTAAAAGTGGATGTGATGAAATGATAACAAAAGCAGCTGCACTCATGTTTTTTTGAAGATGACATCTGCTCCTTTCCCATCCATAAATGTCGGTTTCACTGCATGCATGACATGACACTAATTCTCAATTGTTTTAAAGTGCTTTTTAAATTAGAAAAACAGTCGAAAGAAATACCAATTTAACAGCTTTATAATACTAGATAAAAAACAATACTTTTTCAAAGCTGACACCAGTATACAAGCTCTTTATAACGGATATAATCTTATATTATTTATTCATGATACAAATACACACTTTCTCACCAACAGGTGGGACGAGACATGGCTGGATTAATCGTGTCTAGCAGCATTAAAAGAACAAAAACATCTTCTCAGCTGAAATTACTTCACTCAAAATGATTCACACTTCAAACTAAAAGTTGGAACGCCAGAGTTTGGCAATGGTGAAATTTCCACATTTCTTCAGTCGTTGATAAAGTTGTTCCTCACAGTGCACTTCAAATATTTCTGGTTTATCAGCTTTTAAAAGTCTTTTGTCGGGATGAGGAGAACTGTCTCTCAGGTGTTCCTGTTGTTGGTAGTGCTGACAATGACAGGAGGCGGCTCGATGTTGAGCTCTTGTCGGAGGTCTTCGATGCTCTGCGCCCATCGTCGCTCGTAGAAGACGCTGAGGACGCAGCGGGCCCGGCGACCATTCTGAAGAGCCCAAGGGCCCAAGGATGTGAACAGCGACTGCAAACGGCTGGGAGAAGGTGATAGGAGAGAGCAAAGTTCAGCACAAACAACAATGAAGGAATTGTTTGTTTGTTTTAAATCAATCTCTCTGATAAGCCAGTTTCCCAAAAGCACAAGGAAGTGCAGTTATTGAATGAGGAAGGATTAATGATTTGCAGGGTTCAGTTTACAGGTGTTTGTTCATCATAACGGTGAATTTGATATATAACTTAATGGGACTACACATAAGACCTGGACAAAAGCCAAATGAATGAACAATTATTTGCCACCAAAGCACTGAGCTCCGGTCTTTGCTGTCAGTGCACAAAATTAGGTGAATGTGAACACTTTCAGTGGATAAGCTATTTTCACTGAAACCATAACAGACTCCAGCTCCGCTCATACTGCTACAGAGCACACTAAATGTCTCGGGGGGGTCCACAGGTACTCTGACATAGTTTAAACTTCAGTCAAAACATTGGAGATGTACCTTGCATTCAGCCGAAGTGGCCCCAACACAGCTCCAAGAGCACACATGGGAAGCCCAGTCTGAGCAGCTTCGAACCATTTCACTGCCACTTCACCTGAAAGCAGCAAGAAGGGACAGAAAGAGAAACACCCAGATTATTCCAGATGAAAAGGAACAAAAAAAATGAAGGAAGTCGACTGTAAAAAAAAAACACGTGACTGTTTCCTCTTTATTCTAAAAGTTCACTGTGTATCGAATCAATCCACTGGGTCAGCAAAACAGAGAAGTGGCTTTAAAAAAGAAGGTCAGTTTAACGACAGCTAGAAAGGGTCATAATGACGTTGTGTCTGTGGCCTTTTCTGACATGCACACAATAATTCATTTATTTGCTGCACTATAAAAACTGCCTGGCTCTCAATCTCCTAAAAGTATTAGTGCAGGATAGCGATGGTCTCAAATGAAATGACTACACCATTTCCAGTTGCAGTTTGTGAAGCCTGACTCACCCAGCATGTTGGTGGGCATGCCCAGTAAGGTGTGCAGCAAATCATGCACCTCTCTGTATCTCTGCATGACATAAGCTAGCTCCTCATCGTCCACAAACTTCACGTCTGCCCTCGAGTCAGGGGTCACGTGCTGACGGAACAGGGAAGTGAATGCATGAGAGACTGGTAAAAAGAAACTTAAAAAGGGAGGAAATTCTTAGGAAACGTGTTCATCTTAACAAGGACACTTACATTGTCTTCCAGAAAACGAAGGTATTCTCTCCCAAAAGAGCCATCAGGCAGAGAGCTCATCTCATTCAGGTCAAGTGTAGACAGACGGATCCTGGGCCTCTCTCTGCAATAATCAGCCAATACCAAGTAAAGCAAAATCAAATTCCTTCGCCTCAAACAGAAAGTTACTGCATAGTGTGACAGTGACTCACGTTAGGATTGTGTAGCCTTCAGGGTCATTTCTCATCTTGTTCCTGAGATTTATCAGTGCGAGATGTCCCGTCGTCTCTCCGAGCACCGCGACCATGTCTGTAGGCAGAGTTTTGTGCTGTTAATTGGTATTAAATGTACATTATTGAGATATCTTGCAAAACCTACAATCTAATAATTGGTTGCCCTGGAAAAACATACCTTTTCGACTTAAAGATTATCATATGTGCTTGTATACAGTATATATAGTATATAGTATGACATTTTTTCTTAAAATAAATTGTAATACAGCTTAAGTGTACTCATCAATAGGAGAAGGAGTCAGCCTGTGAAACAGCTGTTTAATGTCTTCTGTGGCTCAGAAGGAGATTTTTCAAGTCTGAGAAAATGTCTGGCTGAAAATGTCAAGTCTGATGATGTCATCGGAGTTATCTTGGTTTGTTTTTGGAGATTACAGACGTTTAACAGTAAGCCTGCATTACTGGGGGGGTGGAGCTGGAATGCCCTGGGTTTTTTACCAGGCAGGAAATGGCAAACAGAAAAAAAGGAAATATAATAGTAGGATCCAGCATTTGAGGAAATCAACCGATACTGGCGACTAAATGCAAAGGTGTAACCTTTTAGAGACACCTACGCTCTGTGAACTAAATGTCACAGGTGTAAGTGCACTCTTCCGCCCTGAGAGTTTCAGTAGCCTCACCAACACATGTATCTATCATCTATGTATCTGTTCTCATTTCTGTTTCGAACACATTTTAGGAACATGTAACACCTCTCTCACTCTCCAGAGAACAATAGTTCAGAATGAGTCATAGACTCTACTTGAACAGTTCAGGAGAAAAGAAACCTCATCTAATTCTCAACCATTGGTTTCATTGTACTGAAAAATAAAAAACGTCATAAAAGGCAAAAACAATTGCAAATTTACATTTTACTTTTCAGTTATACTAGTATTGGTGGAGATATCAATTTGACACAATTAAGTCTCAAAGCCAATCAATTTATAACCCAGTTAACATGACATATCCAACTCTGAAAAGTCACAACATTTTTAATTGAGCATGAAGGTTCATTTTTTGCCTTGGACTGCAGTTTGTTCAAACTTTTTTTTTTAAGCTTTAAACCACATGTGGCATCATCAAAGTGATGTCCATCTGCTAATAAGGTGGAAGGCTCAGAAAAGCAAGTAAGGCAACATCACAAAAATACTTTTTCATTGTGTATGAAAGATTCTTCTCATCAGTCAGTTGATTGATTTGTAGTGAATGTCCAAAGTTTGGAGTATTGGGGGTTTTCTATTGCACCACCATCTGGTGGAAGGTTGGGTTTTGATTTGACAGTAGAGATACAGGTCGAACCAGGGAGTGTTGTTTCTGGGCTCTGTTCCGCAATGATCGGTGTGAAGTTTGATCGATAAATGAATCTGCTGAGACAGGCTGGGTGGGATTGATAGAGCGATCATTATTGAAAGAGAATTCTCAAGCCTGCATCAGACCAGGTTGGCCAACACCAAGTTTCTCCAAACTCAGGTAAATTCCTAATGAACCTTTGCCTACTCTACCTGGAAATCCTACTGAGCATTCGATTTAGGAAATCCACATGAAAACCACCACCATTTTCTGCATGCGCGTGCCTTTTTGAAGTCCTTTTGCCAGGACCTACCTACTGCACCTTATTGGTCACATTGGATGGATTGAGAGTCCACTCATCCAAAAAGAGATTGAGGAGCCTCCAAACCATCCTGATAGGCTGGGATAGTTTACCACCTTTATGTTATCTTACTCTGCTGATGTCACCCCTTGGGGCCAGCAAGCCTAAAGCTGAAAGGACTATCTATCTGTCCTTATATGGAAATGTTTAAGTTCAGGCCATCTTGCCATCGGTGCAGAACTGGTTCAGTACCTTATAAGGCCCAAACATCCTGTAGCTGGCTTTAATGCACACACAGAGCTGATATATGAGCAATCTTTCCTGGTGAAATCATAGCACATAATGTGCAAATGAACAGATACCTCAGGAGTCTCACCATGTCTGTAGGGGTCTTGTAGTGCAGCCACACCTGACCCAACAGCCAACAGAGCCTTCTGGATGGGGGTGGTGTGGATATGTCCAGGATACAGCCCATCATTGAAACGGTCTGTAAACACACTGCTAGTGCTGTGCAGCCGGTTGACACACACTGCTGGGACAAAGGTGGAGCAGCATTAGTCACATTTACACTGCTGGACCAGGACAAAGTGAAAATGTACACGTTGTTATTGTTTTACGTCCTTTACTCAACAAGTCAAATCTGTGAGACTCTTTAATCCATCCTCAGCCCTCCACATATGACATGAGTTTGTTTTTATTGTATGTATTTTCTTATGTAGCAAAATGGAATTACAAACTGGATTGCGTTCACCCACTTATTATGGACATAATAAATGCTGTAAAGTACGGAAGCGCATTGCATTCACTGGATACAAAAAAATTAGACGCCTTATCTCGTAATTATGAGAAAAGATCTCGTAATTATGAGATCATGATCTCGTAATTATGAGAAAAGATCTCGAAATTATGAGAGCATGATCTCGTAATTATGAGAAAAGATCTCAAAATTATGAGAAAAGATCTCGTAATTATGAGAAAGCATCTCGTAATTATGAGATCAGGATCTCGTAATTATGAGAAAAGATCTCGTAATTATGAGATCATGATCTCGTAATTATGAGAAAAGATCTGGTAATTATGAGAAAACATCTCGTAATTATGAGATCAGGAATCCCAACGTCTTGAGATGCGTGCGCAGTGTTGACATACTGATATTGAAACCATCCTCATTTCCAGAAACCTCAAAATTTCCCAGTATCTCAAGCCGAGAAGGTGGTAATAGCAGATTAACTGCGATAGCGCCATCATTGCCACTGAGAGAGGACTATCTTTTATCTTTTCTCATAATTACGAGATCCTGATCTCGTTATTACGATATCTTTTCTCATAATTACGAGATCCTGATCTCATAATTACGAGATCTTTTCTCGTAATTACGAGATAAGGCGTCTAATTTTTTTTTTATCCAGTGAATGCAATGCGCTTCCGTAGTAAAGTATCTGACTAGCTAATTACTCATACGTGCTATAATGAGTGACGTGAATCTGATGCTAGCTCACTACATGCATGTTAGCCGAGGAGTGTGTAGCATAACAGTTACTGTGTGTGCCCTCTCCGGTAAACTACGCTGCCAGCTCTGCTTCGATATTTCTTTATTAACATCACTTACATCTAAATAGCTTGACGCATTCATTGCAGAAACTCATACCTTTGGAGATCAACACGTATTTTCGCCGATGTAAGTGTTGGAAAGGTCTGCCAACTGGCCGCCACATTGTGAACACTAATGCGCATGCGTCATCTGATATCGTAGGTTTCTATTCCGTGGCAGCCCCGCTGTGGAGGGGCGGGGCTAGTCCGTTCAATTGGACGCAATGCAGAGCGTACCAGACTGCCACCGTTCTCCCGAGCTGAAAAAAGTAAGCGCACGTAGCAATAAAAAAAAAATGTAAACACAGGTAAAGGTTGAGCTGCCCTTCTACATGCAATAGCGGACAAACACTAGTTTCGTTTCTACCCGTCGACCAAGTGAAGGTCCCGAGGTTAGTTCGTCGAGCTGGTGTTGCTTTATTGCCAGGACTAGGTTAGGAGTTCGCCAACTAAGTAGATACTTCGCAACAAAACATCTTAAACAACTTAGCATTAAGCTAGCTGCCTAAAGTTGTGCAAGTTCAATAGTCGTGCAAACCAGCAAGTGAAGTGTAAGTTAAGTGTTTAGCTGCGTAATTTTAGATAAACGACAGAAATAGAAAAATAAGTGCAAATGATACGTGTGCGGGTGTTATTCAGTAGCAAGATATGTCTAACAGCGGACTTGTCTACTGCACACGCAACTCGCCTAATTTCCCTGAGGGTTGACGACTGATGTCACGTGGTGTAAGGGTGTAACTTCGCTGAAGTACTAAGGTCGGGGAGGTTTTGTGATCGCAATGTGAACAGGCAGACTCTGAAGGCTCGGTGAGTAACAGATCCAGTTTGGTGTGCGTGTAGTATCGCAGAGAGCAGCGGAGAAACCCCGTCGCCATGGGCACCAACCGAGAACATGGCGAACAGCGAGGCCGAGCAGGCAGACAGACAGGGCAGAGAGGGATTTTCATTTCCTGCTTCAGTTGCTGCTGCTAGCTTGGTTGTTTGTGGCACACAAGCAGAGAGAGCGAGTGTGTGTGAGAGAGAGAGAGAGACTATAGGAAAGCTTCTTTGTGACGTTACTTTTAAAGCGTTGTTTTTGACTGAGAATGCAGCTGTTGGTGTCATTTCCTTCCCAACTTCACACACTCGTATCTAAAGCCCAGATCACTGTATGGTGGTATAAGTATTTGCCATTTTTAGTAGTGTTTTTGCTTCTTGTATAACTGTTTAGTGTCAGACAAAGGGAATCAGCATGGGGTTTATACGTGAGATTGCCTGATTTAATTATTGTTTTTACTGGGTATGTTTTTGCTATCCTCTCAGATTTTCTATGCATCATTCATGGGCAGGACACACACGCTTGGTGTATTCATGTACTTTTTAACGGTCATTAAGCAATGTTTTATGATTTATTGAGGGGTTTTACTTTTGCAGACACATTTTAACCACACGGAAGTTGTGCAATTACTTTGTTACTACAGTATGTTGCAACGTTGAAGACATATATTAGTCACCTTGTGCCGGATGAGTTAAAGTGAGCTTTCCAATAATAAGCAGCAGTGGGTTTTTCTAAGAAGTAAAATACTTCCCGCCTTACAGTTCCTCTTGTGACTTAAATACAATTAACAAGGGTGGAAGAAGAAAATTAAATGCTTACAAATCCTCATTCTAGAAAAAATGCTTTGAGATAAACAATATTGCTCTTTCACTCTCCATGTAATGCTACTGGTTTTTAAAATAAATGTAAAGTATAACTTTTAAAATGTTTGCATCAGCATTATTTAATTTTTGTTTAAAGGATAACAAACTGTGAGTAATAGTTAAGAGTTTCCACACAATTTAAATGCTTTGTAATGAACAGGGAGTATGAATGTCCCTTGAAAGATTATATTATTTAGAGCTTGAATGTTTGCTATTATGACTAATGGCTGCTAAAGAATAACTAGTCAATGTTTTCTTTGGACACTTAAGGTCTAATGATAAGCATGACTTTTTGTAGCTTTATATATTCAAACTGCATTTGTTGGACATGGTAATCATTACATTTGCCTGGTTTCATTTATCTTAAGTTTTATCTGAGAGACACGTATAATCTCACTTTCCTACACAGACGTTTCAGGAGATTTCCTGTGACTGAGAACATATCCAGTGGTTTAAAATATAGGGTTCCCTAAACAGAGGATTCAAAATACGTTTTTAAAGAGGATTCAAAAGCAGTTCCTAACTTTTAAGCCACATCAGCACTGTTCTTATACTTATTACCCCTTTTCTCCTTTTCGGAAGAAACTGAGATGGAACTACTTGTTGTGTGTTTCTGTACAAACTTAATTCAAAATTAAAATTTAAATGTATTGTTTTTTTAATAACATGTGTTGACTCAAGCAAATAAGCCTAATAGGTGGAGACAACACTGCTCAAAGCTATTTGACTTTTGTACTGTCCAAACCAGATGAACTGCATGTTATACAACCTGTAAAGTCATATATCCACGTGGCAAAGCTGCACTCTGCTCATAATCTTTGTAGAATTTACCTGAAACACTTTCCTTAACAATATGTTGACATACTGAACTTGCATTCTTACCTACAATGGTACATAGCATACCATTTTCTGCAGCTTTGTGTAAAACTAAACCAGGCACTGTGACAGGCAAACAAAATCTGTGTGCATATTTATTAATGGAATGTTTGCTGTGGGTGTGTGGGAAAATATAAATATACGGTGACATCTTCTGGATTATGGGAAAAACACTCCCCACGCATTTTCCCACCCATGAGGGATTTTTCAATGATATCATGTATGCATACCATGCTGAAAAAGCAGTTCAACCACAACCTTGTTACTGACCTCAACGCAGCAGACTGGGGTGAAAATTATTGCCACAATAGTACTTTTAGTATGAGTATGAAATTGCATCGCTGCAGATTAGAAGCAAAAGTAGCATCCTCCACCACTGCAGAAATTCCGGTTTCAGTTCCTGGCAGTATCACTTCCAGCTTAATCAGATAGACATTACTATCTTATTTATCTAAATTTAAGCCTTGTAGCAGCTTGTGCCTTTTTGAGAAAGAGGCAGGAAGTCCCGTTGTTGGTGCCACATTTAACCTTGCTGAATGTCATACTGATTAGTGTGATCGTAGTGCAACACACAACAGAGTGGCCTTTTGAAACAGTTGTGAAACTTTCAGTCACTTGTGCACAGATTTCACACCTGTTGACATTTAATTTAAAAAAGTATCGGTACTTCCACCAGGTGGCGCCAAATTAAGGCATATTCCGATACATAAACTTAGGGGCTTTAAATCGTCATATTTAAAATATTTTACTCCATGTAAAACACAGATATCATATTAGTAAAGGTGCGACCAACTTTGATTCATTATGGGCCATATTATTTGTGGGCAGAGCAAATTTTTTTAACCACTAGATGGCAGCAGAGACGCAATTAGCCTTGTGTCGTAACTAATAAAATCCATCTTTTGAGTAGTAACTGGCAAATGTAGCTTTCATGATTTATATCTGGATACCACAAGACTTCAAGCAACAGTTTGGAAGTTTAAAAAAAAAAACAGTGATATATTGTTATAGTTTCATTTTAATTTTCAACTTCGCCATGTCACATTGTTGATTGCTGTTTGTAAACACGGCATTCAAACTTCACTTCAGCTAGAGAGCGAATGAGGAGGGGGACAAAGCTGTGAATTAGAAGATTTTTTCGTTGTTTCACAGTTATTAAGTTCTAAACCACGAATAAACACATCCACGCCTCCTCACAAGTCTACAGGAAGGTGCTGGAATTTGAACGGCAGGGGTCGCTTCATCCTGCTGTGGCTTGTCTGTCTGTCTGTCTGTCTGTCTGTCTGTCTGTCTCTCTCTCTCTCTCTCTCTCTCTCTCTCTCTCTCTCTCTCTCTCTCTCTCTCTCTCTCTTGGCTCGACCAACCATGTTTACATTCTAGAGAAATTCATCAGACAAATCTGTCATCAGTATGTTTGTTCTCGGACAGATTCAGATTTCTCTCTGCTGATAAAGGCTTCTCACGCATCTCGTATAGGCTTCTTAGATAAGAAAGCATGTGGAAGAAAGGTCCAATTCTGTGGCTAGTTCAGATGAAATTTAATCACTGTCAATGGAGACAGACGTTCACAACAGAGCTGTAGAATCCTTTCTAGAGTGGGACTCTGGACAGTTACATGAAGCAAGCAGAGAAAGGTGTGATGAGTGGATCTGCATTGAATCAATACACATCTGTTTCCTAGGGTCCATTCATTGGGCTTTGATTAATCAATATGAGATAGCTGAGTGTATCTCAGAGTTTATCCAGGTGAAACAAAAGGTGAGGAATATTAGGATAAGATGAAATTACAACTGTGAGGTAATTCATTTTCTTCTACACTGCTATTGCACTTTAAGTACAGCAACTGGATTTCCCATGTACCGACATTTCCAGTAGGTCTAATTCTGACATACATGCAAGTTACTACATGTCCTGCAAGAAGTGACGGGTAACTCACTCAGTCGGTTATTACCTGTTAGTACATGTCCCACAAAAAGTGACGGGTAACTCACTCAGTCAGTTATTACCCGTTACTACATGTCCCACAAGAAGTGAAGGGTAACTCACTCAGTCAGTCAGTTATTACAGGTTTGTCAGAGAAAGCACAAAGCGCTGTGATTGTGAAAGTGCTGTTAAAGTTCTGTACTTCTAAAAGTTGACTCTTAACAGCTGTTATGTGTGATATTCATTCACAGGATTTGGCACCAGGTTGATGGAGAAGAATGGCCCGAATCTCGTTGGACTGCTCCAACTCTTTACCAGGGATCCCCCTCAGTGTGCTGTCGGTGCCCATGGAAAATAAGTACAAATGTCAGCAGTGTCTCCAGGTCCTGAGGAAGCCTGTCCAGGCTCAGTGTGGCCACCGCTTCTGTGTACACTGCTTCAAGCAACTCACCAGGTAGACTGGAGGTCTTCAGACCGCTTACAGCCGTGTGAAATGCAAACCCTTTCCCCCGTCTAATGCTTACCCTCATATCGGTTATGCTTCGGCACATACTGGCTTCTTCTCACTGCTCGCCTTGGATGTGTGTTTTTCTCCACCCAAGATCAATTACCTTATTCAGACTCATCTCTCACATGACTGGACTCTTTTACTGAATCACAAGGGTCAGTGAATCACAAGGATTTGATGATGCTGACTCATTCTAAACCTGTCCATTTTGTTCCACTCCTTTTTTGCTATCACTGTCTCATACATTGTGCAAACATTACACATATCTTGGTCTATGACCTTGTGTTTGATGATAAGTTGACAGGACAGGAAATGTAATTAATTTAACAACTACACATAAAACCACATATTAAACAAAACCTTTCTGACGTGTCTTTAATGGAGTCTCGTTTTGCTAATCTTACAACATTCACACAACAGCTATAAGCATTTCATGTGTCACATGTGAATGATTTCTGAAAAAAAAACTAGCGCTTGTGTCATGTGACTTTCATTGTATGTCACATGTTGTTTCACATGTACTAAACCACATGTGAAATTGAGGTCATTTAATGTGAACCTCCTGCCTGGACAGGCAAACCCATCATGTAATAATGATAACTTCACATGCATCTGTGTGTGTTTGTGTACGTTACTCATATATTTGTCTTGCTGAAGCAAATTTTGCATTGCAACTTTCAGCTACCAGTTTCTTTCACTGCTGTTGTCGTTTTTTTAAATAATTTATCGAGTTTGAGCTGTGATCCAAACTAGTTAGTCAGCAGTCGTCTCGGTAATGAATCAGCAGGAAATGGCTGCTTCTAGCACCAACCAGCTGTTGTTTCTTTTTCACCTCACTAAAGTTACAAACCTGTTTATTTTCAGTTCTGGGCCAAAGCCTTGTGATGCTTGCCGCCAAGAAGAGATATATGAGGAGCCTATATCCATTCTAAATAGTAATGAGGTTAGTCATCTGTCTGCCACCATTGTTATTTTATGAGACATCTTCCTTGTAATGTGTATACCATGCATCACCCCCACAGATTCAAAGGAAATAATATGACTACAGCGTGATGGGAGTTTCCTTCACCCCCACAACACACAATGCATCCTTTTATGTCAGTTTGCTATTATAATTTGTGGCTTTATGAGTTCACTTCACTCTGTACTTTGTTCATTCACCAGGCATTTCCAGACAATGCAGCCGGGCGAGAAATAGCAAGCCTGCCTGCCAGGTGTTTGAACCAGGGCTGTGATTGGACAGGCTCGATAAAAGAGTATGAGGTGAAGTATAAAGTTCAGCTCGTCTTTTGGTGGCTGTGGGTGTGTTTATGCTTCTCTACTTGGTTGATTGCCCCTGCTTGTCCCATAGGTGTCACTTTACTCAACCCAAACCTGTCGGTATTTTTAGAATATTTCTAATTCTGAATCATCCCACTTTACCTTGACCCACACAGCCACACAGCTGCTAACATAACAGCTGGAAATGCGGTTGTATTATATGCACTACGGCTGTAGGAGCAGAGAAACAGGAAGTGAAACTGAGCATGCAGTCTGGAAAGTCCCCATGTTACCAGCTCAGATAACAAAAAACAAAAGTACCAAAGTGGTAACTGGGGGAAAGTACCAGGATATAAAGGCCATTCAACTCGAGATTAGCTGGGCTGCTGATCGAGAGTTGACGGTTAAATGATCATGGAACTAGATTTAGGCTGCACCACTTAGCAAGGGAACTACCTATACTTACTGTAAGCTGTTTAACAGGAACAGGCTCAGACAGTGGACCACATCCTACAGACAGACACTGTTGTACAATCACAGAAAAGCCCCACCAGAATCATAACAACTGTCTTGTGTTTGAATGAGTTTCATCTGTTTACTAGTTTTGTTTTGTTTCTAGTGTGTGTGTGTGTGTGTGTGTGTGTGTGTGTGTGTGTGTGTGTGTGTGTGTTCTGTACAAAGGGTGTTTGTAGTGCTTTCCATCTTGTTTGTGATTTTACTTAACTGTATAAACTAGATCAGACTCTACACAGAAAGTGTTTAAATTAAGTGGTGGCAGGAAATATTTCAAATATGCACACCAAGCTGATGCTGGAGATTGTTTTTGCGTGACTTACAAATGTGGTTCAGACCGGTTAGTTTGCTGATGTGATAAATAAACGCGATTAGTCCGCTATAGTTCGATTGCAGTTCCAGAGAAATGATTACTATCCTGTGTGACACCCACATGTCTGTGTGAACATTTGTGGGCTGCCGTCTTAGTCACCGTTCAGTGGAAAGATCGGCACTGTCGCTAGCTAGACGTACACACCCGAAAGTAGCCGGAAAAATAGACTAAACGTGGTGAGTGGAACGGTAACGACGGGGATTTGACTGGAAAAACCGATAAAGATGATTCATATTCGGTTCGGTTATTCTTTTTGAGATTTGTTCTGGAGCATGCCGATAAGTGAGCAGTCAAAGCCAAAAACAGGCTAGCCTACCTGCGGTTCCTGCTCTGTGGCTCCAGCGTGCTGTTGGTAGTCATTATGAAAGGAAATCACTTCCTTCCTGATAAACTCCACCTCACAGTCGAGGCCCGCCCCTTTATTTCCCGGCATTTTTTGAAAAGATGATCTTTTATATTTATATTTATATATATATCTCTTTGTTTGATTCAGAGAAGTTCAGAGATTTATTGTTTGTGTTTTAACAATGATATGGTGCAACTAAATAAATGGAGTGACAAGAAAATTATCATAAATACACCATTAATTATAATGACTTATTATCACCACGCTGGTGGTGAAATAGTTAAATGGAGATTGTTTTCCACATTTCTCGTGTCAGTACATCCTGTACCGTACACCCTGACATGTTTGGGTGTGTTACGTATTTGCAGAGCATTCATTTGAATAATAACTGGCAAGAGCGTGTCATGTTTGTATAAAAACACCAAGCGTGTTGAACTTTTATGTTTATGAATAACAGAAATGTACCGGCAGTAAGAACGTAGTAATAATATATTTATCCTTCACCTTAAGGCTCAGCATGAAGGCCGCTGTAATTTCGAGAGGATCCAATGCGAGGCGTGCCAAACGTCCGTCCTTCGTTCGGAGAAGGACAGACATAATGAGAGAGAATGTGAAGCCAGAACGCTCAACTGTAAATACTGCAAAATGACCTTCAACTTTAAAGAAATCAAGGTGAGCTGTGGAGATCATCGAGTGTAAAGCAGACGCTGATTATTTATTTTTAACTGGATGCTAAATGAAATTCTCATGCTCCTTCATGGTTGTGTTTTAGGCTCATGATGAGATCTGTTTGAAGTTTCCCTTACAATGCAAGGACTGTGGCAAGAAGAAGATCCCAAGAGAAAAGGTTTGTGCTGCTTCTCACATTACTCTATTAACGAAGGCTCCTGTATATTTTCTTTAATGTGAGGTTCTAGCGTACAGCTCTGGGAGAACACACACCGCTACAATGCTTTGTCTCCATGTTATTCAAGAGAATCTCAAGGCGGACAGGCTTTCGCATCATATTATCACGCAATAAAATTTGCCTCATTTTTACATCATGTCATTCGCCTCATTTGCACCAGGAGGCACGAAATTGCATCTATTCACATCTTTGCGTTGACTGTATGCAATTATTGCAGCGTGTGAAAATTGTGCTTTGTGTTTGGGGTGAACACATCTTTAGAATTCCCTTTTTGAACATTTCTTACTTTCGTTCTGACTAATAATCCTGGACTTCACTTTCACTTTTCTCTTTCAATTTGGAAGTCACTGTGCTCCTACTCCCAGACACAGTTAGGCAAACTCACCGTCATGAACTATCATCAGCTTCATTACTTTGAATCATAATCATGGTGATTGTGAACTCCTTGATTATACGTCTCAAGGATATATAATATATGCCTACATAGGTTTGTTACAGTGGTTCAACAGAGGGGGTAATAAAATACACTACAGTCGACTGACTCAGTTTTTTTTTTT